>NC_083593.1:59167122-59480341 GCF_027579695.1 Neoarius graeffei
TAAAAAACGGTGTTCATGTAAAATCAGCGCGCGCCTCAGCACACACCCGGAGAACTGTACTGCGTGTCAACCGAACTGCACACGAGACAACCAACCGTCAGGCGAGCCCAGTGCGGGATTGACAGCTGCATCAGCCAATCAGAGTGCCATACTGGGAACGTCGCGGGATGTGTGACGCGTTAGTCTGAAACGGCGAAATTCCATCGATTGTACATAAATATGAATATTCATAAATAATTTATACAAAATATTAGAGTCATACTCGCTTATAAAGGAAAACAAATGCACCTATTTTACTTCACCTGTGGAGAATTTTAATTCTGTGTGAAATCTTAGTCGTCCATATCTCGACAGTTTGGAGTGAAACTGTTACCGCGCCCGGGACGGAGGCCACCAGGGGGCGACATTTTGTTGTCGGGCAGTTTTTTTTTTTTGTTAATGATATTACGGGAAAACGGCTGGACCAATCTTCATGAAACTTTCAGGATACATGGGCATTGGTCTCAAACACAACCTCCAACATTTTGAGGGTCATCCGGTCAAGATCAAGGTCACCAAAAAGATCAAAATGTTTTTTTCGAGATTTCTTCCTTCATATTCATTGAGGTGTGTTCTGATTGGCTGAGAGCAGTACGTGCGTGCGAATGAGAATCAGAATCATGTTTATTGGCCAAGTATGTTCACACACAGGGTCAAAATCAAGCTCAAGGTCACCAAACAGGGCAAAATCGTTTTTCACAATATCTTCCTTCATATTCATCATAAGTGCTACCGGGCGAGGTTTGCTTTGCCTGGCAACACTTGTTCATATTTTATTGGTGGTTAAATCATTAAAGGTTTATATAAAACAGATTTATTTCAGCTGCGCTGTTTTCTGCTCACATGTGTACAGCATGACTACAATAGATTTAATCTGAAAAACACTTATGTGGCTTTTCATTTGCTCTTCAGGGTTCAAATAAATATTAAAAATAATTTGACCATCGAGACAAACCATAAGTGTTTAGTGCCAGTTTGTGAAGCCAATCAGCATAAATCTGATGTTCAGGTAGCACTGTTGAGGTTAACGGCACATTAACCATCAGCTTCTTTAACACTTCATTTTAGACAAACAGCACCTCTCCCTCTCTCACACACATACAATCTAAAGTCTAGATTTGATTAAAATGCTGCATTCCAAACTCCACACACACACGACTGCACCACAGTAGGAATAAACAGCACACTGCTACATCCTGATTATTTTAACACTCAGTGACAGTGTGAGATCAAGTCAAGTTTATTTGTAAAGCGCTTTTAACAATAAACATTGTCGCACAGCAGCTTTTACAGAATTTGAACGACTTAAAACATGAGCTAATTTTATCCCTAATCTATCCCCAATGAGCAAGTCTGTGGCGACGGTGGCAAGGAAAAACTCCCTCAGACGACATGAGAAAGAAACCTTGAGAGGAACCAGACTCAAAAGGGAACCCATCCTCATTTGGGTGACAACAGACAGCATGACTATAACATTAAGTTTTAACATGAAGTCAGTTTCGTTGATGCTATAAACCCCCCCACCGACGGAAACCCAAGCGCAAACTGTTCATGACAACCGCAGTCCCAAAGTCAGCAAGTCAACTGCACACAGTTGACAAAAGCCACAAAAGCACCACTGCAAGAGTCCAGAGCGTCCTCCAGGCGCAACCCCCAACTGTCCTCATGGGGCCGTCCTCCACAGGAGCGATGCGATGAGACTCCAACCAGACACAGGGCACCAGGATGGATCAGGCAGGTCCGAGGAGCAGAAGAGGTTCAGCATCTCGATCCCAGGACCGACATGTAACTCAGAGGGACTGATTTGGGGGGGGGGGAGAGAGAGAGAGAAAAAAAAACCACAGGTTGTTAGGTATGCCCAATGTCACCTGAATAAGTAGGAACAGTATACATATTGCACCGAGTACAAGCAGGGACTCCGGCAACTAACTATGACAGCATAACTAAAAGGGGAGAGCCAGAAGGTAACACAGGCATGAGGGGCCCCGGGACATAAAGCAGCAGCCACTACACCGTCAACAAACTCGAGTGAGCAAGCAAGTGGGGACTGACAGCATCCATACATCCCAGTTTACCAAAACACTCTGTCTGAGGACCCTCCAGATCTACTCCTTTACCTCATAAACACCATTAACACAAGGCTTGACTAAACAGATATGTTTTCAGCCGAGACTTAAACGCTGAGACTTTGATTTCTGAACACTACTTGGAAGGCTGTTCCATAACTGTGGGGCTTTGTAAGAAAAGGCTCCGCCCCCTGATGTAGCCTTCACTATACGAGGTACCAGCAGATAGCCTGCACTTTTTGATCTAAGTAGGCATGGCGGGTCATAGAGGAGCAGAAGTTCACTCAGGTACTGTGGTGCGAGACCATTCAGTGCTTTAAAGGTCAATAGTAGTATTTTATAATCAATACGAAATTTGATTGGGAGCCAATGCAGTGTGGATAAGACAGGGGTGATGGGGTCATATTTTTTAGTTCTAGTAAGGACTCTTGCTGCTGCATTTTTAACTAACTGGGGCTTGTTTATGCACTTATTGGAACATCCAGACAGTAAGGCATTACAATAATCCAACCTGGAGGGAACGAAAGCATGAACTAGTTTTTCTGCGTCATGTAGTGACATTAAATTTCTTATCTTAGCAATATTTCTGAGATGAAAGAAAGCTATCCGGGTGATGTTATCAATGTGAGTTTTGAATGAAAGACTGGGGTCAATAATCACTCCGAGGTCTTTTACTGCTACACGTGAAGAAACAGAAAGGCCATCCAGAGTTACTGTGGAATCAGAAAACTTACTTCTAGCTGCATGTGGTCCGAGTACAAATACTTCAGTCTTGTCATAGTTAAGCAGAAAGACTGTCCTGGGTATGACATTAAACTGCATCCAGGCGGAGTGGGGAGGTTGTGCGTGGGATCAGTGTACCCTAACCTGAAACCTATAAAAAGCGCACAGGTGGCCGTTACTACTCACTCTGTGACTGGCGAGTGCGGTCGGCGCCACAAAACCGAGCGGACCCTTGGGTTACTAGAGTTTGGAACTTTGAAGACTCCAATGGCAGTTGCCTTGTAACTGGTGGATGAGAGCAGCGCCAGGCGGGCTGGCGTTATTTAAGGGGGACCTTGACTGTAATCAAGTTTTCCAGCAGCCCGCTGCAAGCACCCCAATCAGAGCTAGCACGTCTCCATCTCCATGGTGCTGCTGGAGAAGGCGGGTGCCCAAAGTGCATGGGTCTCAGGCGTGCAACCTGTGATCCACCTTAAACAAATCCACGCGAAAGCTATTCGTGCCAAAACCAACGAGCCTCAACTTTCTTTTTACCCTCCTCAAAAGTCCCGTGGCGATGGTACCCTGGATGATGGGGACAGGCTTGGTCAGCTGGAAGTCTCTAGTCTGGAGCCACACACTGGCGGCGCTTGTGTGAAGGTCGTTCTATCCACGAAGTTGTGGTGACGTGGTAGTTCGGCAGCTACAGGTGTGGCTGGGCTGGCCTATTTAGGAGTACCGCAGCCCACTCCAAACGGAGAGACCCCTAGAAAAGGTGGGGTAAACATCGGTCACCACAATCCCCCCTGACTGGCAGACCGTGGCCAGCGGGGACCTGCTTCTACGGTCAAAACCCCAGAAAACCGAAACCGAACCCTTTCAAGGTGGGAGCATGGAATGTGAGGACCCTCATAGACCATGATGACAGAAAGACCACACCGACACACTGCCCTTGTGAGTCGGGAGCTCGACTGCTTTAACATTGATATCGTTGCCCTTTCTGAAACAAGACTTGCCGGTGAGGGAAGTTGGAGCCAACTATACTTTTTTCCTTTCAAGATGGCGGCGTGCGTGGTTGCAGCGGCTCACAGCTCTCCTTTTCAGTGCTCTTTTTTTGTTTGTTTTTGTATTTCTTTCTTGCTTGTTTGTGCACCATCGGTTCTGCGAACATCCAGTATATCCGCCAGGCACTTTTGGCCATTGGTGACCAACACCAGATATCTGTTTCAAGCAACTTTCACTACATGCATAACATCCCAGATGACATAGCAAGACTGCCGGGCTCTCCGTATATTGTTGTCGGGTCTAGGAGGCGGCGCAGACGGAGGAGAGAGAGGAAGCAGAAGTGGGGCTGCAGGTCCGGTGCTATGCTAAGGCTAAGAAAACAACCACACAAGCCACCTCTACCAAGCCTGTATCTCTCCAATGCCAGATCCCTGGTGCATAAAACGGATGACTTGGAATTACAACTCGCTGGAAATCGCTATGTTCGTGACTGCTGTGTTTTAATTATCACCGAAACCTGGCTTCATCCGGAAATACCCGATGCTAGCTTGCAGCTAGCAGGTCGCACTCTGCTCTGCTGGGACAGGACTGAGGACTCCGGTAAGAGCAGAGGAGGGGGGCTCTGTATTTACGTGCATGATAATTGGTGTAACAACGGAACAATTATAGACAAACACTGTTCCCCAGACCTCGAGTACATGTCTGTAAGATGCCGGCCTTTTTTTCTACCGAGAGAGCTAACTGTAGTGATTGTCACAGCTGTGTATATTCCATCTGACACCTGTGTAAACATGGCGCTCTCTCTCCTGCTGAACACCGTAAACGAACAGCAGCGAGCCCACCCCGATGGTGTTCACATAATCACAGGAGACTTTAATAAGGCCAACTTAAAGACTGTACTGCCGAAGTTTTACCAACATATTAAGTGTTCCACTAGAGGGGAGAACACTCTGGATCATGTTTACTCCAACATCAAGCACGCGTACAGAGCCATACCCCTCCCCCACCTCAGCCAGTCAGACCATCTTTCCCTCCTGCTCGGTGCTCAGACCATCTTTCCCTCCCCAGCCTACATCCCCCCTCAGACGCAGAGCCAGGAATGTTACAACCTGGCCTGACAATGCACTGTCCAAACTACAAGACTGCTTCAATCAGACAGACTGGGACTTATTTGAACACCAGGAGCTGGAGACATTCACAGGAACGGTGCTGGACTATATCAAGTTCTGCATTGGGAATGTGACGGTGGACAAAAACATCCGGGTTTTCCCAAACCAGAAACCCTAGATGACCAGCCAGGTCCGCTCACTCCTCAGGGCTCGCGACGCTGCCTTCAGGTCAGGTGACAGAGCTCTGTACAGAGCCGCTCGAGCTGATCTGAAAAGAAGAATAAATAAAGCCAAGGCGGACCATAGGCTGCATATAGAGTCCCACCTGTCCAGCAACAACACATGGGAGGTGTGGTGGGGCATACAAGACATCACAAACTTCAGAGACTGTGATGCGTCAACAGGAGACTGGAGTGTGCCGCTGGCAGAGGAGCTAAATTGCTTCTTTGCTCGCTTTGAAACATCTCAGCAGCACTCATCTGCTCCAGCCCTGCCCCCACCACCACACAGTTCCTACACCACTCCATTCACTGTACAGGAGCATGATGTCAGATGGGTGCTCCTGACAGTGAACCCCAAGAAAGCTGCCGGCCCAGATGGTGTACCTGGTAAGGTGCTCAGAGCGTGCGCCCACCAGCTCGCCCCACCTTCACCAGGATCTTTAACCTCTCCCTGGCTCAGGCAGTCATCCCGCCCTGCCTAAAATCAGTAACAATAATCCCAGTGCTGAAGAAGTCTCCCATCACCAACCTGAATGATTACCTTCCTGTGGCCCTCACCCCGGTAATCATGAAGTGCTTTGAGAGACTAGTTCTTCAGCACATCAAGGACCGCCTCCCCCCAGACTTCGACCCCTACCAGTTCGCATATCGCGCGAACAGATCTACAGAGGATGCTATCGCCATAGCTCTCCACTCTGCGCTGAACCAACTGGAGCAGCAGCAGAGCTACATCCGCATACTCTTTGTGGATTACAGTTCAGTTTTCAACACAATAATCCCGGACATTCTTATCAGTAAACTGGACACTCTCGGTCTCCCCCCCCCCACATGTGCCTGGATAAAGAACTTTCTTACCAACCGGCCCCAGACTGTGAGACTTGGCCCCCACATCTCCTCCACTCGCACGTTGAGCACCGGCTCTCCACAGGGCTGTGTGCTGAGCCCCCTCCTGTACTGCCTCTACACCCACGACTGAAGTTCGACCCACAACAACAACCTTATCGTCAAGTTTGCTGACGACACCACAGTGGTCGGACTCATCTCAAAGGGAGATGAGGCAGCCTACAGAGAGGAGGTCCTGAAGTTGGCAGCCTGGTGTTCAGAGAATAACCTCGCTCTGAACACCAAGAAAACCAAAGAGCTTATCGTTGACTTCAGGAAGCACAGCACTGACCTAGCCCCCCTTTACATAAACAACGAGTATGTGGAGAGGGTCCACACCTTTCGGTTTCTCGACATCCTCATCTCCGCTGACATCTCCTGGTCCAGTGGTTCCCAAAGTGGGGGGCGCAGAGCCATTGCAGGGGGGGTGCGGGGCGCGGATGGAATGAATGAATGAATCAATCAATAAATTACACTGCTAGCATAACATGGAGAAGTTTTTGGCGGGGGGCGGGGGGCTCCCACGTAAACACAAATCAGAGGGTGAAGCATCGCCAAATGTGCTTCCAAAGCAAGTTCATTCCAAGGCAAAGACAAGAAAATATGATGACACATATCTTGTCTTTGGCTTCACCTGTACAACGGTGGGTAATGAGGAGAGACCGCAGTGTGTTGTCTGTCTTAAAGTGCTAGCTTGTGACAGCTTGAAGCCGAACAAGCTAAGACGCCACTTGGAGACAAAACATCCAGAGCACAAAGACAAGCCAGTTGAGTTTTTCAGACAAAAACTTGTAAACTGCCGTGCTCAATTACTAAAGCTGCATCCATGCCGGCAAATGCTCAACTCGCCTCATATAAAGTTGCCTACCGAGTGGCACAGTGTAAAAAGCCGCACACAATAGTGGAGGAATTAGTACTTCCCTGTGCTATGGACATGGTATCAACTATGCTTGATGACACTGCAGCCAGCAAACTAAGGGCTATTCCTCTGTCCAACAACACCATCGGCAGGCGCATTTATGACATGTCAAAGGACATAGAAGAGCAGCTTAATGACAAAGTGCGTGACAGCCGCTTTTCTCTTCAGATGGATGAAGCCACTAACAGTAACAAAGACTGTTTATTAATTACTTACGTCAGATTCATAGATGGAGATGACATGAGGGAGGAATTGCTTTTCTGCAAAAAAGTTACTGGCAGAGCCACAGCAGAAGAACTGCTTAAAATCATTGACTCTTACTGGAAAGAGGCCAACCTGAAATGGGAGGACTACGTGGGGATCTGCACTGACAGGGCGCAGGCTATGGCTGGGAAACGGGCAGGGCTGCAAGCGCTCATCAAGCGCGTCTCCCCCGATGTGCAGTGGACACACTGCATGATACACCACGAAGCACTGGCATCTAAACAGCTGAGTCCCGAGCTGAATGATGTAATGACCGACATTATTGCCACCATCAACTACATCAAAACACGACCTGTCAAAGCCTGGATTTTTTTGGCACTGTGCGAGGAAATGGGCTCCGACCACACAGCTGTTCTGTTTCACAGTGAATTCCGATGGCTGTCACGTGGGAAGGTGCTGTCCAGTAGCCTGGCTAACACGACTTCAAAGCTCTCCGAGCATTTGGTCTGGCCAAGCTATTAAGCCCAACCGTTTCCCAAAGTGTGTGGTTGACCCGCCTACCTGAAATGCCTCAGTTTGCTACTGGTCGAAGCCAGAAAAGGCTGTGACGAAGCTTAAACCAATCACATCACTCTTTCCTCTGACGTATGTGACACGACGGGGCTAACTGGTAGATTAAACTCTTACCGAAGCCGTTCGGGAGCAAGGCGAAAACGTCCTTCCTTTCAATAAATACTTCCAGGGCTGCTCTTTGCTCCGTTTTCAATGAGAACTTCCCGTTGAATGCTTTCAATACAGCATCTACCGCTGTGTTAAAGGCTTGCCGCTGCTCCATGTTCGTGATGTGAATGAAGCACTTCCGGCATAGATTCTGTAAACAATCTATGGCTTCCGGTCGCAGTTCTACTACATCACTGCCTTGAACACGCCTCTACCCAGGGCCGTTGGAGATGCTCAAAGTTGATTGGTTCCCGATTTTTTGGGAGCTTGGAAATGCTGTAGATAGCCTGCCTGGCCAGACTAAGCTCGGAACAGGCCCTCGTGTTGCGTCACGCTTAGGATGGGCGGGCCCAGGCTAGCTGTCCAGGGTCTTTGAACTGCGAGATGAAATCCGCATCTTTTTGAAAGAAGAGGGCAATGATCTTGCCCACAAATTTTACTGTAACAAGTTCCTCATGAAACTTGCATACCTCAGAGACATGTTTCTGAAACTCAATGAAGTGAATTTGCAGTTGCAGGGCACAAATACACACCTCCCACATCTGGCAGATACTGTAAAATCACATCATACACCAGAAAACTTGAGATGTGGCTGCAGCGAGTGAAGGTTGGAAATGTGGACTCATTTGAGAACCTGAAATAATTCATTGAAGACAACAAACTGCAGAACACAGTGATCCCATGCATGAAAGCACACATCTCTGCCCTTCAGAACCATTTCCAGAAATATTTCCTGATGCAGGATCCCAAAGAATATGACTGGATCCGTGACCCCTTCAGTGCAACACCACCTGCTGACTCCAGCACGTCAGAGGAGGAACAGTTCATTGATGTCACCTCTGATTCAACAATGAGGCTGCAGTTTCAGTCAAAGACGCTGGCTGCATTTTGGATTGGAGTGGAGAAAGATTACCCACTGCTAGGTAAGAGAGCCCTGGCCATACTTCTTCCTTTTGCCACATCCTACCTATGTGAGATAGGTTTTTCTGCTGTGGCCTCAATCAAGACAAAATACAGATCAAAGCTGGACATTGAAAATAAACTCAGAGTGGCAATCTCAAAACTGCAACCCAAATTTGAGAAGATCTGCAGCATGAAGCAGGCCCACACCAGTCACTGAAAAGATGCGAGGATTAAAGGTGTCATTTTTGCACAACAAATCTTTAGGTTTTTGTTTTTTTCTTCTCAGGGATTTGGTCATGTTTTAAAACTCATTTTTGCAGAGAGGCAATGTTTGAAAACTGCATTGATAATGTTGAATATTAAAAAAAGAAACCTGCTACACAGTTAAGGTGCTTGAAAACAGTTATACTTATAATTATATTGCAACCTGTAGTTTATGGCAGTTTACTTTTATTTGTTCAAAAAAGGTTGAGGTTTGTATTAATAAACTGCAATGAAGTCTGAAAACAAAATATGTGTATGTGTGTCCTGTTTATCTTTTTTTTCTCTTTTTGTCGGGGGGGCGCAAAAATTTTCTTATCTACCAAAGGGGGGCCCAGCAGAGAAAGTTTGGGAACCACTGACTTAATGACTGCTGTAATGTTCTCTGACCAGGACCTGGTCAGAGAACATTACAGCAGTCATTAAGAAGGCTCAGCAGCAGCTACACTTCCTGAGAGTCCTCAGAAAGCACAACCTGAACTCCAACCTGCTGCTGACCTTCTACCGCTCATCCATCGAGAGCCTGCTGACGTATTGTATCACAGTATGGTACGGCAGCTGCACTGCTGCAGACAGGGAGAGGCTCCAGAGAGTAGTAAAGGCAGCACAGAAGATCATCGGCTGCCCTCTCCCCTCCCTGATGGACATTTACACCTCCCGCTGCCTTAGTAGAGCTAAGAACATTATCAAGGACCGCTCCCACCCTGGCTTTGATCCATTTGACCTGTTGCCCTCAGGGAGGCGCTACAGGTGCATCAGGACAAAAACAAATAGATTCAAAAACAGCTTCTTTCCAAAAGCCATAACCACCCTGAACTCGAATATGCTCTGACTTTATAGTCTAACCCCCCTGTGCAGTACTTCATAATGTGCAATATTTAATTTTATAATGTGACTCTCTTCGTGCAATACTTTATAATACAACCCCGATTCCAAAAAAGTTGGGACAAAGTACAAATTGTAAATAAAAACGGAATGCAATAATTTACAAATCTCAAAAACTGATATTGTATTCACAATAGAACATAGACAACATATCAAATGTCAAAAGTGAGACATTTTGAAATTTCTTGCCAAATATTGGCTCATTTGAAATTTCATGACAGGAACACATCTCAAAAAAGTTGGGACAGGGGCAATAAGAGGCTGGAAAAGTTAAAGGTACAAAAAAGGAACAGCTGGAGGACCAAATTGCAACTCATTAGGTCAATTGGCAATAGGTCATTAACATGACTGGGTATAAAAAGAGCATCTTGGAGTGGCAGCGGCTCTCAGAAGTAAAGATGGGAAGAGGATCACCAATCCCCCTAATTCTGCGCCGACAAATAGTGGAGCAATATCAGAAAGGAGTTCGACAGTGTAAAATTGCAGAGTTTGAACATATCATCATCTACAGTGCATAATATCATCAAAAGATTCAGAGAATCTGGAAGAATCTCTGTGCGTAAGGGTCAAGGCCGGAAAACCATACTGGGTGCCCGTGATCTTCGGGCCCTTAGACGGCACTGCATCACATACAGGCATGCTTCTGTATTGGAAATCACAAAATGGGCTCAGGAATATTTCCAGAGAACATTATCTGTGAGCACAATTCACCGTGCCATCCGCCGCTGCCAGCTAAAACTCTATAGTTCAAAGAAGAAGCCGTATCTAAACATGATCCAGAAGCGCAGACGTCTTCTCTGGGCCAAGACTCATTTAAAATGGACTGTGGCAAAGTGGAAAACTGTTCTGTGGTCAGACGAATCAAAATTTGAAGTTCTTTATGGAAATCAGGGACGCCGTGTCATTCGGACTAAAGAGGAGAAGGACGACCCAAGTTGTTATCAGCGCTCGGTTCAGAAGCCTGCATCTCTGATGGTATGGGGTTGCATTAGTGCGTGTGGCATGGGCAGCTTACACATCTGGAAAGACCCCATCAATGCTGAAAGGTATATCCAGGTTCTAGAGCAACATATGCTCCCATCCAGACGACGTCTCTTTCAGGGAAGACCTTGCATTTTCCAACATGACAATGCCAAACCACATACTGCATCAATTACAGCATCATGGCTGCGTAGAAGAAGGGTCCGGGTACTGAACTGGCCAGCCTGCAGTCCAGATCTTTCACCCATAGAAAACATTTGGCGCATCATAAAACGGAAGATACGACAAAAAAGACCTAAGACAGTTGAGCAACTAGAATCCTACATTAGACAAGAATGGGTTAACATTCCTATCCCTAAACTTGAGCAACTTGTCTCCTCAGTCCCCAGACGTTTACAGACTGTTGTAAAGAGAAAAGGGGATGTCTCACAGTGGGAAACATGGCCTTGTCCCAACTTTTTTGAGATGTGGTGTTGTCATGAAATTTAAAATCACCTAATTTTTCTCTTTAAATGATACATTTTCTCAGTTTAAACATCTGATATGTCATCTATGTTCTATTCTGAATAAAATATGGAATTTTGAAACTTCCATATCATTGCATTCCGTTTTTATTTACAATTTGTACTTTGTCCCAACTTTTTTGGAATCGGGGTTGTTTGAGACTCTCTGTGCAATACTTTATAATGAGCAATACCTCACTCCATAATGTGAAACACAACACATACGCCTCAGGACAGTGCATCATACACCCTCACCTTTCCCCCCCCCCTTCTTTTCTACACGCTGTTTGCACTGTTATTGGAGTTGCTTTTAATCTCATTGTACATGGGTATAGTGACAATAAAGGCATTCTATTCTATTTCTGGAAAGGGAAAGATGCTGAAGAGCGGCGGATCCATGGCGTTGGTTTTGTGATCAAGACATCGATCGTGAATCGCTATAACCTGGTCCCAACCGCTATAAACGACCATCTCATGTCATCTATGTTCTATTCTGAATAAAATATGGAATTTCAAAACTTCCACATCATTGCATTCTGTTTTTATTTACAATTTGTACTTTGTCCCAACAAAGTGACTTCAGTGGACTTCAGTGGTGACTATGATATTGAATTAATTCAACAAAGTGTAAATTCAATATCATAGTCGCCACTGAAGTCCACTCGATCCTTGTTTACCGTCAATGGATCGGTCACTCGTCAAACAGTCCGCCAAAATCCGAGTAGGGAATGGCTGAACGTAGCTGTCAGTCAAACACAAGTTAGCCAATGGGAATGCATTCCTGGACAGCCCACCCACACGTCAAGTTTGTGCCAAAACTGCAAGCAAAAAGTCAGGGAGCGCAAACGAGAAAGCTGGAATCGCAGCCAAAATAAATTACGTCAAGCAAAACTGAGAAAGACGCGGAACAAAAATAAAAGGTTTCTGAAGAGTAATAGACTGATATTTTGCACGATTACACGAATAATTTGTTTGCCAGTCTAAAAAAATTTACTTTTTGTTCTTTTTTTGTATTTTGATTTGTCGTTTTTGTTTGATATTTCAAAAAGTATTGTATGAACATTTTGGCACAAAATTGCTTCCATACACATCAGCCAGACTCTGTAGAAGCGGACTGGTCCGTGCTCCGTGGCGCCATCAGCAAGGCTGCAGAGGACGTAGTTGGCTACTGCAGTCGTCCCCATCAAGACTGGTTCGACCAAAATGATGTCGATATCCGAGAACTGATCGACCAGAAGAGATCTGCCCACCTCGCATGGGAGAATCGCCCTACCCGTGCCTGCTTGCAATGCTTCCAAAAGGCAAAGCAGGAGTGCCAGCAAAGGGTCCGAGAGATGCAGAACTTCTGGTGGCAAGACAAAGCAAAGGAGATCCAGTCTTACGCTGACAGCAGAGACCTCTGGCGCTTCTACATTGCAACAAAGGAAATCTTTGGTCTTTGTCATGGAGGTACCAACACCCTCCGGACTGCTGACGGGGCAACCACCCTTACAGATGATCAAGCCATCCTTAAAAGGTGGAAAGAACATTTTCAGATGCTCCTGAATCATCTATCTACCGCGGCTGATGACTTGCTCTGTAAGGTACCCCAACACCCGGTCAGGCATTGGATGTCACTCCCTCCCCTCCTACACCGAGTTTCAGAAGGCGCTGAAGTGCATGAAAGCATGGAAGGCCCCAGGTCCCGACAACATCCTGTTGGAACTTATCTCTCATGGGGGCAGAGCCGTGGAGACCAGGCTTTTCATGATGATCCTGCGCATGTGGGAGACGAAAGCTGTACCTGCGTACCTGAAGGATGCCACCGTCATCACCATCTTCAAGAAAGGGGATCGATCCGTCTGTGGAAACTACCATGGCATCTCCCTCCTCAGCATTGCCAGAAAGATCTTTGCATGGGTCCTGCTAGACAGGCTCCTGACCGTCGCTGAGGAAGTCCTTCCAGAGTCACAGTGTGGCTTCCAGCCATCTCATGGCACCACTGACATGATCTTCTGTGCCCGCCTGCTTCAGGAGAAGTCCCGTGAGCAACGACGACCACTCCTTTTCATCTTCTGGGACCTGGCAAAGGCATTCGATAGCGTCCCAAGACCAGCTATGTGGGCAACCTTGAGATGCTTTGGCTGTTCCGACCACTTCACAGACCTTGTACAGGCCCTTCACGACGGGATGACTGGTTGCGTCGTGGCCAAGAACACCATCTCAGACCCCTTCTCCATCACCACTGGTCTGAAGCAGGGCCGTGTTCTGGCCCCCACCCTCTTCTCCCTCTACCTTGGGGCCATGATCCACAAGCTTCCTGACATGGCCTCTGGCATCCAACTTCGCTGCCGAATGGATGGGGGCCTCTTCAACACCAGACGCCTCCGCGCCCGCAGACTCATCACCCTGGTCACAGTTCAGGAGCTGCAGTATGCTGATGACAACGTGACCCCTGTGGACACAGTCGCCACCCTCCAGACTACTGTCGATGCCTTTGATGGTGCCTACTCCTGCTTCAGTCTCACTTCCAACACTGGGAAGACCAAGATCCTTGCGCAGGGAGCCCCGGGCCATCCCCCTCCAGACACCAGCAACATATGACTCCGTGGTGAAGTCCTTGAGACTGTGGAAGCCTTCCCCTACCTGGGAGGCTATCTTTCCAATGACTGCACTGTACAGAAAGACATTGAAAATAGGATTCGTGCTGCACATACAGCTTTTGGAAGGCTCTCTAAACGTGTCTTCCTAAATCACGACCTGAATCTTCATACAAAAATCATGGTGTTCCAAGCCATCGTTCTCTCCACCCTCCTTTATGGCTCTGAGGTGTGGGTTCTGTATAGGAGTGACATAAAAAAGCTGGAGCATTTCCAACAGCAGAAACTCCGTGCAATCCTGAAGATCAAATGGCAAGACCTCGTCTCCAATGAATCTGTCCTTCTCCAAGCCAATCTCCCTAGCATCGAGTCCACGATGGCATGACATCGCCTCCGCTGGGCAGGACACGTCAGAAGAATGCCCACAACCCGACTCCCCCGCCAGATCCTGTTCTCACAACTTGAATCCGGCACAAGATCCCGAGGAGCCCCCAAACGTTGATTTTGCGACCAATTGAAGGCCACTCTACTTCACTGCAACATTGACCGTGCCAACTGGGAGACCCTCGCTGAGGACCGCACTGAGTGGAGGCGCACCATCATTCAGGGAACAGACCGCATGGAGAATCAACGACATTGTGAGGTAGAGGCCAAGAGACAACAACGGAAGGAGCGGCTTCTCCTTCCTCGCTCACCACCCACCCTGCCTTGCACAAAGTGTCCCCAACTCTTCTGTTCTGCTCTGGGTTTGAGCAGCCACATAAGACATCGTCACCCCCTGAATCAGTAACAACTGAGGTGGATCTGACATGAACTCTAGTGCTCGGTCACGAGCGACTGCCAGAGAGAGAGAAGCAGAAAGAAGTTAATAAGCATCCAGTGTCTAATGTCCTTTACATGTTCCTCAATTCTATTAATCTGGTGTCTCCCATCAGGTTTTGCAGAAACATACAACTGTGTGTCATCAGCATAACAGTGGAAACTAATATGATGTTTACGAATAATATCACCCAGAGGGAACATATATAAAGAAAAAAAGCAGTGGACCCAAGACAGAACCTTGTGGAACACCAAACTTTACCTCAATATGTCTAGAGAAGTCACCATTTACATCAACATACTGATAGCGATCAGTTAAATAAGAGCTGAGCCAGGAGAGGGCCGTTCCCTTAACTCCCACAACGTTTTCTAGTCTATCCAGAAGAATGGAATGATCAATGGTATCAAATGCTGCACTAAGGTCAAGCAACACAAGCAGCGAGACACAGCCCTGATCAGACGCCAACAGTAGGTCGTTTACTACTTTAACCAGAGCTGTCTCTGTGCTATGATGTCTAAATCCTGACTGATGCATTTCATGGATGTTATTGACAAACTAATCAGGTGGGCCGGCTCTGTGGTCGGCGTGAAGCTGGACTCTCTGGTGATGGTGGCAGAGAAGAGGTCTATGGACAAACTACTGAACATCATGGACGATGCCAGTCACCCTCTGCACACCGTCAGCAACCAGAGGAGCCTGTTCAGTGACAGAATGCTCCTTCCCAAGCGCAGGACGAACAGACTCAAAAACTCCTTTGTCCCTCACACCATCAGACTGTACAACTCCTCTCTGGAGGGGGAGGAGGGGGAACAGGAGGAGAGAGGATGGGAAAGAGCAGTAGCCTCGCCTAACAATAAGCAATACCGGACAATGTGCAATATCTCTCCTGCTGCCCCCCCTTTCCCTTTTTCCCCTCCTCATATCTTTTTATATTGTATATGTAAATTTATTTTATCTAGAAGTTTTTCTCTACTTCTTTTCTTTGTTTATTTGTAATGATGCTACTAGAATCTTAATTTCCCTGAGGGAACCCTCCCAAAGGGATCAATAAAGTTTTATCTAATCTAATCCAATCCCTATGTAAATATGAGCATAACTGCTGTGCCACAGCTTTTTCAAGGATCTTGGAGATAAAGGGGAGGTTTGATATTGGCCGATAATTGGGCAGCTGACAGGGATCAAGGTCAGGTTTTTTAATCAGGGGTTTGATAACTGCTAGTTTAAAGGATTTGGGCATATAGCCGATTCTAAGAGAAGAATTTGTTATTTTAAAAATAATAAGATAAACTCAGACTGTTTATCCCTGAAACTGTACACTGTGTGGATCTCCCAGACACACACCTGATAGGCTGATCTAAAGTTTTGCATGTGCATATGTGTGATTATTCAGTTACGCTACCTGTCAATCAGATCAGCTTGTTGACGCATGTCATCATTACATCACACTGCATTATGAGGTGTGTGACTGGGTCCTCTGTAAACTGTACAGCGTTTTTATTAATTGGACTGCTGATGTGACCTTCAATGACACCCCCCCCCCAAAAAAAAAAAATTTAAAATAAATAAAACAAACAAACCACCACACACACTCCCACACAGATTTAAAGTGTTTATTATTAGAAGTAACTGGTGAGACACACACTTGGTACAGTCGGATGTTTAACTGCAGTGGGTCTGTATACATAAATGTTATATTAATTAACACCGAGAAAAAACAAACAGCTGAAAAACAGTCTCAGTGAGGAAGCTCATGATGAACGAGTTTATAGTGTGAGCCACAGGACGGGCAACGCTGAGGTTCTCCTTCATGCAGCCAGAACCACACGATGGCTGTGTTGTCCTCCTCACCTACAACACACACAGTTAATGTACACACAAATGCCACATGATAATGAAGATTAAGTGATGTGCTAAATGGAGACGTACAGACGCAGCCAACGAGGCGTTTGTTGTTAATGGAGGGGACGATGTGTGGGTCGTCTTTGGAGCCAGTGTACTGCTTTGGCTTCAGCACACTGTATGGGTCCTGAAAGCATCACACAC
Organism: Neoarius graeffei; assembly: GCF_027579695.1. Classification (NCBI taxonomy): domain Eukaryota; kingdom Metazoa; phylum Chordata; class Actinopteri; order Siluriformes; family Ariidae; genus Neoarius; species Neoarius graeffei. Next base: position 59,183,965 of record NC_083593.1, read on the forward strand.
AATTAAACTCTGAGCAGGTCAGTGTTACAGTGCGTTAAAACTGAGCTAGCTTTATCTGCTCGTACCGCGCCAGCCTTAAAGGACGTCAGAATTCTTTTCTCCAGCCCAGTGGCCTGCTGTTCATCAGTGGGAATGCCTGAAGGCCGGACACACAACATTCATTACTAAGTTCACTTAAACAGATTTCATTAAGACATCTACATGAAACTCCAGAACCCTCTCTCACAAAAACAGGGGTGGTGGTGGGATTTTTATCTTCTGTTTTTGGAAACAAGGTCCATGAATTGTGCGCATGTGTGCAGTTAAAAAAAAAAGTTTCCCAAAAGCATGTAATGGTATGTAAATGGTAAACAGAGCATCACATTGATATTTTAGTGAAATCCAGCCCTGATCATTTATTGCTGTGGAGCTTCTATGGTTCAAGCTCAGTTTTAACCATAAAACTGATCAGAAGGTTGTAAGTTCAAATCCCAGTACTACTATCCCACCACCCCACAGCATGGCCTTTAACCCTGAAATTGCTCTTACACGCATGTTATGATGTGCATTAAAAAATTCCCACATTATCTTTATAACTAAAACACACACGAAATATCTTACATTAAGCTTTAAAAAGGCACCTGCGCTCAGATTTACAAAAAACTCACTAATGGCAACGGCACACTGATCTCTGATCATTAACAAATTCACTGCAAATCTTAGAAATAAAATGCCAACATTAGAAATAAAACCGGTTAAACGAGTATAAAGTTAAATGCTGATGTAAATAAACAGATGAATAAACTCTACATTATTCCCGGAAACAGCGAGCTGAGTCAGGCGGCACCAAGTTATTTCTATAAAATGATAACATTCTAATAAAACTGATAAAGATCACAGGCTTTTAACGAATAATTCAGTGTAATTATTAAAATATAAATAAGAGCAGTTTAGTTTGGCGCAGTAATGAGTGCGCGGTGCGGTTCGGTTCGGTTCCTCAGGACGCCACTGCTTGTCCTTGGCCTGTTTTCAAACGAGTTTTTATATCGAAGCTAAATAATAAATAAAACCCGACATTACTGAAATAAAATCATTAATAACCCGCTTACCTCCGGCCGCCATCCCCCTGCTGAGGACAGGCGCGGAAGAGACACGGCACAGAGCCGAGGCCCGGACTGCGGCTCTCAGTAACCTTGCGGCCATTACTGCTCCTGCTTCAACTGCACCGGACGCACACTGATGACGCAAAAGACTGCGACGGACTGGCGCATACAACTGACGTCTTACTCAGCCATTACAGAAGCAAACTAACGATCAGTATTAAAAAATTCACACAGGTACAATAATTTACAGCCTTAGTATCTTTTGAAAACTTAACTCTTTCTAAATATTTTGAAAGGTCATTTTTGAAAACTGGAGAGGGCTCAGCAACTACTAAATTTACATTTATGAATATAAAATCTGGCAAATATAATTCATAAATACAGGGGCTGCACGGTGGTGTAGTGTAGGGTTTAATATTTTTCCCGAAAATGACATGAATCAGATCCCGGGATAAGACGACCCATTTCCCGGGAATCCCGGGAAATAACTGCGGTTTTTTTTGTTCATTTTTTTTAGCCCAAGTAGGCCTTATGTATGTATAATTCAAATATTCGTCCCAAACTGACATTTTGTATCAAATTGTTACACATTATTTGCATCATTATTAGGGCAAAAGAATACAGTTTAGGCTGCGTCCATTGATGAACACAGCAATAATAAAGTCTGCCACTGCCGTCGTGCGCGACATCTGCGGCAGCGCTAATTAAGGTGGATTGTCCCTGACTTGTCTTCTGAAGAACCCTTAGCCTATATAAAACCAATATTTTACAGAGCTCCATTATAAACACGAAATAATGTTAACCATTGAATGATTCCTTCCTCATCCATTATCCTAAACTAAATCCATTACGTGGCTGTTAATATTTGCAAGTGGCTGCAAACTGGAATAATCACTCGAAGTTAACCAAATATTTCTTTATTGTTCAGGGCAGGCATATTCCTCTCTGATTTTAAATAATAATACAAAAAAGCTTAGGCTAAACACATAGCCTACGTGTTCAATTAATTAAAGAAAATGACCCAAAAATGTTGGCTACATCTGTGCACTACTAAAAGACATAGGCATATAGAAAACGATAGCCTGATTTTAAGTAGTACAAAAAAACTTAGGCTAAACACACAGCCTACATGTTCAATAAATTAAAGAAAATTACCCCAAAATGTACAACTGCACTGCACTAGCCTACTTAAACACAGGCATAGTATAGAAAACGATAGCCTGAACTGAAATAATAAATTTCACTTTGCAATGAACTCGTGGCTCAATATTTCTTTAAGTTTACAATTCATTTCTCACCCTGACCCTGTCCTTCTTTCTTTTTCTTCTGGAAGTGTGCTTTCAAGAAACAGAGAGTGTCGATAGACTCCGCGCTTAGGCGGTTTCGGATTTTCATGACAAATTGGCCGCAGATAGAAAATGCTCTCTCCACCTCCACGGATGTAGCCTGAACAGTATTTAGAGCATCAAACAACTGTTGCAGGTGAGGTGGTCTCCTGTTGGTGGCCTCGAAGAGGGAAAATTCTTTGGTTATAACTTTCATGAAGTCACCGTCTTTCATTTCCTCTGATGCTGGCGTAGTGGTCATATAAATTGCCTGCTGCAGATCTAATGCTAGGTTCCCTTCACTCTGAGTCGAGACTTCTTCATTCAGACTCGGAACTTCCCCTTGCGCACTCGATTGTATAGGCCTACCATCTACTGCCTCTGAAGACGACGCACCATCGCTCTCTTGCACTCTCTCCTCTTGGCAGTGGCTGGCAAAAAGACGTTCCGCAAGTCCCTTAGCGGTCCTCACCAGCATCTGTCTTGATGGCATGCCAAAGATCTCAGTGGGTCTTGGTGCTGGTGCGACTAGAGCACCAGGATCCAGAAGGTACCTGCCGAAAAATATAGTTATTAAATGAGCATAATGACATGCATCCCCATTCCCCAATCAAAATTTAATTGATTAGCCTATAATTGAATTAGGCCCACCTGTACAAAGACACTAGGTTCTTCTGTCTGCGTTCCGTGAACCTGCTCTCAATTGCGTCTCTCATCTCAAGGCTCAGAGGAGTCTCCTGCTTACTCAGCTGACCCATCATGAAAATAAAAATTCCATCTGCTTTGATGAGAGTAGTGTCTCGCTTGCAAAGAGATTCGACTCCCATCCTCACTGGTTTCAAACAGGAGCTCAGTTGTTTTATGAGGACGAGCTCCTCGTTGGTGATTATTAGTGCGGGGTTGATGTCAATGAGGGTCTTGGTCACTGGTCTATGGAGTACTATATAGCAATCCAACATATCAGCCAGGCTGTTCCAACGGGTGCGGCAATCCAAAATGAGCACCAACTCTTTCCCATGATCTCGTTTGACGCATGCCCTGAGCTTGTCATTACTGACAGGTGACTTGTGAAAAATACCTGGCAATTTTCCAGACTCGCTCCACACTCCTCTACATGTCTTCTCTCACCCTGACTGACCGATAACCATCCTCATCACACTCAGCAGACTCGTCGTCAGACTCATCGTCAGACTCACTATCCTCACTATACTCCTCTTCCTCGCTCGTCTCGATACCTCTGTCAGGGACGTCTCGGCGGTAGAGCACATCTGTGACAGCCAGGTGAACTGCATGAGCATAGCACAGCTGTAGTTCGGGCAGCACCAGTCTCCCAAATTTCACCATCACTGATGCTCCATCGGTAGTGCAGCACACAATGTGTTTGTCCAGATCAAGTTCAAATCTTTTAAGCTGGTCGTCAACCAACACTTTGACTTTCTCGGATGGCATTGTTCCGTGTATTTTAATGATGCCTAGATTCCAATATGTTTGTGCACCATGCACGTTTATGCTCATGAATCTTTTATGTTGTTTAGAAGTATATTTGTTGATGGTCAAAGAAGAATGCACCCCTTGCTTCACCATGTCTTGGAATATATCTGCCAGTTTGCTTTTTTGTTCGTTAGCAAACCCTCTAACCTGCTTGGATATTTCAGAGGGATTCTGCGGAAGAATATGCCCGTCTCTCTTAAGTGCTGATCTGAGATAGTCGCATTTTGCCATACTATTAAATGAAAATCCATCAAAAACTGCCATCTCCGCCAATATTTCTCCAAGGGACTTGCTAGCTTTGCTAAAGTAGCCATCTAGTGTTCTTGAACGTTTCGAACCTTTCGATGGGCTTTCTTCGGGACATTTCTCATGCTGAGTTTCTAAATGTCTGCGCAATCCACTTGTTGATCCCCCAGAACACTTGATAACCCGGTCACACAACATACACTTAGCGCTGTCATTCTCTACTTTTTGAAAATGCCCCCATACAAAACTGGTCGAAGACCCAGACATCATTGGCAGAGTATAGGCCTAGCCTACTGCTCGTGGTTCTGTATTACCGTAACTACTGCGGCACCGTCGCCTCCATCAACGTTACTGTATGTCAACAAATAGACACGCACCATTGATTTTTTTTATTAGGCTATTTTCCCGGTTTCCCATCATAACCTTTCCCGGGAATCGAGAAATAGTTTTGATCAGATTTCCCGGGAATCCCGGGTCCCGGGATTAAACCCTAGTGTAGTGGTTATCACTGTCGCCTCACAGCAAGAAAGTTCTGGGTTCGAGCCCAGCGGCTGGCGAGGGCCTTTCTGTGTGGAGTTTGCATGTTCTCCCCGTGTCTGTGTGGGTTTCCTCCACAGTCCAAACACATACAGGTTAGGTTAATTGGTGGCTCTAAATTGACCGTAAGTGTGAATGGTTGTGTGTCTCTATGTGTCAGCCCTGTGATGACCTGGCGACTTGTCCAGGGTGAACCTCGCCTCTTGCCCATAGTCAGCTGGGATAGGCTCCAGCTTGCCTGCGACCCTGTAGGACAGGATAAGCTGCTACAGATATTGGATGGATAATATAATATAATATAATATAATATAATATAATATAATATAATATAATATAATATAATATAATATAATATAATAAACAGTTATTCCATGAAATCGAGTCGTACGAGTTGACAGGCGACGAGGTGCGTAGCACTGAGTTGGCTATAATCCATGTACGATGAGATTGAGTGGAATAACTGTTTTATTCTACACTGTAAAACCCGATAAGGTCACTGAGCTCAAAAATTTTATTGAAACCGATTACGTAAAAATTTTTGAGGTAAGTAACTAAATTTTTTAAGGTAAGATTTCTTAAAAATTACAATTAAGTGTAACTATAGTGTAATTTGTAAGAAATCTTACCTTAAAAAATTTAGTTACTTACCTCAAAAATTTTTACGTAATCGGTTTCAATAAAATTTTTGAGCTCAGTGACCTTATCGGGTTTTACAGTGTATCCACATTCACTGGATTTTGAAAAACAGCATTTTTAATTTTTGCAAATTCGATAAATAAAAAGTTTATATAAAATGTCATTTCCACTGAGGTGGACTTCTTAAAACCTATTGATGGCGGCACAAATTGACTTTCGTGTTGTTTTTTTGTAGAAAGTGCCGTCTTGCTGCCGAGGTATAGAATAGATTTAGACATTTATTTAATTCTTCCTTGGACATTTCAGTTCTGTAATTTTCAAACTTCTTAATCTAAAAAATTCAGCAAATTTTAATGCTTAAAGATGAAGAATGTAAACAAACTTGCAAAATGACAGGAGCAATTTGTGAAAAATGCGATAATAATTATTGAGAAAAAAACATTCTTACCATCAAACACTTTCATTACATATTTTGTTGCTTTTATTATATTTTTTGGGATTTTGCTTTCAATTAGAGTTTTTATTTCGTCCTCAGTTAGTTCAGTAACACGTTGCACCATTTTGATTTTCTCTACTCATGGTATATGAACTGATATCCTAGTAGTAGAGTAGCCAATCAGAGCACGTATCATCGTATGGTTTGCTCATATCCAGTGAATGTGGGTAGAACAAATGAATGAATAAATAAATATCTCCCAATGAGACCTGGCATCACTTCATTGGTAAAAAAAAGTTGATGGAGTGCCTTGGTGATATTAAATGCTGGATGGCTCAAAATTTCCTCCAACTAACTGAAACTAAAACAGTGGTCATTATTTTTGGCCCAACCTCATCTGCCACTGAAATTGGCACTCTGTTAAACTAGTATCTCACTGGGCTACGACAGCTTGCGACAAATTGCGAACGTCATTCGCGAGAGAGTTTCAAAAGTGTCTTGAAACATTCGTGGGGCTTCCCAATTTCCTTGCATGAGTCGCAAAGTGTTGCTCCTTCGTCGCTGAAATTTTGAAAATTCGTGCGACAAAATTTCTCTCAAAATAGCTGCAAATGCGTCACTGGTGTCGCAAAGCTGTCGCAAACTCTTCTCAAGTCAGTTTCCGTGAGGCTTCGTCTACTTCCCTGCCTGCCGAGTGAAAGCCGGGCTGCGACAGCCTGCGACTAGTTGGAGACGCAACAATTGCTGTAAAATATGCGAATATCAATTCAGTGTGATTCCAAGTGAAAATTGTCGCTAATTCGCATATTTTATCCCAATTGTTGTGTCTCCAACTAGTCGCAGGCTGTCGCAGCCCAGTGAGATACTACCCTTAGTCTCCTTATCAGCAACAATTCATTATGATGTCAGGAATTTGGGTATCACTTTGAAGTCATCACTAAGTTTTGTTAAACACATTTCCTTGGTAGTAAAGTCCAGTTTTTACCAACTGACTCAAATTTCAAAGGTAAAATCTTTTCTCTCACAGAAGGACTTGGAAATAGTCATTCATGCTTTTATCACATCTTGGCTTGACTATTGTAACTCCTTATAGATGGGTTTAGCCCAATCTGCTCTGTCTTGCCTTCAGCTGGTTCACAGGATTCTTTGTTATTGGGAAAAAGGATGGCGTTCTCCGACCCTGTATTGACTACTGAGTACTTGCCTCTGTAATGGAAATTTCTAATAAACACTTCAGAACGCTTAGCTGTCGTCTTTTCAGTTATTTATTATAGTAGATCATATAAACAGATATATACAGTGGGGCAAAAAAGTATTTAGTCAGCCACCAATTGTGCAAGTTCTCCCACTTAAAAAGATGAGAGAGGCCTGTAATTTTCATCATAGGTACACTTCAACTATGAGAGACAGAATGGGGGGAAAGAATCCAGGAAATCACATTGTAGGGTTTTTAATGAATTAATTGGTAAATTCCTCGGTAAAATAAGTATTTGGTCACCTACAAACAAGCAAGATTTCTGGCTCTCACAGACCTGTAACAACTTCTTTAAGAGGCTCCTCTGTCCTCCACTCGTTACCTATGTTAATGACACCTGTTTGAACTCGTTATCAGTATAAAAGACACCTGTCCACAACCTCAAACAGTCACACTCCAAACTCCACTATGGCCAAGACCAAAGAGCTGCCAAAGGACACCAGAAACAAAATTGTAGACCTGCACCAGGCTGGGAAGACTGAATCTGCAATAGGTAAGCAGCTTGGTGTGAAGAAATCAACTGTGGGAGCAATTATTAGAAAATGGAAGACATACAAGACCACTGATAATCTCCTTCGATCTGGGGCTCCACGCAAGATCTCACCCCGTGGGGTCAAAATGATCACAAGAACGGTGAGCAAAAACCCCAGAACCACACGGGGGGACCTAGTGAATGACCTGCAGAGAGCTGGGACCAAAGTAACAAAGGCTGCCATCAGTAACACACTATGCCGCCAGGGACTCAAATCCTGCGGTGCCAGACGTGTCCCCCTGCTTAAGCCAGTACATGTCCAGGCCCATCTGAAGTTTGCTAGAGAGCATTTGGATGATCCAGAAGAGGATTGGGAGAATGTCATATGGTCAGATGAAACCAAAATAGAACTTTTTGGTAAAACTCAACTTGTCGTGTTTGGAGGAGAAAGAATGCTGAGTTGCATCCAAAGAACACCATACCTACTGTGAAGCATGGGGGTGGAAACATCATGCTTTGGGGCTGTTTTTCTGCAAAGGGACCAGGACGACTGATCCGTGTAAAGGAAAGAATGAATGGGGCCATGTATCGTGAGATTTTGAGTGAAAACCTCCTTCCATCAGCAAAGGCATTGAAGATGAAACGTGGCTGGGTCTTTCAGCATGACAATGATCCCAAACACACCACCCGGGCAACGAAGGAGTGGCTTCGTAAGAAGCATTTCAAGGTCCTGGAGTGGCCTAGCCAGTCTCCAGATCTCAACCCCATAGAAAATCTTTGGAGGGAGTTGAAAGTCCGTGTTGCCCAGCGACAGCCCCAAAACATCACTGCTCTAGAGGAGATCTGCATGGAGGAATGGGCCAAAATACCAGCAACAGTGTGTGAAAACCTTGTGAAGACTTACAGAAAACGTTTGACCTCTGTCATTGCCAACAAAGGGTATATAACAAAGTATTGAGATGAACTTTTGTTATTGACCAAATACTTATTTTCCACCATAATTTGCAAATAAATTATTTAAAAATCAGACAATGTGATTTTCTGGATTTTTTTTCTCATTCTGTCTCTCATAGTTGAAGTGTACCTATGATGAAAATTACAGGCCTCTCTCATCTTTTTAAGTGGGAGAACTTGCACAATTGGTGACTGACTAAATACTTTTTTGCCCCACTGTAAAATAGGAAGGGAAAGAGAAGAAGAGAAGACACCACTTCTGATGCCGAGAGTACGCGCACTCTGAGTTGTGTTTTAGTGGCTGTTATCTATTATACTCTAAAGGCATTCGCTTACTGCTTGCATTTCACGTGATTGGCTCAAGATTTTCTATGAAGCTTTGTTAAAGCGTGCACCTGGTGTGCTCTGGTATGTGCAGGCGGATGCGTAGTTATGGAGAACTCAGGCACCCTGCTTATCACCAGCCAAGGCCACAGAAAGGCAATTACAGCACTGGAAAAACAACTTTTCTCAGTACACTAAGTCACTTGAGCTCACCATACAGAAACACAGAGAATAATAATGTTCATCCATTAAATTTCCCTCACATTTCCCCCCTTTTTATCCTATAGGATAATAATTGCTAAAAGAAAAGAAATGTACCCAATTTCAGTGATAAGAGTTCCCAGAAAGATTCGACTTAATACGTTATTGAGTGTACAGGGATAATGCTAAGGCTGTTTTTAAAAGACATAGACATCTTAAGTTAATGCTAGCAAGCCATATATATAGATCAGGAATAATAGAACAGGAAACAATCATAATGAAAGTGTTTTAAGTCAGGACTAGTTTCATGTCAGCTGTGCTGATGTCATCGAACGGTGGGTTATAGTCTTCGTGTGGGTTTGGAGACCAGTCAGGCAAGTCGTCTGAGTCTATTTTCACCATCTGGTAACCAATATTTGTCAGCTGCCTCTGAAACACAGACATACAACATTGACAGAAAACAGGGAGCAAACATAGCATCACAATCACTAAGCCCAGGACTGGTATGGTGGATAGAATCAGAGTCTTCCATCCACTGAACTAACACGATCAGCTGTCTTCAACTCCTCCATGTTCATCTGCTTGTAATTGTTCAGCAACCTTGCGCATCTTGTTCAGTGCCTCAATGATGTTACCGAGTTAACCCTTGCCCTTCTTGACGTGTATTGGTGCTCAGAGGGCGGGCACGCCCTATCAGCCCTCGTCCCACCTCACCGGGACTTGGAGGAAACTCGAAACCCTAAGACTTGTCTATCGGCTAGACACTGAAATACTCTTCCCTATTGAGGGTGCATACGTGATTGATGTGATACTTGCACTGTTCCATGTAGTGATGCCTTTCTTCCTCACGAGCTTTAGTCAGCGTCTGGTCACTTAGGCCTTCCTCTTCCTCCTGCTCAGCCAGTTCAGGAACCCTCCTGCAGTGGCTAGTGTGGATCCACGTCACCCTGCCTGTGACCTTCACTGCCATTGGGGTCGTGAGCAGGACCTGGAATGGACCATTCCACCGTAGCTTGTTCCACTTGGTTCGTCGAAAGTCCTTCACCACAATCCAATCTCCTGGTTGTAGATCCCTCAGCGGGTTTGGGAAGTGCTTCTTTTACCTGTTTGTGGATAGATTTCAAAGCAGAGGACAACGTTGCACAGTAATTCAACATTGCATTATCACACAGTGTGGTGTCCGGCAGTGTTCCTTGAGCTGGCCCTATCCCCGTGTTGGGTACTCGTCCAAACAAAATTTCAAATGGGCTTAACCCATGTTTAGGCCTAGTTTGCATCCTCATTTGTGTGAGTACTACAGGGAGGACCTTTTGTCCATCCTAGCCCTGTTTCTGCACAAGGTTTGCTTAGTTTATTTTTAAGTGACCCATTTTCCCTCTCTACTGCTCCCACATTGGCAGGATGGTAGGCACAATGTTGTTTCAGGTCTATCCCTAGGAATGCTCCTATTTTCTTTAGGGCTGCATTAACAAAGGGTGTTCCATTGTCACTTGAGATTTTGCTAGGTATACCTCACCTAGGAATTATATCTCTCAGGAGTGCTTTGACTACCACCTCTGAGTCTTGTTTAGCTGTGGGGAATACTTCAACCCATTTTGGAAACATGTCAACTATTACCAGGCAATACCTTTTCCCTTCACTAGGTGTCAGTTCAATAAAGTCCATTTGGAGGTGATCAAATGGTTTATCTGGTATTGGGTGTGCTGCTTGAGTTAGTTTGATACCTTGACCTGCATTATGTTGTGCACATATCAAGCATCGCTTGCAAAATTTCGCAGTATAGTTTGAAAACCCCTCTGTGAACCATCTCTTTGTTACTTCTGCTACCATCCCCCCTTTTGACACATGGGTGAGCCCATGTGCCAATTTTTCATAGAAAGGGAACATGTATTTTGCAGTGATGTGCGGTGAGGTTTGTGGCTTTTCAAAATCAGATTTTCAAATATGCACCAAAATATTTGCCAAATACCGATTAGTTTCATATCTCATAGCAGCATTCTTTACATAAGGTAGATTTGAAGGTACATATTTGGCCAAGGAAGAATGAAAAATGAATTGCGGTTCAGTAGCCTACCTCCAAAAAACACCACGGCGGACCACACAGGCCACACAGCGGGTACCATACACAGGACAAACCACACAGCACCACGGCGGATGCCACAGACAAAAAACACACGAACCACGGTGCTACAGACAGAACAGGCCACACAGCACCATGGCCGGTGCCACATACATCCATCGCAAGGCACAGCATCATGGCAGATGCTCTCTCACACACACACAAACACACAGGATTCGAACACTGGTTTTACCTTTACTTGTAAATGAAGTCCATGCACTGCTCCTTCTGGACGAAAATCTCTGTGACTTTGGCGTAGAAATCCTCCTTGTCTTTTTTTAGTTTTAAAAGTCTCTTAGTCTCAATGGTGATGATTGCCAGGGATGAAAGACGTCCGGTGCGATTACGACTGTACGTTTTGAGTCTTTTCAGAGCAGAGAATGACCTTTCCACGGACACTGTTGTAGCCGGTATAGTGAGGGCCAGTTGAAGTAACTTGGACTGGCTGTGACAATGTCAGGATTCAAACTCAGCCATCCATTCTTTATCATGTCCCATTTTCCTTGAAAGTCCAACTTTGAGAAACCTTTCAGTTGAGCTATTACATCCTCCATTGTTGCAGTCAATCGGAACAAGCCAACAACAGTCCAAATTAAACTTTATGTGACCACCAAACAAGAATAACTGAGCTCACGTACGCCCTCTGCGCTGCGGCAGAGCTACTGCCTGCCTCACCTCATGTCTTTTCAGTGCGGCTTTATGTCAAATTATTAACACTAAATAAGGCCAAGTTTACATTAGACCGTATCTGTCTCGTTTTCTTCGCGGATGCACTGTCCATTTACATTAAAACGCCTGGAAACGCCGGGAAACGGGAATCTGCCAGGGTCCACGTATTCAATCCAGATCGTGTCTGGTCCGGTGCTGTGTAAACATTGAGAATACGCGGATACGCTGTGCTGAGCTCTAGCTGGCGTCGTCATTGGACAACGTCACTGTGACATCCACCTTCCTGATTCGCTGGCGTTGGTCATGTGACGCGACTGCTGAAAAACGGCGCGGACTTCCGCCTTGTATCACCTTTCATTAAAGAGTATAAAAGTATGAAAATACTGCAAATACTGATGCAAATACTGCCCATTGTGTAGTTATGATTGTCTTTAGGCTTGCCATCCTTCCACTTGCAAGTGGTAAGTGACGCACATGCCCGATATGCACTGAGATCACACACACAGCGGCTCAGTCCCGAATCACTGCTCGTGCACTTCACTCGCGTGCTCTGTGAGCTGCGCAGGGCCGGAGTGCGCACCCTCCAGAGGGCACTCGCTGTTCAGGGCGGAGTGATTTGGAGCGCAGGATACCTGCGGAGCCGAGCGTATCTGTGTATTGGCGTTGCTGTGTGCACGCGAATCGTGTATTGGCGTTGCTGTGTGCACGCTAATCGTTTTAAAAACGTTAATCTGATGATCCGCTGATACGGTCTAATGTAAACCCCACCTTAGTGATACACATATGTAGAAAACATTACATATTATAAGAAAAGTGAGGACATATTATACACATGTCTACAATGTATAAAAAACATTTTAATACAGCATTACGTTGGTAGCATACACAGAGTAAGCAAAAGGCACGCACTCAACCCAGTTAACAAGGGATTGCGCAATCTGACGTGAGGCACGGCTTGGTGCTGCCTCACGTCGCTGCATATTCGCTGCAATTGAATAGGAAATAGGCAAATACGGCGATTTTGATCGCAAAAATTATTGAAATTATTTGAATCATACAGAAATGGCATATATAGCACAGATGATTGGACAAATCTTTATTGTTATCATTATTTACATTCATTACATCTCATGATGGCTGGATGATGACCGGTGAGGCCCTGCCTCACCTGCCGCCCCTGACCGCACGTCAGTGGTATTTTGGTAGACAGGGACGGCCCAAGGGACAAACCCAGACCAAGTTTGCAAAGATACAGCCTGCCTGTTTCCAGACTCGTCTCTTGTCCTGGGTGGCAGTGCTCTGAAGGTCCGCTAGCTGTAAACAGGGGATAGAAACCTGAGGAAAGGCAAGGTTAGAGGGTGAACTGGAAGTTGAGGCTGCACACTTAGCTGCCGCGTCTGCCCTGTCATTTACTTGAGACAAAAGATCAGTATTGTTAGTATGGGCAGCACACTTACACACAGCAATGGCTCTAGGGAGTAGAATAGCATCCAACAACTCAGAGACCAGTTTATGATGTGCAATGGGAGATCCTGTGATAGTGAGGAAATTTCTGTTTCCAAATGGTGCCAAAATCGTGCACAATGCCAAATGCATACCTACTGTCCGTAAAAATATTGACAGATTGCCCTGCCGCCAATTTGCATGCCTCAGTGAGGGCACAGAGCTCTGCAGCCTGCGCCAACAGGTTTGAGGGCAGACACGACGCCTTGAGGACCTCGTGATCTGAAACTACGGCAAAACCTACTTTGTTCTTTCCCATCTCTGGAGGCTGAACCATCCACATAGAGGATCATGTCTGGATTTTCCAAAGGGTCGCTCTTTAAGTCTGCCCTGGGGAAACAAAAATCATTAGTGAAAGCAACACAGTCATGTGGCTCTCCATCATCCTCTGTAGGGAGAAGAGAGGCAGGATTCAGAACAGTACAACGTTTCACAATGATGTTAGGCACATCAAGTATGACAGTGTTATACTTCAACCATCTCTGTGCTGACAAATGTGATGTCTTTTTCTCCAACAGAAGCAGGGAGACAGCATGTGGGACCAAAAGGGTGAGGTTAGAATACCCCACAATATTTCTGGAGGCAGTTATCGCCTTTTCAGCTGCAGCAACTGCACGCAGGCAAACAGGAAGTCCAGCCGCCACTGGATCCAGCCTGCTGGAGAAGTAGGCTACAGGTCTCAATCTACCCCTGTGTTTCTGCAAAAGAACAGAGGTCATGAAACCCTTCTTTTCATCTACAGTTTGAACAAATGGTTTATTGGGGTTAGGCAATCCCAGTGTGGGTGTGGTCTGCAGAGCGCTCTTTAGGGACATCAGGCGCGCCCGGGACAGCCGCAGCATCGACTGCTTGCAGATCTTGGACAAACCTCCACTCATCGGGCTGGGACGGTTTTCTTGCCTTCTTAACTGGGGAAATAGGAGTGCGCACTGGAGAGTCCTGGCAAGGGACAATTACACCTGCCTTCAGCAACGAATCAAAGACTGGTCTTATACCTGCGATTGCTTCTGGTTTGGGTGGGTACTGGGTCTGTCTAGGCCTGAAATCTGATTTGGGGGTGATCACCACTGGTTCAGCATTCTTTATTAGGCCCACATCATGTTTACCCTTCGCTCAAACGGAATTTGGAACTCCCGCCAATTTGGGGTGCACCTCTGCTGGAGTTATGCCTGTGGAAACAGAGACAAACAGGCCACTATGGCCGGGGTCCCCAGGATCCCGGTCATCAGTGGCTAATATTACGCTGCGCTTAACATGCACACACATAGCATGACTTTGTTTGTAGACCCCAAGCTTTTGGCAAAACAACACACTAGGGTCCTCTGTTTTGGACCATTCATTGTCATTGACTGTGCACTTCTTGACCCATTTCCCCATGTCTTTCCAATGATCGGCTCGTGGCTTTGCTAATGAGACATGAGGTATAGAATTAATGATGTCAAAAAATCATGCTGGCAGCAGTTGACCTCAGAGTCCTCTGACACAAGGCCGCGCATTACGTGTTTGAGAACACTGCGATGAACATTGATGCAGTTGTTCGGACAACAAGTAAGATGGACCTGCACAGTGCAATAATGTTTAGACCAATATGTAGTTTTGAGGGTCAATCTTTCACGTGTGTGGGGGTCTGCAAACCAAGTCTTTTCAAACTCCACATCTTGCCCTTGGTGAACATGTGCTGTACAATGCAAATCTTCCTCTTTCATATCTGTGTCAACTGATGAGGTGTTCAAGTGTGCGAGCTGTACAAGGTGTTTGGGAGTTTGTGTGAGTTGATCTGAGCAGAGCCGCCAGACATACACATACAGGGGGCTTCCAAACCCATACTGCACACCGCACATTTCACTTACTTCAATAGTTAGTCCATCTGGAGTGGATGTGAGATTTACTCCTAATTTGCACATTAAATCACATGCTAACAAATTTACTGGACATGTATGTGAGATGAGAAATGAATGGGAGATAACTATTCCTCCCTCGCTTTCACACGGGAGGTTGACTGAGAAAGTTTCGGTTACAGGTCGTCCTGAGATGCCCATTGTCTGAATAGAAATTGTGCTGAGCGGTGGGTTTACTGGAAGTACCCCATATTGTATGACTGAGTGTCCTGCTCCAGAATCTACTAAAAAAAAAAAAATCAACACATGCCCACACACAGTGAGGGGCATACAAGGGAGTTTAGAGAAGGGAGTAGTTGTGTATTTTAACAAACTTAATGCAACTTCAGGTGTGTCTATCTGGACTGGTGTATTGGGCGTTTCTGTGTAGTCTTGCTGTTGCATGCAGGTGCTGCTACTAATGTGTTTAACGTTATGTGAATGCTTCTGTCTATATGTATGTGTATCATCAGGTGTGTGTGTGTTACTTCCACTGTTCTCTGTGTGGGGCCCACTCCCGGAGTCCACCCATCAGTCTGCTTTGCTGTACTCCTCACAGGGCCTCTGCCTGATACTGTGGAGACAATCTCGAGCAATGTGTCCCTTCTGATTGCAGTTGTAGCAGGTTGCGCCTTTTATCCAGGACGAGTCACTCCAGGTCGTCCTGTCTCGGCCCCTACCTCGACCTCTTCCTCTTCTTCTTCCTCTTTGTCCAGGCTGAACAGTCTGGAAAAGAGTGAGAGTGGCGGCGTGTAGGTCTTGGTCTCTTTGTGCCGACTTTGTCTTCTCCTTCTCTTTCAGTAGCTTTTCTGCATGCACAGCGTACTGCTCGATCTTGGTGAGGCTCAGGAGTGCCCTCCACTGCAGCCAGGGTCATGGGCCTGGTCAGGCCACTGTGTTTTTTTCTCATGCGCGGCGGTGAGACGGGCGAGAAACGCTGACACCACTTCACCATCTTCTTGCTTACACATACTGATCTTAGTCATGTCTATGTTCAAGGGAAAAGTACTGTCCAGACGAGCACAGAGAGCAGTGATGGTATCTCTATACTCACCATTGCCAGCCGCGCTCCAGTCTGGTGTAGTCATTCGCTGGTCAGCTTCCGGCCACTCTTTGGAAACTTTGTTCCAATCTATACCCATCTTGATCATGAGCAGGCGGCGAAGTTCATGGGTGGTTGATTGGAATTCTCTGCAAAATATCAACAGCTCATTACCAAATCTCTTTCCTCCTACCTCTCTCACATTGGGAAGAGAAGCCATGCTTTCCTTCATGTCACCTGTCGCCTAGGGTCTGTGGACTAGAATCACGCTGTCAGCTCCAATCACTTCCACCATTGGAAGATGAAGGACTTCAGACTTTAGGTTACGGCCTTGTGGACCCACTGGTGAGCACGTGGTCAGGTCCAGGAGGGTGTCTTTTCCATCGCCATATGCAAGACTGGATCTCGTGTGTGACAGAGAAGCGCTGAGAGGCGCTGATGCTGGAGGCGGCTGGTAGGCTGGGAGAGATTCCAGAGGCTCAGTTTTTTTTTGTCTCGACTTCTCCCCCTTTCTGTGGGTGAGGCGCTTGTGGGAGTGATGCTCCGCCTTGCTGAGGAGGCAGTGTGTGTCAGGGTGGTGGGGCAGACTCCAGGTCAGGGTCCATCTGAAATTTCAAACACTGAGAAGAGGGTGAGAGCCCTGCCTGTCGTTTCTCTCTTTTGTACTCTCTCCTAAGTGTTTCTTCTTTCCATGCAGAAAACGCCCTCCAGTCCCCTAAGAACTTAACATTATCTGCAGACTCTTCTTTTCCCTTCTGTTTCAATGTTTCTCCTAACTGTCCTATCTGCCTGGGACTAAAACTGCCCTTCTCAGGGAATTCTAAGTCCTTTACCCATATGTCAAACTGTGCCAAACAATGCTCGCCATACGAGGTTTTCATAAACTGGATGTTTGGGCTGTCATAGGAACATCCAATTCTTATTATAGCACATGCAGCTTCAGGCTTACTTGCTTTTTCTTTTCTTTCCCTAACTTGCCGTTTTTGTTCCCCATTGTACCCTGTTATATCAATAGGTTATGACAAAAATGGCTGAGTTTTTACTAGGATCACAAGAAGAGCAAGTTGGACTATGTCCAAAAATGTGACACAATAATCCTTTAGGTGTGTTCTTATTAGTAAACAATTTATCTGACATTTGCCTTAAACTAAAGTAGGTATCATTTAGCACAACAACCTCAAAGACAACTCACGCATGTGTACAAAAGCTGTTTCTCTGTTTCAGAATTTGGAGGACAGTACTCTGTTAATTCATCAATATTTTGCGTGCACACCGGTGTGTCTTTGCTCACTTCGCGATCGAACCTCTCTATCCCGTTCCCCCGACGGGCCAGTTGTTCACACAGAACAAAGGGAGCAAGATTCAATTCCTACGAATCGCTGTACGTGAATCCATCTAAACACGCACCCGTATTTCCCCTCCTCAAGTAGGCGAGCGATTACCCAGTCGTCACTTAGGTGGATAATTCTCTTACACAACCCAATAAACTACTCACGGTTTATTGTCTCAAAATTGTGTTTTATCCGTTTTGGCAAACATATTGATGGTACCACAGCTTAGCAGTCCTCCTGGGCTCGGACAAACTTCTGTCCATCTATTATATCAGTCTTCATTGACTAGGACAATCTCTGTCCATCTCTTATATCATTCTTTAAATACTGTTTCCACTAATTTCTTTACACAAGAATGCAAAGTTATCACTTACTGGTTTGGTGAGCCCTGATGGCCTGGTCTCTCATCCAAGTTCTCAGCTCCACACCGTAGCCTTGGGAGTGTTCTGCCGTCCGAGGATCAGACGCATAGAGCCCACCCAGGGGACGCCAAATTGTAATGGAAATTTCTAATAAACACTTCAGAACACTTAGCAGTCGTCTTTTCAGTTATTTATTATAGTAGATCATATAAACAGATATATAAAATAGGAAGGGAAAGAGAAGAAGAAAAGAAGAGAAGACACCACTTCTGATGCTGAGAGTACGCACACTCTGAGTTGTGTTTTAGTGGTTGTTATCTATTATACTCTAAAGGCATTCGCTTTACTGCTTGCATCTTCACGTGATTGGCTCAAGATTTTCTATGAAGCTTTGTTAAAGCGTGCACCTGGCGTGATCTGGTATGTGCAGGCGGATGCGTAGTTATGGAGAACTCAGGCACCCTGCTTATCACCAGCCAAGGCCACAGAAAGGCGATTACAGCACTGGAAAAACAGCTTTTCTCAATACACTAAGTCACTTGAGCTCAACATACAGAAACACAGAGAATAATAATGTTCATCCATTAAATTTCCCTGACACCTCTCTCCACTGGTTATTGGTGATATTCCGCATCAATTTTAAAATTTTGTTGTTTGCTTTTAAAGCCTTGCATGATCTCACTCCAAAATAATATCTGTGACCTTTGTCATCCCGACTCGGCACCGATATCACTGGGGTCATCCAGACAACTACTCCTTGTAGTTCCCAGATCTTAGCTGAAGTCTTTGGGTGATAGGGCTTTTTCAGTTGTTGTCCTTAGCCTTTGAAATGATCTTCCTCTCCACATAAGGTCTTCTTTCTTTATTAAAATTTTTAAAACACATCTTAAGACCCACTCTTTTTTCTTCCGCCTTTTATTGTGTGTAATTGTGAATTAGAATGCTTAATCATCCTCCACATTGAAAGGAGTCAGTTGAGGTGGTTCGAGCACCTTGTTAGGATGCCCCCTGGACACCTCCCAGGGGAGGTTCTTTGGGCATGCCCCACTGGGAGGAAACCCCGGGGCAGACCCAGGACACGCTGAAGAGATTACATCTCTTGGCTGGCCTGGGAACGGCTCGGTATTCCCCTGGAATTGCTGGTGGAGGTGGCCGGGGCTAGGGAAGTCTGGGCTGCTCTGCTTAGGCTGCTACCCCCGTGACCCAGACAAGCGGCAGAAAACGGATGGATGGATCATCTGTTTTTGCACTATTGTTGGTACTGTGTTCATTGTATGCCTTTTTTACAGCACTTTGGATCAACACTTGTTGTTTTAAATGTGCTTTATAAATAAATTTGATTTGACTTGACGACAATCATCATGATAACTTTAGGACTGCAGTTGACATGAACAGTTTTACACTTAAGTCTCCATCAATAAACAGTTTATAGCTTCAACAAAACAGACTTCTTGTTAAACTATAATGAATTTCCTGGTGACACAGTTGTACTTTGTGACTCTACAGGACACAGTTATAGAAGAGAGTTCTTTATAATCAAGCTATCTGTTATCACCCAGATGGGGATGGGTTCCCTTTAGAGTTTGGTTCCTCTCGAGGTTTCTTCCTCGTGTTGTCTGAGGTAGTTTTTTCTCTCCGCTGTCACCTTTGGCTTGATCATTAGGGATAAATGTAATAAATTCACATGTTTAAAATTTATATCCAGAATTTATATGTTTCTGTAAAGCTGCTTTGTGACAATCTTTATTGATAAAAGTGCTATGCAGATAAAATTGAATTGAAGATAGATGTAGAATATGAATGTAAATGCTCTTCATTTTAATTTCAAATATTTTAATATATCCTCAAAGGTCTGTAGAGTGGGTGTCATGTAGGTGTAAGTCAAATTCAAATGATAAATCAAAAGATTTGTGGAAAATCCAAATAGAATATTATCCATATTCAGCTCTGTGCTATGCAGTTCTTTAAGTTCATTTAGAGAATTCAAATAACATGAGTGCTATATCTTTCATTAAGAAAAAACATCTATTTGAAATTTACATAAAAAATTCCACCTTTTTATCACTGGATGAAAATTCTAAACTCAGAATCTTCTTAGGGCGGCACGGTGGTGTAGTGGTTAGCGCTTTCGCCTCACAGCAAGAAGGTCCTGGGTTCGAGCCCCGGGGCCGGCGAGGGCCTTTCTGTGTGGAGTTTGCATGTTCTCCCCGTGTCTGCGTGGGTTTCCTCCGGGTGCTCCGGTTTCCCCCACAGTCCAAAGACATGCAGGTTAGGTTAACTGGTGACTCTAAATTGAGCGTAGGTGTGAATGTGAGTGTGAATGGTTGTCTGTGTCTATGTGTCAGCCCTGTGATGACCTGGCGACTTGTCCAGGGTGTACCCCGCCTTTCGCCCGTAGTCAGCTGGGATAGGCTCCAGCTTGCCTGCGACCCTGTAGAAGGATAAAGCGGCTAGAGATAATGAGATGAGATGAGATGAATCTTCTTAGGAGAAGAGGATAAAACATTAGAGCTACTCAGTTTGTTTTAATGTATCATAAGATAAGAGAGAAGACAAAATTAAAATGACAAGGTGCAGATAACATTCTCTCCTCATCTTAATCTCAACTAATTAGTAGTTCTTTTACTCCTATTTAGGGCCCGAGCCCTATGGGCGAAGGCCCTATTGTTCTTGTAAGAGTTCACTATTATTAGGGCCTGAGCCCTATGGGCGAAGGCCCTATTGTTCTTGTAAGAGTTCACTATTATTATTCTTCCGTCTTCTTCTTCTTCCGTCTTCTTCTTCTTCTTCTTTATTTTTCTCCGCTGTTGGGCCATTTTCGGGGCGCTTGCCATGGGCGAAAACGCACGAAATTTGGCACCAGTTCCGAGAATTGCCACCGCTACTCAGAACCAGAAGCCCAAACTTGGCCGGGGCTCAGGGCCTCCATAGCGCCCCCTAAGTCGTTGTGATTTTGGCCTCCCGCATTAAGGTGCCTGGTTGCCATATAGTTTGCAGTAGTGGCATGCAATTTGGTACGCCTATGTATCTCACTAAGCCGGACAAAAATGTAATGCCAATGCATTAGCCACGCCCAACAGGAAGTGAGGTAATTTCACTTTTGTGCGAAATGCATGGCCACGAAGACGGCGCAACTCCTCCTAGACCGTTCATAGGAATGTCACCAAAATTGATACACGTCGTCTACAGACATGGCTGACAAAAGTTACTAAATACGTTTCACGTAGGATTAACCGTTCAGAAGTTATACGTCAATCAATTTTCGATGCAAAATTTTACATGCTTAAAAATTCATAACAAATCTTCTGATTGCTCAAAACTGCTCGTACTTCACACGCAAATCACTCATTGGGCTTCTGATATGTTATCCAATTTCTGTGATATTTCGCCACTGGGGGCGCTATTTTTGGGCAAAAATTCCAATCTTTCCTCAATTTTGGTCAAACTTCACGGCCACCCTCTTACTACCTCCCATGTCATGTATACCACGTTTTGGAAATTTTCGTCCATGGGGGGCGCTGTTTTTGGCCGACGCAATTGCTCCAAAACGGGTTTTTGGTAAATAATTCCATAATGCTTTTCCTTCACACCACTTCCTTGTGATAGTACGTTGCTGTTGTAGACACTTATTTTTCCAACTCATAATCGCTCATGTACAGCATAGCGCCACCTACTGACATGGGAAAAACCAAAAAATTTATTCTTCAAAAATCTATATCTCATCTTCTATTTACTCAATTGTCATCAAACTTCATAGGCAAACTCTTCTTAGATCACCTGACGTCTACGCCAAATTTTGTGCACTTTCGCCCCTGGGGGTGCTGGTTATGGCAAAATTGATATTGCAGCTTCTGATTTGTCAAACTTGCCAAGCAAACTCTTTACAAGACCCTTATTGGGGCGCTTGCCATGGTCGACAACGCACGAAATTTGGCTCCTTTTTCTTAGACTGCCACCGCTACTGAGAACCAGAAGCCCAGATCCAGGCGGGCCTCAGGGCCTCTATAGCGCCCCCTAACTCATTGTGATTTTGGCCTCCCGCATTAAGGTGCCTGGTTGCCATGTAGTTTGTAGTAGTGGCATGCCATTTGGTACGCATATGTATCTCACTAAGCCGGACAAAAATGTAATGCCAATGCATTAGCCACGCCCAACAGGAAGTGAGGTAATTTCACTTTTGTGCGAAATGCATGGCCACGAAGACGGCGCAACTCCTCCTAGACCGTTCATAGGAATGTCACCAAAATTGATAGACATCATCTACAGAGATGGCTGACAAAAGTTACTAAATAGGTTTCACGTAGCATAAACCGTTCAGAAGTTATACGTCAATCAATTTTCAATGCAACATTTTACATGCTTAAAAATTCATAACAAATCTTCTACTTGCTCAAAACTGCTCATACTTCACACGCAGATCACTCATTGGGCTTCTGACATGTTACCCACTTTCTGTGATATTTCGCCACTGGGGGCGCTATTTTTGGGCAAAAATTCCAGTCTTTCCTCAAATTTGGTCAAACTTCACGGCCACCCTCTTCCTACCTCCCATGTCATGTATACCACATTTTGGGAATTTTCGTCCATGGGGGGCGCTGTTTTTGGCCGACGCAATTGCTCCAAAACGGGTTTTTGGTAAATAATTCCATAATGCTTTTCCTTTACACCACTACCTTGTGATAGTGCGTTGCTGTTGTAGACACTTATTTTTCCAACTCATAATCGCTCATGTGCAGCATAGCGCCACCTACTGACATGGGAAAAACCAAAAATTTTATTCTTCAAAAATCTATATCTCATCTTCTATTTACTCAATTGTCATCAAACTTCATATGCAAACTCTTCATAGCTCACCTGACATGTTCGCCTAATTTTGTGCACTTTCACCCCTGGGGGTGCTGGTTATGGCAAAAATGATATTGCAGCTTCTGATTTGTCAAACTTGGCAAGCAAACTCTTTACAAGACCCTTATTAGGGCGCTATTATTATTAGGGCCCGAGCACCGTACAGTGCGAGACCCTATCGTTGCCATGTGTCCAATTCTGTTCTTTGTCGCCATTGCGGTAGTAATGTCTCTTGCCGAAGAAGCTGTGGAAGGTTTTTCGCGGGGACGCATGCCCCCGCCCCCCTTGGCCGCTGGCGCGAGGGCCCGTCGAGGCCGCTTGCGGCTTTAATTCTTCTTCTTCCGTCTTCTTCTTCTTCTTCCGTCTTCTTCTTCTTCTTTATTTTTCTCCGCTGTTGGGCCATTTTCGGGGCGCTTGCCATGGGCGAAAACGCACGAGATTTGGCACCAGTTCCGAGAATTGCCACCGCTACTCAGAACCAGAAGCCCAAACTTGGCCGGGGCTCAGGGCCTCTATAGCGCCCCCTAAGTCGTTGTGATTTTGGCCTCCCGCATTAAGGTGCCTGGGTGCCATGTAGTTTGTAGTAGTGGCATGCCGTTTGGTACGCGTATGTATCTCACTAAGCCGGACAAAAATGTAATGCCAATGCATTAGCCACGCCCAACAGGAAGTGAGGTAATTTCACTTTTGTGCGAAATGCATGGCCACGAAGACGGCGCAACTCCTCCTAGACCGTTCTTAGGAATGTCACCAAAATTGATACACATCATCTACAGACATGGCTGACAAAAGTTACTAAATAAGTTTCACGTAGGTTAAACCGTTCAGAAGTTATACGTCAATCAATTTTCGATGCAAAATTTTACATGCTTAAAAATTCATAACAAATCTTCTGATTGCTCAAAGCTGCTCATACTTCACACGCAAATCACTCACTGGGCTTCTGACATGTTACCCAATTTCTGTGATCTTTCGCCACTGGGGGCGCTATTTTTGGGCAAAAATTCCAATCTTTCCTCAAATTTGGTCAAACTTCACGGCCACCCTCTTACTACCTCCCATGTCATGTATACCACATTTTGGAAATTTTCGTCCATGGGGGGCGCTGTTTTTGGCCGACGCCATTGCTCCAAAACGGGTTTTTGGTAAATAATTCCATAATGCTTTTCCTTCACACCACTAAATCAAATCAAATCAAATCAAGTTTATTTGTACAGCGCTTTTAACAATAAACATTGTCGCAAAGCAGCTTTACAGAATTTGAACGACTTAAAACATGAGCTAATTTTATCCCTAATCTATCCCCAATGAGCAAGCCTGTGGCGACGGTGGCAAGGAAAAACTCCCTCAGACGACATGAGGAAGAAACCTCGAGAGGAACCAGACTCAAAAGGGAACCCATCCTCATTTGGGCAACAACAGACAGCCTGACTATAATATTAACAGTTTTAACAGGTATAACCCTCAACTGTCCTCATGGGGCCGTCCTTCACAGGAGTGGGGCGATAAAACTCCGACCAGACACAGGGCACCAGGATGGATCAAGCAGGTCCGAGGGGCAGAAGAGGCCAGCATCTCAATCCCAGGATCAACATGTAACTCAGAGGGACAGATGGGGGGGGAGAGAAAGAAAACACGTTGTTAGGTATGCCCTAAAAATGACAAGTATTAAATCTGTGTGGTAGGCTCGCAGAGACGAGAGTCTTTACATCAGGCATGACGCACAATGGCATGTTAATATGGTAAAAAATATATCATGACCTGCTCTGGCTGGATGCTTGATTGGGTGATGGGAGCACACTCCTCAGCAATGATGAGATGCAGATGGGACCCTTAGGCCTGGCCAAGACAATTCAGTTACATTTCACCGGGTCTGGGACATGCGACAGAACGTCTGACGGCCGATTCCCTGCAGGCTACGATAGCCAGTCGAGGTCCCCACCGTCTCCACCAAAAGATTTCCTGTTGACTCCATGTAACTCAGAGGGACAGATTTGGGGTGGGGGGGGGGAGAGAAAGAAAACACAGGTGGTTAGGTATGCCCAATGTCACCTGAATAAGTAGGAACAGTATACATATTGCACCGAGTACAAGCAGGGACTCCGGCAACTAACTATGACAGCATAACTAAAAGGAGAGAGCCAGAAGGTAACACAGGCATGAGGGAGCCCCGGGACATAAAGCAGCCAGCCACTGCACCGTCAACAAACTCGAGTGAGCAAGCGAGTGGGGACTGACAGCATCCATACATCCCAGTTTACCAAAACACTCTATGTCTGAGGACCCTCCAGATCTACTCCTTTACCTCATAAACACCATTAACAAAAGGCTTGACTAAACAGATATGTTTTCAGCCTAGACTTAAATGCTGAGACTGTGTCTGATTCCCGAACATTACTTGGAAGGCTGTTCCATAACAGTGGGGCTTTGTAAGAAAAGGCTCTGCCCCCTGATGTAGCCTTCACTATACGAGGTACCAGCAGATAGCCTGCACCTTTTGATCTAAGTAGGCGTGGCGGGTCATAGAGGAGCAGAAGTTCACTCAGGTACTGTGGTGCGAGACCATTTAGTGCTTTAAAGGTCAATAGTAGTATTTTATAATCAATACGAAATTTGATTGGGAGCCAATGCAGTGTAGATAAGACAGGCATGATGTGGTCATATTTTCTAGTTCTAGTAAGGACTCTTGCGGCGGCATTTTGAACTAACTGGAGCTTGTTTATGCACTTATTGGAACATCCAGACAGTAAGGCATTACAATAATCCAACCTGGAGGTAACGAAAGCATGGACTAGTTTTTCTGCATCATGCAATGACATTAAATTTCTTATCTTTGCAATATTTCTGAGATGAAAGAAAGCTATCCGGGTGATGTTATCAATGTGAGTTTCGAATGAAAGACTGGGGTCAATAATCACTCCGAGGTCTTTTACTGCTGCACGTGAAGAAACAGAAATGTCATCCAGAGTTACTGTGTAATCAGAAAACTTACTTCTAGCTTTATGTGGTCCTAGCACAAGTACTTCAGTCTTGTCAGAGTTAAGCAGAAGGAAATTTATAAGCATCCAGTGTCTAATGTCCTTAACACATTCCTCAATTTTATTAAGCTGGTGTCTCTCATCAGGTTTTGCAGAGACATACAACTGTGTGTCATCAGCATAACAGTGGAAACTAATACAATGTTTACGAATAATATCGCCCAAAGGTAACATATATAGAGAAAAAAGCAGTGGACCCAAGACAGAACCTTGTGGAACACCAAACTTTACCTCGGTACGTCTAGAAATATCACCATTTATATCGACATACTGATAATGATCAGTTAGATAAGACCTGAGCCAGGAGAGGGCCATTCCCTTAACTCCCACAACATTTTCTAGTCTATCCAGAAGAATGGAATGATCAATGGTATCAAATGCTGCACTAAGGTCAAGCAACACAAGTAGCGAGACACAGCCCTGATCAGACGCCAACAGTAGGTCGTTTACTACTTTAACCAGTGCTGTCTCTGTGCTATGATGAGGTCTAAATCCTGACTGATACATTTCATGGATGTTATTCCTATGTAAATATGAGCATAACTGCTGTGCCACAGCTTTTTCAAGGATCTTGGAGATAAAGGGGAGGTTTGATATTGGCCGATAATTGGACAGCTGACAGGGATCAAGGTCAGGTTTTTTAATCAGGGGTTTGATAACTGCTAGTTTAAAGGATTTGGGTACATAGCCAATCATAAGAGAAGAATTTATTATTTTTAGAAGCGGTTCAATTACTCCAGGCATTATCTGTTTGAATAGATGTGTCGGTAAGGGATCTAGTATGCAAGTTGAGGCTTTTGATGTAGAGATTAATGAGAGTAATTCAGTTTCTTTTAGGGGAGTAAAACATTCTAACTGATGATCTGATACAGTTATATTGTTAACTACAAGTTCACTTTCATTGTCTAACCTTAAATTAGTAGTTTGAATTTTTTGTCGGATATTCTCAATTTTGTCATTAAAAAAATTCATGAAGTCGTTGCTACTACATACTGCAGGTGTGCATGTGTTGATAGTGGACTTATTCCTGGTTAATTTTGCTACAGTATTAAATAGGAATCTAGGATTATTTTTGTTATCTTCTATTAGGGAGGAGAGATATGTTGATCTCGCAGCACTAAGAGCTTTTTTATACTTCAGGAAGCTCTCCTTCCACGCCAATTTGAACACTACCAATTTTGTTTGACGCCATTTACGTTCCAATTTTCGAGTGGTCTGTTTTAATGTGCGAGTGTCATCATTATACCAGGGTGCTAATTTTTTGTCTCTGACCATTTTCCTTTTTAGAGGAGCTACATTATCTAAAGTATGGCGGAATGTTGACTCTAAGCATTCAGTTGCCTGATCGAGTTCTGCAGGGGCTGACAGTGACCCAATCAAAGTTGATAACTCTGGGAGATCATTTATAAAGCTCTGTGCAGTAGTTGACGTGAAAGTACGTTTAATACAGTAGCGTGGTGAGGTGCATATATTATTACTCAGACATATTTTGAATGAGATGAGACAATGATCTGAGATAACTTCAGACTGTGGAAGTATGACTATATTGTCTACGTTTAATCTGAATGTTAGTATTAGATCAAGGGTGTGACCACCATTATGGGTCGGTCCTATGACATTCTGCTTAATCCCGACTGAATCTAAGATGGACACAAACGCTGTTTTTAAAGGGTCTTCTGGGTTATCAAAGTGAATATTAAAATCTCCGACAACTAAAGCTTTGTCTAAGGAAATAACCAAATCTGAGATAAAATCTGCAAATTCAGAAAGAAACTCAGAATATGGCCCCGGGGGCCTGTAAATAATAAGCAATGGAATTAACTGGGTAGACTTATTTTTTGAGGCTACATACATTATATGAGTATGAAGAACTTCAAATGTATTAAATTTATAACCAGGTTTGTGTGTTACACCTAGATAATCGTTATAAATAACCGCGACGCCTCCTCCTCTGCCAGTTAGACGAGGCTGGTGTATATAACTGTATCCAGGAGGACTCGCTTCATTTAATGCTATATATTCATTTGGCTTAATCCATGTTTCTGTTAAACACAGTACATTAAACTCCTGATCAGTAATGAGTTCATTAACCATTAGCGCTTTAGATGTAAGAGATCTAATATTTAATAGCCCCACCTTTAGATCAAAGGTGCTGGCAGCAGCTGTACAGTCAGTATGATCTAATTTTATATTGATTAGGTTACTGGAACAAACTCTCTGAATATTTCTACCTTTTTGTTGAGCTCGGGGAACAGACACAGTCTCGATGTAGTGGACCCTGAGTGACGACTCTGTGCAGCTAGCAGACAGTCGGTTTAGCCTGTTCGTCTGCTCCCTGGCCTTGGCTCTGGATTGTCAGAAATTAACTAGGCCTGTTCTGAGACTATGACCTATGCTGCAGGAAATGAGAGCAGCACCTTCCCGAGTGGGATGGATACCGTCCCGCCCTAACAGGCCAGCAGTGCCCTCAAAATTAGCCCAATTATCTATAAAGCCCACACTGTTTTCAGAGCACCACCTGGACAGCCAGCAGTTCAGCGACCATAACCTGCTGTAAGCTACATCGCCACGCCGCATTGGGATGGGGCCAGAGCATACTACAGCATCGGACATCGCCTTCGCTAATTTAAACACCTCTACAAAGTTACTCTTAGTAACCTCAGACTGACGAAGGCGTATATCATTAGCTCCTGCATGGATAACTATCTTTGAGAACCTATGCTTGCCTAGGACCCTAAGATTACCTGCTATGTCCGGCGCCCTGGCTCCCGGTATACACCTGACTAAAGCTGCTGGTGCCCCTAAAGGCTGAGCTAATTTCACGTGCCGTATGATAGAGTCCCCTATAACCAGAGCTCTTTCAGGTTTCTCAGTGGGTGCATCACTAAGGAGAGCAAACCTGTTCGACACGTGACGCGGAGAGGAGTGGTGCTCCCGTGGGCGAGCCTCAGCGGTAGCTTTGGCTCTACGCTTATGCCGCCGAGCCGTCACCCATTCGCCCCGCTGTAAGGGCTCTAATGCCGGAGTTGGGGGATTGCTAACTCCACCTAGGGCGTCCAGACTTTCCCTAACAGAAACTACACTGTTCTCACGCTCACTAACCTGCTCTAAAGCCTGGACACGCGCTTCTAGCACTGAAATCTTCTCCGTCAGAGAGCTAACTAATCTGCACTTATCACAAGTAAAGCTAATAGAGCTATCGCTAGTGACGGAGGAAGAATGACTAAACATCCTGCACTCAGCACACTGAACAGGCTGAAGGTGTGCCATGATGAAAAGATTCACGTACCTTAAATGAAGATCTGTTGATATTAAAGCAGATCAGATGGCCTCCGCTTGTGGAGGAGAAAAAAAGAAAGCTTCCGGTCACGGGGTTCTTCCGAAAAAAGAAAGAGAAAAAACCGGAAAAAAAAAAACCGGAAAAAGGAAAGCGAAAGTGAAAAGTACAAAAATGAAAGCGACACTACCTTGTGATAGTACGTTGCTGTTGTAGACACTTATTTTTCCAACTCATAATCGCTCATGTAGAGCATAGCGCCACCTACTGACATGGGAAAAACCAAAAAATTTATTCTTCAAAAATCTATATCTCATCTTCTATTTACTCAATTGTCATCAAACTTCATACGCAAACTCTTCATAGCTCACCTGACATATACGCCAAATTTTGTGCACTTTCGCCACTGGGGGCGCTATTTTTGGGCAAAATATCCAATCTTTCCTCAAATTTGGTCAAACTTCACGGCCACCCTCTTACTACCTCCCATGTCATGTATACCACATTTTGGGAATTTTCGACCATGGGGGGCGCTGTTTTTGGCCGACGCAATTGCTCCAAAACGGGTTTTTGGTAAATAATTCCATAATGCTTTTCCTTCACACCACTACCTTGTGATAGTACATTGCTGTTGTAGACACTTATTTTTCCAACTCATAATCGCTCATGTAGAGCATAGCGCCACCTACTGACATGGGAAAAACCAAAAATTTTATTCTTCAAAAATCTATATCTCATCTTCTATTTACTCAATTGTCATCTAACTTCATACGCAAACTCTTCATAGCTCACCTGACATTTACGGATATTGCAGCTTCTGATTTGTCAATCTTGGCAAGCAAACTCTTTACAAGACCCTTATTGGGGCGCTTGCCATGGTCGACATCGCACGAAATTTGGCTCCTTTTTCTTAGACTGCCACCGCTACTGAGAACCAGAAGCCCAGATCCAGGCGGGCCTCAGGGCCTCTATAGCGCCCCCTAACGTGTTGTGATTTTTGCCTCTCGCATTAAGGTGCCTGCTTGGCATACTGTCGCCATTGTGGGAGTACTGTCTCTTGCCGCAGAAGCTGTGGAAGGTATTTCGCGGGGACGCATGCCCCCGCCCCCCTTGGCCGCTGGCGCGAGGGCCCGTCGAGGCCGCTTGCGGCTTTAATTATCTATTCCTCCTTTTTCAATATAATTCTATTCATTCATTTATTATTATTATTATTATTATTATTATTATTATTATTATTATAAGTAGTAGTAATGTGATTTATGAATTTATCTTTATATCTGTCTATCTTTAAATATGTCTGTACATGATTTTGACAACACAAACTTTTGGTTGTCAATAAAGCCTTTGAAATTGCAACACAACAACAACAACAACGAAACTGAGTGTAGTTTTTGCCCATGAGATTGCCAGATTTTTCTTGTCTGTAGCTTTTGGGGAAACAGTTTTGCATTTAAAACAAGCACTTACCAAGCCTACAGTTAATTTAGAGGTCTGAATGTGTGAAATTTCAACATGAACTACTCACTATATGCAGTGAGCCCATTATAACCATAACCCTTATTGCTCAAATTATAAAAGCACATTTAATAAATTTGATCTTTCATATTCTCTGATGCCTTTTTTACTCTTCATCTTAACAACATTTGCCTTTAAAATTCACATACTTGTTTTCCTATTGAGCCTTAAACTTCACTCACATTAATAATCATAAACTAATGTTGTGTGAAACTATACATTGCGCCCTTAGTATTATAAGATTTGAAATTTATAATACTAAGGGCATGATATGTCTGAGAGAAGCAATCACATAATTTTCAACATGATGGTGGACCAACCCCATTCTGTTCCAACTTAATAATTACCTGGTTATTTTCCTAAAGTGGTTGTGAATTAGATGTAATTAATTTTTTTTCTTCACCAAGTTGGCTATAAATATCTGACAAAGTAAGAGAAGAGGAAGCTTGCTCAGACTGGCAACAATAAATCTCACATTTATCTGTCGCTGTGTTCTGGAGAAAACTTCTAGACAAGGTAAGAATATTGCAGCTTCTATTATAACTAGTACTGCTGCTACTACTATTGCTGTTACTGCAGCTATTTATATTATTTTTACTATTATTATTAACACACTTGATAAAAGGACTATTATAATTGTAGTTCCTACAATAATTGCAAATTCACCCATTTGTTACTTTTTTTTGGCTCCATACTCCAGCAATATGGATTTGAATCTAGGGTTTAGGTTTTGCGAAGTTGGTATGTTCACAGTGAGAAAATTTCTCCATCTGGGTAGATGTTACAGTACCTTCTTATTTTTTCTCTCAATACTGTATTCTTTTCTTAAAGATATTTTTTGGCCTTTTTTCACCTTTATTGGATAGAACAGTGTAGAGACAGGAAATGAGCAGGAAAGAGACACAGGGAGGGATCAGGAAATGACCTCAGGTCGGAATCGAACCCAGGATTTATGGTATGGCGCCTTAGCCACCTGAGCCATGATGCCCCATGCTGTATTCTTTTCAACAGTTATGGAGTCCAAAACCATTGAGATGGCGGCTCTAGGAAGAGCTCTGCATCCTGGCACACTGTATGACTGCCGCAGCGATGCTTTAATTCCAGGTAAAAATTTCGCAACACAAATTTTTAATTGCAAGGTTTTATTTCACTGGATTCATCTTCTGGGATTAAATTAAATAACTATTACCCAAATTAATGTATAATTAATGAAGCTATGTACTTGGCAATGAGATTTTGTGGTGAATGTAGTGCATTAAGTTGTGGAAAAAAACAATGCAGTGTCAGAGGTACAAGTACTGCTTGGACAGTTGAGCTCAAGATGTGTGTGCAGCGTGAAGTTTGTTGACAACAGGGGAAAGTCTCAGCTATTCACGCAGTGTATGTTCTACCCATTTGACCCTGATAAATGCACACAGTAAACTCTGAATGCCATTCAAGGACCTTACTTATGTATTGAACATGTAAATATGGCAATTCCTGTTAATTTTAAAAATGTTTTGCTCATGCAGTTCCTCAGTATCTTAATTGGAGACAATACCTCTCAAAGACCACACATCATAAGACATGTTTATAATCAGAATTTATGAATGAACACTGCTTAAAGTGAGTTGTAACAATGTCACTTTATCAGATTATTCATTAAATGATGAGCATGATTTTGTTCATTGGAGAAAGTAATGAAATAACAGCCAATTTAAAGCAAAAATGTATAAAACAACACAATGGCCATGGACCCACAAGTTAATTAAAACTGGCACGCTCAGACAAATAAACTGTACCAAGGATTTTGTTTCAATCATCTGAATGGACCACCCAGAAAATTTGGTCTAGGCCCTGTACAGCACTAGGCTGAAAATTCCAGTAACTAACGAGTAACTATTGATGTAACATTTTAACTGAAATTGGCATGTTGGAATAATGTTTAGAGCTAAGAGTTTTGATTGTTGCGCAGTTTATGACAGAAGTATCAGTTGTAGTCTCTCGCTCATTTCAGGTATTTCTCTATGGGATAATGAAACAATAAAGAAGGGTTTGGATTCACGTCGACAGCCCAAGACAGATCTGAATTTCAGTGCTTCCGATTCTCTGAATGAGAAAGCAAAACTCCTAGAAGTGAGTGCCTCCCTTCAAGCTAGTTTCCTGGGTGGTTTAGTGGAAGTTGGAGGCGCAGCCAGGTACATGCGCGATAACAAATCCTCAGCACATCAGAGCCGAGTTTCTCTGCAGTTCAGCCAGACAACAAAATTCGAACAACTTACTATGGACCAGATGGGCAATATCAAATATCCTGAAGTGTTTGTGGATGGAAGCGCTACACATGTTGTTACTGCTGTACTGTATGGAGGTCAAGCTTTCATGGTGTTCGATCTAACAGCCAATGAGAATGAGGATAAAGAAGAAATTGAGGGAAATCTAAATGTAATGATCCAAAACATACCTTCACTTTCCATTGAGGGAGCAGGAGCTCTAACCATGAGTGAATCAGAAAAGAAATTAGCGGAGTCTATCAATTGTACATTTTATGGTGACTATGAACTTGAAGAGAGCCCCACCACATACATGGAGGCCCTCGAGCTGTACAGGAAGCTTCCGTCTATCCTGAGGGAGAGGGAGAATGACGCAGTACCAATGAAGGTTTGGCTTTATCCCCTTGCATATTTGAGTACAAAAGCAGCTACACTGGAGAGAGAAATTCACAAGACACTGATCACTAAAACAGAAACTCTATTGGAGGAACTGGGAAACGCAGAGATTCAATGTAATGACCTGATTACAAACACAACAGTAAGTAATTTCCAGGATGTGAAACTAAGACTGAAGACGTTTCAGGATTGTCTAAAAGACTACAAGGCGATGTTCCTAAAAGCACTGCGTAGGCTGATTCCTGCTATTCGGGGTGGAACGGAACAGGAACAGGCACTAGCAGACATCATAACCATCCATGAGAAGTCTCCCTTTAGAGAGGAGAAGCTGAACCAGTGGCTTGAGTACAGAAAGGGTGAAGTAAATCTGCTTAATCTCTATATTCAGCAACTGAGTGGTGTCCCTGTGATAAAATACTCGGCCCTCAACAACATTCTCTTTAATCCCAGTGTCGATACTGTGGTGTGCTTCTGCTTTACCTCTCTGACAGATGAAGACCCATATTTGTCAATTCTAAATACCTTTATGAATGTGGATGTGTTTGAAAAACTGTCAGCAATTCCAGAGTCAGCTGACCAAGACATGAAGGTCTGGTTCCAGAAACCTGAAGTAATTGAGAATATAAAAGATAAGCTTTTTCTCTTCAAAGGTTTTTCCCTGGCTAATAAAGATGAGAAAAAAAGCAGGTTTGTCATCGTCTCTGTCTCCGACCCCTCCAATCCTGGAATCTCCATCCGCCTTTACAAGAAAGGGACAATGGTGGACAACGCATTTCAACCCGTGTCCAAACCTCCTGCACCCAAGGTGGACGTCCAGGATATAAATATAACCTTGAAGCTGCAGAAGTCCCCGACTGGATCAACAGTGCGGTTCAGAGTGGAATACAGGGCAGTACGTGCCACTGATTCAGAAACTGATGTGGAAAAATGGGAAGTCACAGAGACTCCAGATGCACAGGAAAACTTTATACTGACTGGACTTGAGCTAGCAAAGCAATACAGGATTCGGTACAGAGCTATTAGTGATGTTGGAGCGAGTGAAGCCAGCGACTCTGTCCTGTTCTCTGCTCATGGAAAATATAAAGTATCCGTGAGCAAGCCGTGGGTCAGTTAACTTTTCACATTTCTACTAATTTCTTTTCACATGTGCAATACTTTTGACTCCATATATTTTCAGCCTTAATGTAGTACAGCTGGCTAAGAGTGGATGAAAAAAAAGACTAAGTATAATAAGTTTTGACCACAATTGGCCTGCATAGCATTTCATGCAATTGTCTGAAGCACTCTCCATATCACATTGAAATAGATCTCTCATAGCTTGCTGCTCAGAAGAGGTGACGTTAGCTATCTACGTGTAGAACTAGCTCTCACTATAAATTCAGTACGTATGTAGTTGCAAACTCTGATGTGAACTTCTCATCAATCATTTTTCATGCAGGTTTTTACAACAGTACTTTTACAACCAACACCAACACAAAACACAACTTCGGGTTGACTGACCTCTTTTGTCCGCAACTGTAATGAAGTAGCCTAATCAGCCCAGATTATACCAGGCATCATTTTGTCAATGAAAAATTTGATAAGTATTCGTTGACAGTCTTTTATCCATCCATTATCCATAACCGCTTATCCTGTGCAGGGTCACAGGCTGGAGCCTATCCCAGCTGACTCTGGGTGAGAGGCGAGGTACACCCTGGACAAGTCACCAGGTCATCGCACAGCTGACACATAGAGACACACAACCATTCACACTCACAACTACAGTCAATTTAGAGCCACCAATTATCCTAACCTGCATGCCTTTGGGGGAAACCGGAGCACCCGGAGGAAACCCACACAGACACGGGGAGAACATGCAAACTCCACACAGAAAGGCCCCCGTTGGCCACTGGGCTTGAACCCAGAACCTTCTTGCTGTGAGGCGACAGTGCTAACCACTACACCACCGTGCCACCATGCAGTCTTTTATTTCATGACGAAGTTGTAATTACAATGTAAATGAAAAACATGTTTGACAAAAAAAAAATTATGGCAAAATCTCTATTCATTCTGCCCTGATGAGTAAAGATGAGACAAATTAGGGTTAGGGTTAGGGTTAGGCAGACAACTGAACTTATTTCTCAAGGGAATTTTTACAGCCAGGAGAAATATCCTTCAGCAAAATCCATTACAGTATGTCACCCTCCCTGTTTCATGTTCAAAGTTGGAAAGCGAGGAAATCTGGTTCTCTAGGCTCGCTTGCTTAGCTTCTTGCTCAGGTAAATACTGACTAAAACAAAACAAGAAAAAAAGACTAAAATGTGACTAAAATATAACTACAATTTTCAGTAAGTGATGAAGACTAAAATTAATTCAAAATTATTGTCAAAACTAACACTGAATTAAAGCAGTAGAATTTTTTTCATCCGTATTCTGACACGTAAATTTGCCTTGTGCTTATGGTCACTGATCATTTTACCCTACCACCATAGGTCACTTTGCAGACGTGCAGTTACTGACTGTAGCCCATCTGTTTGGCTCACAATTTTGTTCCCTACAGAATTGGCTAATGTTTTCTTTCATTACTCAACTGAGACACAAAGTGCTGAGTAGCTTGAGCACATCACAATGGAGTCCTTCAACCATCAAGCCAGTGGTTAAGCATCTAGCCAACAACCTTGTAAGTAACAACTTCCACAGTCAGGCTCAAGAATGCAGTCAACTCAGAAATTTTAATATTTGTACATTATATCAGTATCTGTAAAAGCACATTTTCCACTACTGTGACACAGCAGGAGCTTGTGAATGTAGATCTTACTCGGCACTCCTGTTTGTGCTAGTGAAGAATTCAGATTAGTCATATATACAATAAGTTAGGCACCACCAAAATGGCTAATTTATATTTACTGCAGTCTTGATTTTTGACAGTTGGCATGCATGATGCAGAGCTGTTTGGGTACAGCTATAAGTCAAGTCAAGTTTGTTTGTATAGCACTTTTAACAATAGACATTGTCCCAAAGCAGCTTTACAGAATCTGAATGACCCAAGACATGAGCCAATTTTATCCCTAATCTATCCCCAATGAGCAAGCCCATGGCGACGGTGGCAAGGAAAACTCCCTCAGACAACACGAGGAAGAAACCTCGAGAGGAACCAGACCCAAAAGAAAACCCATCCTCACCTGGACAACAACAGACAGCATGACTATAACATTAACAGTTTTAACATGAAGTCAGTTTCGTTGATGTTATAAACTCTTCACTGATGGAAACTTGAGTGCAAAACTGTTCATGACAACCGCAGTCCTAAAGTTAGCAAGTCAACTGTAGTCCTCAGCCATAAAAGCATTACTGTAAGAGTCCAGAGCGTCCTCCAAGTGTGACTTTCAACTGTCCACATGGGGCCGTCCTCCATAGGAACGATGTGATGAGACTCCAACCAGACACAGGGCACCAGGATGGATCAGGCAGGTCCGAGGAGCAGAAGAGGTTCAGCGTCTCGATCTCAGGACCGACATGTAACTCAGAATTGGGGGGGGGGGGGAGAAAACACAGGTTGTTAGGTATGCCCAATGTCACCTGAATAAGTAGGAACAGTATACATATTGCACTGAGTACAAGCAGGGACTCCGGCAACTAACTATGACAGCATAACTAAAAGGGGAGAGCCAGAAGGTAACACAGGCATGAGGGGCCCCGGGACATAAAGCAGCAGCCACTACACCGTCAACAAACTCGAGTGAGCAAGCGAGTGGGAACTGACAGCATCCATACAGTATAAGCAGTTTGATTGACATCTAAATTGGCAGGTAAAGATCAAA
Source organism: Neoarius graeffei (assembly GCF_027579695.1). Taxonomy (NCBI): domain Eukaryota; kingdom Metazoa; phylum Chordata; class Actinopteri; order Siluriformes; family Ariidae; genus Neoarius; species Neoarius graeffei. The sequence goes on from NC_083593.1 coordinate 59,220,947, forward strand.
GCTAATCAAATTGACCAATGCAAGTAAAACAACGGGGTCCGTAGCAAAAAAGGAGAGAGATAAAATTTGTGCACAGAGTGTGTGTTGTGGTGTGGTATTTGTAGAGAGTTCATTGATTGTGAATGGGAGGCAACTGTGGTGGGTTAGTAGGAAGGAGACAGTGAATAAATTCTTGAGTGGAATGTGTTGGTGAAGTGACACTGACTCCTGGAGCTGTGGATCCAGGGTAGTGGTGGATTTTTTTTTTTGTATTTCTTTTTTTATAATAACATTAACACTCAGTGGAGGTCATTTGCATATTCTCCCCACAGGAAATTCCATATCAGGCTGAAATCTCTAGTGGGATGAAAGCAGGAAGAGCTTTTCACTTCAAAGGGGTTCTTCCTGAAGATTCATACAGGTATGCATTTATGCCATTAACCACTTAAAATAAAATGAATCATCATGTGTCCTGCAGTGAGAAGTATGGAATCCCATGGGCAAATACAGAATCTCAATATTGATTGATGAGCTCAATTTTCCTCTCTTGTAAAGCAACATTTTCCCCCTTTTACACAGCTTTAACATTATGTTCAAGACTGGGAAGGGGGATGATGATGACATTGCTTACTACCTGAGGGTATACCCTGAGGTGCTTTCAAATCAGAGAATAATCATTGATGGAAACCATGACAAACAAGGATCGGTTTTTGGATGTCCCCTTCTCAAAGGATCAGCATTTGACATCTTCATTGTCATTGGAAAGGAAGGCTATGTGGTATAGTGATAATGAATAAATGAATTAACAATACATTGACAGCAGTAATGTAAGGTTTAACACAATATTTGTTTGCTTTCCAGGTATATTTGAATGGCTGGAGATATAGCACATTTAAACACTATATACCAGTGGAAAGACTGAATGCATTGAAAATTGAGGGCGATATCATTGTGAACAGTCTTGGTTACATTCCAGTAAGCTCTAGTTTCTTTCTTTCTTTCTTTCTTTCTTTCTTTCTTTCTTTCTTTCTTTCTTTCTTTCTTTCTTTCTTTCTTTCTTTCTTTCTTTCTTTTTCAAATAACTTGTACAGCAATTTGTAAGACAGGGAAAGACAAAAGGGTGGAAACCAAAACCTAGTTAAGTATTGGAGAGATCCTTTGTATAATTCTAATTTATAAGCATTCTTCTTACCTTCTAAGGACTGGACCTTATATGCTTTTGGGAGGCAAAAAAGCTCTGCTCCCTCGCGTTGGGAACTTTCGAAAAACCAGTCAGATGGGACAGAACCCATCTGCAAACCTGTGAGTAATGAAGTTTGAAAAGTAGTTTAAAATGAAATGTTAAATAAATTTGAAAGCTATATTTATCCAATAATAGCATTAACTATAAACAATACTATAAAACAATTCATAGTTTTAAGATATTATGACCAAATATTTGCAATGGCCCACATGAACAATGTTTATGACCCTGACAGAACCAACCCTATTTGAGTCAAATTCCTGGAGGACTGAAATATGGATTGGGATTGTTCTTCCAAGGGGTGGTTCCTTCAGATGGCAGCGGGTATGATTTTATAATACTGCACACACTACACCTTCATGGTAGCACAGTTAGCATGATACCAGGATGAAATATAAGACTTCAAATATATTCAAAAGTACTGTTCAAAAGTCTTAGGCACTGATCATAATATTAAATAATGAAACAGAAAATTAATTTAATACTGATGCTTTCTACATAAAAGTACAATAAAGAGCAGCAAACATTAAAAAAAGTCAACATTTGGTGTAATTTTAAGTAATGCACTGATGGTCTCAGGTACACTGTGTGCAGTTTTATGAGGAAATTAGCTGAGAAGTTTTTCTAAGCATGATAGAGAATCTTCCATGGTTCTTCTGGAGACTTTGACTCTCACCTTTGCTTTTGTTTTTGCATCTCTGACAGACTTCATTATGCTTTTTTTCCCCCTCTAAGAATTCTATTAAATAATGTTATTTACTTTAATGACATGCAAACTTTTTTTCTGTAACATTTAATTTTTTTTGTTGGAAAATTAATATTTGGGAATCTAAAATGTTGTTACTGTCCAATAAAACAGAAATTAAAAAAATAAACATCTAAGACAAAATTTGTCTTAAAAACATTTAGGTTACCCAAGACTTTTGCACAGTACTGGATTTTTTTTTTCATCTAAATATTTTATATCCCTTTTAGATTTGAAATAAATTACAAGACTGGGCCAAATGATGGTGATGACATCGCTTTCCAGTTTAGGCCTGAGCTAAAGGCTGTGGTTTGTAACAGTTGCAAGAATGGAAAGTGGGAGGATAAAGAATCAAAAGAGGAGGCGCTGTTTGCCGAAGGAGAAATCTTTGACATCATCATGATTATTACCCAAAATGCATATGAGGTGAGATGTTGGAAAAAGTGAAACAAGTGAATCATCAGCTGTAAATGGAGTAAATAAGGTTATAATAAATTGTTTCCTGTATTTGTTCAGGTTACTGTCAATGGCCGTGAGTTCTGTAAATTTGAACATCGTATACCAGTGGACAAAGTGTCCACACTTCAAATACGTGGAGATGTCCTCATGAACACCTGTGCCATTATACATGTAAGTCATTGGCATGTGAACAAGGAGAAAAAATAAACCCTTCAGATAAAAATTACCATCACAGGTTATGTATAATAATAATAATAATAATAATAATAATAATAATAATAATAATAACAACAGTTGTTAAACATCATGTGCTTAATTCTATTCATTAGCACGAAAGGTCTGTATAATTTTGTCCAATTTCCTTTTTTTTTTTTTTTTGCCGTGTGTGTGTGTGGGGGGGGAGGCACTGTGGTGCCATGCTTAGCTTAGCACTGTTGCCTCACAACGAGAAGGTTCTGGGGTCTTTCTGTGTGGAGTTTGCATGTTCGTGCCTGTGTGGGTTTCCTCTGGGTGCTCCGGTTTCCTCCCACAGTCCAAAGACATGTAGATTAGGTCAACTGGCTACTCTAAATTGCCCGTAGGTGTGAATGTGAGTATGAATGGTTGTTCATGTCTGTGTTAGCCTTGTGATAGATTGGTGACGTGCCCAGAGTGAACCCCACCTATCGTCTGAACTCGGCTGGGATTGGCTCCAGCTTCCCCCACAACCCTGACGGATGTATAGATAATGGATGGATAGATGTTTCACCCCCAGCTATTAAAGTTGATTTTGAAATATATAAGCATTGGGGTAAAATAATCAAATTAATAAATAAATACATACACACATACATCTTATATATACAGTCCCCTTTCTTGGGCTTAATCCTAGAGTAGATATTCAGAACTATTAATTATCTAAACAGTCAATCTAATAAGGGCAAAACGAGAAACACCTGTCAGTCACATGTTCCAATATTTTTCATCACTTGAAAAATTGGTGGGTTCAAAGTAAAGTTACCATGTTCTAACGTGTTTACCACATCTAGGTTTAAATATTGTAATTGTACATGGAAATGTAATTGTACATGGAAATGAAAGCTGAAATTCTGATCTAACGTTGCATATTCATCTTTTGATCTTAAATCCAAATGTTAAATACTATTATTATATAATCTTTTTTTCTACTAGGTGGACAAATTTAATCTGACATGTGACCTCTCTGCCCATATTTGAATATTTGAGGACACTTTCATATCCAGGAGCCTTGTTCAGATCTTCAAGACTATTTTCTCCTTGTTTGTAATATTATTATGTTCTGTTGTACTCAAGGATCATAATACTTGCAATGATAGTTATCATTTCTCCTTTTCAACCGAATTACAATTCCCCTCAATGCATCCCTCTAAGCTTTCATATTTTATCATTGGTGGATGTTAAGGCAATATAGATGCTTGTCTATAATCTGATTTTAGATGCTACACTGACAACTAACGACAGCGTGGATTATTTGCAATATCATGCAGATTCCTCTGTGTTAACAGAAATGAATTATGGTAGGAGGCAGAAAAGCAGAAATAAACTAATGACGTCTATTCAACATAATAGACGTTTTATCTAAATAATCCCATGGTAGAGGTATCTGATTGTTTCAATATTAGAATGACAATGCTGATGCATTCATTACTTTAGAATTAAATGGACGTTAGAAATTTTGAATTTTTTTCCCATTACATTTAAAGCTCTGCTGTGGTGTAGTGCTCATTAACTTTGAAAATATTAGATAAATATGCTTTGTGGTTACTTCTTTAAAAATTAAATGCATTATGTGAAGATTCAACAGTTTTCGATTATTTGTTGACTCTTTCTAGATATTATATTCTATAATATTTGTAGCCCTACAGAAAGCGGTTCAGAGATGACCAATGTTTCTTGACAATGGCAATTAATCCAAATTCATGATTGATTAAATAAATAAATAGTGTAACATTGACAAGCAAAACTCCTATTTGATATGAACTTGTCATTCAGCCTTATTATTGTTGTTTTTGTTGTTTTACAATAAGATTAATTTCAAATTTTATTTTAGGCTGGTTTCTTTTTCATGGTCATTTACTGTACTTTAGTTTTCACTGCTTCATGCCCCTGCTATCCAGCTAAATAAATAAATGAATGAATAAATAAATAAAATTATTGGATGGAATTTTCTGAATAAAATATAATAGATATTACAGAAAAGGTTTCCCCTCCCCCAAGCTTTCGAGTCTTCTCATTTGATGAAGTCCAAGAATTTACAGAGTATGTAAGGTGCATTTATTTCTTTTAATTATACATATATTTCTTTTCTTTATAATATTCAATAGTTCTGAGGCACAAAATATGAAAAAAAGTCTTTTTATGAAAAATATTTCATACTAAAGCTAGACGGCCTTTCAATTTCATAAAATCGGTGAAACTTAGTTCCCTCTGAAATGTGGTCATTGTGATATATGTTTATTTCTGTAATATCACAAAATATCAGGCCATTCTGTGGCTGGGAAGTTATTTAATTTGAGGGGATTAAAGCAAATAATGTGCATGAAATCCATGGGCGCCGCCAGGGGGGGAAAGGTTAGAACAATTCTAGGGGCCCAGCACTGCCATGGGGCCCTTTAAGGGGCTGATAATATGCTTTTAATGATTTTAATAAGACTTTTGAAATAACAACAATGCAATATTCCATCTGGTAAAATGAGCTAATTGAACAAGGTTGTCTATTTCTTGAGTTCTTCAACATATTGTCATTTAACCCTCCCCCTTTTGCGAAATCGTACGGTCCAGTTCTGGTAGAAGTGCGATGCGTTAAATCTGTATGCTGATCAGTGCAACGCTACTTGCTGCTGTGTCGCGGTGCCGCAGCCAGCCAGCCAGCAGTGGAGTGCGTACAGTCTATGATCGCTAAATATGAAGAGTGGCTGTCAAAAACATAAAGAAAGGCAGCTGAAAGCTGAGAGGGACCGGAGAGGCAGGCAACTGGTCACTCAGTTTTTCCCAAAGAAAGGTAGCTATCGCTCACATGTGTGTTCAAAATATTAGCGAATGGTAAATGAACAGTATGAATGTGGTTGGATTAGCCTATCAAGAGAACACTTTTACAGTTTGTACAGTGACATTTTTTTCCATTTTAATAACTGAACTGACTTGTGTGATAAACAAGATGAAATATTACGTTATGCTGGTGCTAATAACTAGTGCTAATAACCAGTTTCATAACTAATGGGGTGCCCTAAATATGCACAGATTCAGCCTCAGGGGGACCTCCGCCCTACCGAACCACTGAACCCCCCTTTGGAGAAGGAGGTAAGCAGCAATACAACCCATAAATGCTTTAGGATTGAAGTTTTTAATGAGCGAGCGCCATATACAGTTTGCTAGATTAAAGTGTTGCTAATAACGGACACCAGTCAAGTGTTTGACATGGTTACGTGTGTGGAATGTTCACACGTTCTAAACCATTGGTTTCAAATTGAGGAGCTGGAGAAAGCACAGCACACATAAAAGAGGGATAGAGGTTACAACATATGAAGAAATACTTACAGTACGTAATTGATCAAATTGAAATGTCACTCCATGTCACTTTGAAATAAATTTATAATAAGATGTTTCCTGTCTTTTATGGCAAGGCAAGGCAAGGCAAGGCAAGTTTATTTATATAGCACATTTCATACACAATGGCAGTTCAATGTGCTTTACAGAAGTAAAAACAAAAACAGTAAACAATAGAGAAATAAAATTACATAAAATAATTTTATCTTTATTCTAAAATGGGTAACATTTGTAAGGCTACTAAGTATGGAGTTCATTTAAATGCATCAAACTTGTCCCTGGTAGGTTAATACATAAAATGCAATAACAAAGTCACAAACTCAAGGTCCATGGGCTATCAAAAGTCAAATAATGACAATAGTGCAATTGTGACGAGGGTGGGCAAAGTTGGGGGGCCCAAAATTCTAATCTTTCATGGGGCCCAAAATTTCTGGCAGCGCCCCTGATGAAATCGCTCGCTTGGCGCAGTCAAGCAGACAGAGGAAGTCCGTGTGCGCATGTGCAGGTTTACCTTCTTCTTCTTCTTTTGGGTTTTACGGCAGCTGGCATCCACAGTGTTGCATTACTGCCATCTACAGGTTTCCCTTTGAGCGTGCACTGACAGTTCCATCATTCTGTCGCTAAACGAACAGTTGATCACACTGAGGTGCTCGCTGAGCGCCCATATTTATTAGTTTGGTCCTGTGTTTCCTTTCCTTCGTATATAGCAATGTCTTTTCTTCTCACTTTCCATTACTGTAGTTGCTCTTTCATGTTTCATTCACACACTCAAATCCTCCATTGTTTTTCTCCTGTTTCAAATTTGTATCCCACAATGCCTTGCCCGAATGGGGAAAGCCCACCACATGATGCATGACATAGAATTGGGTCATGGTGAAGCAGGAAAAAATATTGGAGAATTTAGGGACACGTGACTGTAAATTCATTAATTGGTCTATTTTAAAAAAAAATATATAAAAAATTGGAAGTCTGTGATTCAAATTCAGTAGCTTTCGGTCACTAAACAAAAATAATTGGGTGTGAGGGAAAATTCTGTTTATGACCCAAACTTGAAAAATCTGAAAGGCAGTCTAGCTTTAACTTTAAAGAGACATTCTTGGCATTATGCCTGTTCAACAAATTAATTAAAATGTTCAGTTTTTTTAAGCCCAGAACATACAATTAAAATAATACTTAAGTAGAGACTGTAAACCAGTTAAATGTGAACTCACACTGCACAGTGTGGAAATGACCCAGTATTTCAATTATTCAATTACAGTGTCTCAAGTTCAATGAAATTATTATGACCTCAGTATCACTGTGGCTGGATGGTAAAGAAATTGATGATCACAAAGATGTATAGAAAAAAGGAATGGGCTGTAAAACAAAATTTTAAAGGCTGATTTATATTTTCACAAAAATGCAACACAAATATATTTGCATCAAAATAGAAAAGGTCCTCAAAAGCCTGATGTGGAAGGCCTGGTGATGTTCCCATCACCAATCACTGATCACTATTGTTTATCCCAATATCAATCAAGCTTTGGCAACCACAGTGCCACATTGGAGAAAAGTCGGTGTTTGTGTATCTTTGAAGGTTGAGTGGCTGGCCGCTTTATATCCCAGGGCTTCCTTGTGTCTGTGCTACCTGCTGGCTCAGTTATGCTCTCATAGTTAGTCTTGCTGGAGTCCGTACTTGCACTCTGCACATAATGTACATTTTTTTGCCAACTCTTTTTATTGGTTTGTCAATATTACAATTGACAGTACACAGTAAAAAAAAAGTGCACACATGAGATCATACAAACAGAACGTTAATGCCAGGCCAAAGGTGGCAGTAAAAGAACAAGCTTATAAACATTGATTTAGGCCAGATTTCAAGAAGTACACTCGTGTTAAACTTGGATATACATACACCCTAACAGATGTAATACAGATCACAAATTAGAGACACAAAACAAAAACAGACAAACAAACAATAATAAAAAATAAAATAATTAAAAAGGGGCCTTTGTGAATAATATTATGGCCTACATAAAAGAAGCTTTGTTTACAAAGGAGGTGGGTTTGTGCAGTGTTATCTACACTAATGTACAATACTCACAAACTATCCATCCATCCATTGTCCGTAACCACTTATCCTGTGCAGGGTCACAGGTGAGCTGGAGTCTATCCCAGCTGGCAATGGGCGAGAGGCAGGATTCACCCTGGACAAGTAGCCAGATCATCGCAGGCTCACAAACTATACAGATGACAAATATATAGATCAGGGGCGGTTCTAGCCATTTTGGGGCTCTAGGCGAAATACAGACATGGGGCCCTCAAAAGTCAGTCTTGAAACACACATACAGAATAATGGTCATACCTACTTGGCACATGCCATATCTCCTTGCTGTAAATTCAGAAAAAAAGATAGCAAACTGCCACTAACAATGTGCCCCAAATAAGCTCCACAGTGAAACAGGTTTGAGATTACTCCAGCATTTGCCAAAATTCTGACAGGGTTTATTGCTCAGATCAAACCAGAAAGAGAGAGAGCGACAAGGCAAACAACAGAAGAAGAGACAGTAGAGAGAGAGAGAGCCAATTTTAAGAGTTAATCTCCATATTTTAATAAAACAAGGATATCTGAAATCCAATTATTATTTTTCCTCCACAGATACATATTATCAGATATAAAATGATCTTATTCTTATCAGAAGTAGAACACAAATGGATACATATCAAACTGAGCCATTAATTCAACTTGGCCCAAGAAGTTGCCATTGCCATGCTCATAAAGCTTTTCTGAATGGCCTCGAAAAGCCAAGTTGCGCTCGGCCCGATGTATAATGATCGCAAGCAAGCGTTTCAGAATTTCTCGCCATTTGTTGACTTCATTTAGAAATAGCTCTTGGTTTAAATTATCTATTGCCATACCTGTTGCAAGCCGTTGTTGAAGTGTTCGTCAAGTAGTCATATTGGCAACGTGATCAGCAGACTTCTCATGGTCTTTTAGCTGGGCTGCTAAATTCTTCCAGTCATTTGTTCCCTCCGCATTGAACCGCTTGTTAAACACTCCAAACAGCCGGCAACAAAAGCATACGACACGGTCGTTTGTCTGACTATACACCATCCAGGTCCTCTGTATTTTTTCTCCATTCTTCATGTTTATGTAGTAGTTCATGACTGTAAATCGTCTCCCATCTTTGTTTTTGGGAAAATCTACTCCTCGTATTTGTACTGGACCTTTTTGGACAATTGAACACCTCTCTGAGTCTGACAACGTTGCTGGCCACAGTGCCGGATCATCGCTTAATATGACATTGTCTCCACTTTGATTGCTGCTGGTAAACGACTGTTGTGGCCTACCACCAAATCATCGTCATCTTCTTTGTCAATGTCATCAGCATCCACCACAGTCTCCTCTGTCCCAGCTTCCACCTCTTCTACCTCCTTCACACGAACACATTCCTCACCAGAGTCAACAGCGGAGGTTGAGGCTGTAGCAGACTCAGGCAATTTGAAAAATGTAGTTAGTTTCAGAAGTGCAGCTGCATTCTTTTTGCTTTGTGCCCTTTTTTTCATTTAGCGCAACCACTCTCATAACTGTGCTTCATCTTGTTTACAGTTCCCTTTGCTTTGGTTTGAATTTCCGTCGTGCACCTGTCTACATCGTCAGATCATGGACTAGTCCAATGTAAAACAACCGTGTGTGTGTGTGTGTGTGTGTGTGTGTGTGTGTGTGCTGGGACAAATACTATATACACATGAATTCGATATTCTGATGCTATTTTGTTGTGTTTTTCCATTTATATCATTGACTACTTAATATCAGAGACAAATTAAGATTACATATATATTGTTTGGTGTTTACCGTAACGGGGCTGACTGTTAGGGGCCCCTAAATTTTGGGGGCCCTAGGCAACCGCCTTGGTTTGCCTAATGGTAAGTCCGCCCCTGATATAGATATAGAGATATGAAGTGGATTATAAAGTGGCAGAGGGGAACTGAATTGATTCCAGAAATTCAAGAAGAGGGTTCCATATCCTGGGAAGCACGGTGGTGTAGTGGTTAGCGCTGTCGCCTCACAGCAAGAAGGTTCTGGGTTTGGGTCCAGCGGCCAACGAGGGCCTTTCTGTGTGGAGTTTGCATGTTCTCCCCGTGTCCGCGTGGGTTTCCTCCGGGTGCTCCGGTTTCCCCCACAGTCCAAAGACATGCAGGTTAGGTTAACTGGTGACTCTAAATTGACCGTAGGTGTGAATGTGAGTGTGAATGGTTGTGTGTCTTGTGACAGAATGGCACTCTGCCAAAGTGCATATTTTTAAAAATCTAATATCATGTTTACAGTGGTGCTTGAAAGTTTGTGAACCCTTTAGAATTTTCTATATTTCTGCATAAACATGACCTAAAACATCTACAGATTTTCACACAAGTCCTAAAAGTAGATAAAGAGAACCCAGTTAAACAAATGAGACAAAAATATTATACTTGGTCATTTATTTATTGAGGAAAATGATCCAATATTACATATCTGTGAGTGGCAAAAGTATGTGAACCTTTAGGATTAGCAGTTAATTTGAAGGTAAAATTAGAGTCAGGTGTTTTCAATCAATGGGATGACGATCAGGTGTGAGTGGGCACCCTGTTTTATTTAAAGAACAGGGATCTATCAAAGTCTGATCTTCACAACACGTGTTTGTGGAAGTGTATCATGACACGAACAAAAGAGATTTCTGAAGACCTCAGAAAAAGCATTGTTGATGCTCATCAGGCTGGAAAAGGTTACAAAACCATCTCTAAAGAGTTTGGACTCCACCAATCCACAGTCAGACAGATTGTGTACAAATGGAGAAAATTCAAGACCATTGTTACCCTCTCCAAGAGTGGTCGACCAACAAAGATCACTCCAAGAGCAAGGCATGTAATAGTCAGTGGGGTCACAAAGGACCCCAGGGTAACTTCTAAGCAACTGAAGGCCTCTCTCACATTGGCTAATGTTAATGTTCATGAGTCCACCATCAGGAAAACACTGAACAACAATGGTGTGCATGGCAGGGTTGCAAGGAGAAAGCCACTGCTCTCCAAAAAGAACATTGCTGCTTGCCTGCAGTTTGCTAAAGATCATGTGGACAAGCCAGAAGGCTATTGGAAAAATGTTTTGTGGACAAATGAGACCAAAATAGAACTTTTTGGTTTAAATGAGAAGCGTTATGTTTGGAGAAAGGAAAACACTGCATTCCAGCATAAGAACCTTATCCCATCTGTGAAACATGGTGGTGGTAGTATCATGGTTTGGGCCTATTTTGCTGCATCTGGGCCAGGACGGCTTGCCATTGTTGATGGAACAATGAATTCTGAATTATACCAGCGAATTCTAAAGGAAAATGTCAGGACATCTGTACATGAACTGAATCTCAAGAGAAGGTGGGTCATGCAGCAAGACAACGACCCTAAGCACACAAGTCGTTCTACCAAAGAATGGTTAAAGGAGAATAAAGTTAATGTTTTGGAATGGCCAAGTCAAAGTCCTGACCTTAATCCAATGGAAATGTTGTGGAAGGACCTGAAGCGAGCAGTTCATGTGAGGAAACCCACCAACATCCCAGAGTTGAAGCTGTTCTGTATGGAGGAATAGGCTAAAATTCCTCCAATCCAGTGTGCAGGACTGATCAACAGTTACCGGAAATGTTTAGTTGCAGTTATTGCTGCACCAGGGGGTCACACCAGATACTGAAAGCAAAGGTTCACATACTTTTGCCACTCACAGATATGTAATATTGGATCATTTTCCTCAATAAATAAATGACCAAGTATAATATGTTTGTCTCATTTGTTTAACTGGGTTCTCTTTATCTACTTTTAGGACTTGTGTGAAAATCTGATGATGTTTTAGGTCATATTTATGCAGAAATATAGAAAATTCTAAAGGGTTCACAAACTTTCAAGCACCACTGTACATTCACGCACGTGCGCTCATTTCATTTATATAACTTTACAAGAAATCGGTAGTTTTTTCCTGTCTCTTAATTGTCTGACCAATCACAAGTGGCCCAGTGCGACATGGCAGGTAACAGTCTTTTGACAAAACAGGAAGTGAAACTCCAGACTGTGGTGAAAATCACCGTGAGTGGCCAGTTTCAGTATTCGGAATCAGAGTTGTGTTTGAATGGATTTTACCACTCATGGTGGAATACAGGACCGGGATTTCTAAGAAGTGGAACAGACAGATCGGGAAATTGCACAGGTAATAGGAAGCGCGACTGTTTTGCCTGGCTTACCTTGGCTACTTCAAATAATTTCCCTAGATCTCTGCTCTCACGCCCGGCCTCCAACAAAATCACCAGCTTCTCTCCATCGCTCTCCCGGCTACTTTCCTCCCGGGTCACACACTAACCCCCCCTACATCGCTCTCCCGGCTACTCTCCTCCTGGATCACACACTAACCCCCCCACATCGCTCTCCCGGCTACTCTCCTCCTGGGTCGCACACTAACCCCCCCACATCGCTCTCCCGGCTACTCTCCTCCCGGGTCACACACTAACCTCCCCTACATCGCTCTCCCGGCTACTCTCCTCCTGGGTCGCACACTAACCCCCCCACATCACTCTCCCGGCTACTCTCCTCCCGGGTCACACACTAACCTCCCCTACATCGCTCTCCCGGCTACTCTCCTCCTGGGTCGCACACTAACCCCCCCACATCACTCTCCCGGCTACTCTCCTCCCGGGTCACACACTAACCTCCCCTACATCGCTCTCCCGGCTACTCTCCTCCTGGATCACACACTAACCCCCCCACATCACTCTCCTGGCTACTCTCCTCCTGGGTCGCACACTAACCCCCCTCCTCTACATTGCTCTCCCTGCTACTCTCCTCCTTGATCACACACTAACCCCCCCATCGTTCTCCTGGCTACTCTCCTCCCGGGTCGCACACTAACCCCCCTCCTCTACATTGTTCTCCCTGCTACTCTCCTTCTGGATCACACACTAACCCCCCCATCGCTCTCCTGGCTACTCTCCTCCCGGGTCGCACACTAACCCCCCCACATCACTCTCCCGGCTACTCTCCTCCCGGGTCACACACTAACCCCCCTACATCGTTCTCCCGACTACTCTTCTCCCAGGTCACACACAAACCCCTCCTCTACATTGCTCTCCCTGCTACTCTCCTCCTGGATCACACACTAACCCCCCCACATCGCTCTCCCGGCTACTCTCCTCCCGGGTCAAATGCGAACCCCCCCACATTGCTCTCCCGGCTACTCTCCTCCCAGGCCACACACTAACCCCCCTACATTGCTCCCCTGACTACTCTCCTCCTGGGTCACACACTAGCCCCCTCCACATCGCTCTCCCGGCTACTCTCTTCCCGGGTCACACACTAACCCCCTCCACATCGATCTCCAGGCTACTGTCCTCCCAGCCACATTGATCTCCCGGCTACTCTCCTCCCGGGTCACACACTTACCCCCTCCACATCGATCTCCAGGCTACTGTCCTCCCAGCCACATTGATCTCCCGGCTACTCTCCTCCCGGGTCACACACTTACCCCCTCCACATCGATCTCCCGGCTACTCTCCTCCCGGCCACATCGATCTCCCGGCTACTCTCCTCCCGGGTCACACACTAACCCCCCACATTGCTCTTCTGGACACACTAACCCCCCCATATCGCTCTCCTAGCTACTCTCCTACCCGGTCACACACTGCACCCCCCCACACACATCGCTCTCCCGGTTACTCTCCTCCCGGATCACACACTAACCCCCCTCTACATCACTCTCTGGCTACTCTCCTCCTGGGTCACACACTAACCCCCCTTCTCTACATCGCTCTCCAGGCTACTCTCCTCCTCCTGGATCACACACTAACCCCCCTCTACATTGCTCTCCTGGTTACTCTCCTCCCGGGTCACACACTAACCCCTACTACATCACTCTCCCGGCTACTGTCCTCCTGGGTCACACACTAACCCCCCCTCTACATCAGTCTCCCGGCTACTCTCCTCTCGGACCACACACTAACCCCTCTTACATCATTCTCCCGGCTACTCTCCTCCCGGGTCACACACTAACCCCCCACATCGCTCTCCCGGCTACTCTCCTCCCGGGTCACACATACCCGGGTCACACACTAACCCCCCACATCGCTCTCCTGGACACACTAACCCCCCCACCCACATCGCTCTCTCAGCTACTCTCCTCCCCGGTCACACACTAACCCTACCCCACACCCTACCCCCCACACACGCCCACTTATAAAAGCATACACCTTCACTCATCCACAGTAAACCAACATTTTTTTTTTTTTGTTTCATTTGACTGTTTATTTTGTTTTCTTTGTTTTTTGCTTCAATTTATGGAAGACTGGAACCCAGCGAACTGTGTTTCTAAATACACTAAAACAAAATTTATTCTGTGTCCTGTGCTATGTTGTATTTTAATGCTTTAAGAGGGTTTTGGTAACGGGGATGTGGTTTTTTTTTTGACTTGTGGCAGTCTTTCACTGCCTGGCGCCCAACTTAAAATTTTAAATAAATAAATAAAAATTAACTTTCAAAGATAAACTCCACCATTACAGTCTCTGTGTGTCGCCCTGTGATGATCTGGAGACTTGTCCAGGTTGTAACCCGCCTCTCACCCAGAGTTAGCTGGGATAGGCTCCAGCCCGCCTGCAACCCTGCACAGGATAAACGGCTACAGATAATGGATGGATGGATGTTGTTTTTTTGATAATGATTGTATTGAATGTGAAAATAATGAACATTTTCTTACAAAAGATTTTACATTAAAAACAGTATTAAATTCTCATGTCCCTTGAGGCCCTGTAGTGAGACTGCTCATTTACTTAAACTGTCATCAACTGATCATTTTATGTATTTTGTATGAAAATTATTTTGATCAAATGTTTTCTCATGAGAATTTCTACTGATGTTTAAACATGGGACATGAAATCAAAGGACAGTCTGTACAGTAGTGCTTGAAAGTTTGTGAACTACCACATGATGGTGGTAGTATCATGGTTTGGGCCTGTTTTGCTGCATCTGGGCCAGGACGGCTTGCCATCATTGATGGAACAATGAATTCTGAATTATACCAGCAAATTCTAAAGGAAAATGTCAGGACATCTGTCCATGAACTGAATCTCAAGAGAAGGTGGGTCATGCAGCAAGACAATGACCCTAAGCACACAAATCGTTCTACCAAAGAATGGTTAAAGAAGAATAAAGTGAATGTTTTGGAATGGCCAAGTCAAAGTCCTGACCTTAATCCAATGGAAATGTTGTGGAAGGACCTGAAGCGAGCAGTTCATGTGAGGAAACCCACCAACATCCCAGAGTTGAAGCTGTTCTGTACGGAGGAACGGGCTAAAATTCCTCCAAGCCGGTGTGCAGGACTGATCAACAGTTACCGCAAACGTTTAGTTGCAGTTATTGCTGCACAAGGGGGTCACACCAGATACTGAAAGCAAAGGGTCACATACTTTTGCCACTCACAGATATGTAATATTGGATCATTTTCCTCAATAAATAAATGACCAAGTATAATATTTTTGTCTCATTTGTTTAACTGGGTTCTCTTTATCTACTTTTAGGACTTGTGTGAAAATCTGATGATGTTTTAGGTCATATTTATGCAGAAATATAGAAAATTCTAAAAGGTTCACAAACTTTCAAGCACCACTGTATTTATTAATTTGGTGATTGTACTGCAGTAATGAGTAATATTGGCAGCACTCAAGGATTGCATTCTAATATAGTGAAAGCATGAATTTTGTGACAGCATTAAAACTGAAAACAAACAAAAAAAAGCCTAAACTGAAGGATACATGAAGATTAGCAAGTGTCATTTATATGTACAGAAGAACTTTGCAAGGACACTGAATACAAATAAATATAAAAGTGCTATATATCATATGACATTATCAGATAATGTGGAACAAGAGCTAATATACTAGTGTTCAGAAAAGGGATGGATGTGAGGTATTTTATGTAACACCAAGACCTTAGAAATGACTGCATGATGATCACCAGCATTGGTTGCAGGACTAAATACAGGTATTTGTAAATAACTAAATTATTATAAAAAGAGCAAATGTTTTAAACAAAGCATCATTCAAAAGTAGAATTCCTTGGAGCTCTATGGTGCGACTGCTCATTTACTTAAAATGCCATTTTGTTTATAATTGACACTAATCAAGTGCTTTCCCAAGAGAACGTCTACTGCACTGGGACCTGAGTAATGCCAGTTTTGTTCCCTTACATGTACAGTGTTTTGGAGTAACAATAAAGCTACTTGAACTTGATACACTTATAACCCTCATCAGATCGTTATCCATGCAAGGATAATCTATTTTGGCACATCTTGATAAAGGTACAGTATGTTGTTACATTAACAACTGAAGCATTGAGTTCTAATTAATTTTTGATGGAATGTAATTGAGTATAAATGAACAAGTTGAAATCAAATATCTATGAATATCATATACATGGCCAGACAGCGAGTTTCTTGTCTAAGACTTAAAAATTAAAAGTTCATTGGTTTGTATCAAATATTTAATAAATTATGAAGTTGTTTAATAATTATTAACCTAGTAAAATACCAGCATTTGTAGAATTGACAGTCCTAGGCATGAAAGAATAGTAATTTGCTCAAACATGTCAAGTCCCGTGAAATATGTAAGGGATAATGTACATTGAGCCAGTCAATATTGCTAAATAAACCCTGATGGGGTGATGGCCTTGAACCACCATGAAGAGGTTCATTTTGCAATAATGACCAGCTTAGTACATGACTACTTATTAAATAAATCAATAATTTTACACAAAATATTGATTTGAAAATGACTTTATTGATTTAAAAATGATTTCATTGTTTCCACTAATGACGTAGTCCATAGCAGTGTCTGTTATACAGAAATAACACACCATAGAATGCCATAACTGACCAATCAGAATCGAGAATTCAAATGAGTTGTGTCATAAAGTAGTTTTAAACCCGATCAGGCTTATTAATCAATATCAGAATCATAAACACTTTAATGCCTATGAGCTGTGCCCACAGGAATTGATTGTGGTTTTGTGCCAGTGTGGAACATTAAACAGTATATCACAAAATACAGTGCAGCAACAACAGGCAATACAACAACCAGTGCAGAGGGATTAGAGAGTGCAGTAGACACGAATAATACAGTGGAGAGACAATGGACATTGCAACAGCATTTACGATTCCCTGTTTGTTTGTTTTTTAATAAAGATCTATGCTTCAACTAAACACCTTTCATTTTCAGTGACAGACCATTTCATATTCATGATCATAGTCACATAAAATTCTGTTCTTTTAGTTGTGTTGTAACATGTTCATGCTTATTCAGTTTTAATTTTTTTTGTTAATGATTTCCGCTAGGGGGCGGCACGGTGGTGTAGTGGTTAGCGCTGTCGCCTCACAGCAAGAAGGTCCGGGTTCGAGCCCCGTGGCCGGCGAGGGCCTTTCTGTGTGGAGTTTGCATGTTCTCCCCGTGTCCGCGTGGGTTTCCTCCGGGTGCTCCGGTTTCCCCCACAGTCCAAAGACATGCAGGTTAGGTTAACTGGTGACTCTAAATTGAGCGTAGGTGTGAATGTGAGTGTGAATGGTTGTCTGTGTCTATGTGTCAGCCCTGTGATGACCTGGCGACTTGTCCAGGGTGTACCCCGCCTTTCGCCCGTAGTCAGCTGGGATAGGATCCAGCTCGCCTGCGACCCTGTAGAACAGGATAAAGCGGCTAGAGATAATGAGATGAGATTTCCGCTAGTTTATCATATAGGAATTGTTATACAGAGGTTTTTTACACTGTATACCTTTATCAGTAAGCCTAAGTGTAAAGCATGTGAACTGTCTGAGAGAAACACAGTCAATTTTATTTATTTGTTTTTATTTATTTATTTTTTTAAACACGGTGCATCAGCTTCATTGTGTTCCAGGTAAAAGGGTTATTTGCTTTAATTGTTAGAGAATTCCTGAGGCAACATTTTTAAAAACAAATCTGGCTATAAATATCTGACAAACTACAGATAAAATTCAGAAGTTGGTTGGGACTGTGAGGCTCCACCACAAAACGTTTATAGTCACCATACTGAACTCGTTTTGAGAACAACACATCAGGTGAGATGACTAGCTTTTTCTATTATTACTGCTACTAATAATATCACTGTGTGAGTGATCTTATTGTATGAAACCTAGTAGTGGTAATTAAATGACAGTTGTTTCTCGTTGTATTTTTGACAGCTATGGAGGCTAAAATCATTGAAATGGCAGCCGTAGGAAGGGCTTTGCATCCTGGCATGTTGTATGACTGCCGCAGTGATTCTGTTATTCCAGGTAAACATCCCACAGTCTTCAACATTCCCCAATCCAAATGTCACTTAACTGTTAAATAAATGTAAACTCACTGACTGCATAGTGATGCACTTATAATATGTTCCATTACAAAATTATTAAAGCATATATGAAATTAAATCACCCAATTCATTGGAAAAAAAAAACAATGTTGCCTCCAAACACTGTCAAGTGTTAATATCCTGTCTTGATTGGGGGTACAGTCTAAATGTTCAGTTGGCCATGTTTTACTGTCATCTTGTTGATGAAATGTAGCATTTGTATCGTAATGGAGAAGTGCTCTTTTTCTTTCCTAATTTTTTACTTTAATTTATACACTGCTATCCCCAAGAACAGTGGGATGGTGTTTCTTTAGCTCAGTATGATCCTGTAGACATGTTAGCATAATTATTTTCTGGAAATCTACAACTTAGTTGGTGATGCTAAACTTAAATTCTACCTAGGCCACATAGTTATTTTTGTGAGACCCCAAAGTGTTGTAACCTAGGGGTAATTTTTCTCAAAATGTTAACGTACTCTATCTATAAATGTCAATGGCCTAGGCTCTGAAACTTGAATAAGTCATGAGAACAAAGAAGAGCTGCAGAAACTCTTTAAATATGTACACTATATACTGATAGTTGTTCTACTGACTAATTTTTTTTTAAATGAATGGATTTCTTTGTCTTATAAAATGTTGGCGTATAGCTGTTTGAAAGCTACACTATAAGCATAGAGATATTAAGGTGAGAGCCACTGAAGTAACTTGCTGGAGGTTTACTGCAGTAAGAAAAAAAGAAAAGTAGGTCAGAATTTATAAGATGAATGGCAAGACTGTGTGACAGTAGATTGTGCCATTAAAAATCATCAGGAAAACAATAGTGATTTTATTTTTTTGTATGTCCTCATCACACCAAAAGTAATGTCAGATTATTGATATACCCAGCACCCCTCTAAATTTGGCACTGGGATTTAAAGTTATGATTTTATCATTTATCCGCGTATATCCAAACTTCACAGAGGTTATTTTTTAATTCATGTTGGTTAGCAGCAGGTGTGTAATAAAGTGGCATATCTTCAGTACGCTATCTTGCTGCCGAAGCTATTTATGAAACAAACTTTAAGGTGAATATCGGGCATTCATTGTGGAATACGTATTACAGTGCCAGAAGTAGAACATAATAATATTGCTTATTATTACTAAATACAAGATACATTATTTGGTCACAGGGATTAACAGTGCTAACTTAATGTCTGGTGGGCTTTAAATCCACACTCTTCTGGATGGAAAGTAGTAAAAGTTGACAAATAATTTTTAAGTCATAACTAACAGTTTTACTGTTGCACAGTTTGTGACAGAACTATCAGTTGTAGTCTCTTATTCATTTCAGGTATTTCTCTATGGGATAATGAAACAATAAAGAAGGGCGTGGTTTCCCATCGACAGCCCAAGACAGATCTGAAGTTCACTGCTTCTGATTCCCTCAGTGAGAAAGCCAAACTGCTAGATGTGAGTGCTTCCCTTACAGCTAGCATCCTGGGTGGTTTAGTGGATGTTGGAGGCTCAGCCAGGTTCTTACGTGATAACAAATCCTCAACACGTCAGAGCCGGGTTTCTCTGCAGTACAGCCAGACAACAAGATATGACCAATTAACTATGGACCGCAATATCACCTACCCAAAGGTGTTTGAGGACGGAACTGCCACGCATGTTGTTACTGCTGTACTCTATGGAGCTCAGGCTTTCATGGTGTTCGATCTCACAGCCGATGAGAATGAGAACAAAGAAGAAATTGAGGGAACCTTAAATTTAATGGTCAGAAATATTCCTTTTATTGATATAGAGGGAGCTGGAGGTCTAAAAATGAGTGATGGTGAGAAACAATTGTCTGATAAGATCAGTTGTACATTTTATGGTGACTATGAACTTGAGCAGAATCCCACCACATACAAAGAGGCCCTGCAGCTGTACAAGGAGCTTTCATCTCTGCTGAGGAAGAGAGAGAATGATGCAGTACCAATGAAGGTTTGGCTTTATCCCCTTGCACGTTTGAGTAAAAAAGCAGCTACACTGGAGAGAGAAGTTCGTAAAACACTGATCACTAAAACAGAAACTCTGTTGGAGGAACTGAGAAATGCAGAGATTCAATGTAATGACTTGATTACAAACACAACAGTAAATGATTTCCAGGATGTGAGACGAAGGGTGAAGAAATTGCAAGCGCTGCTAGAAGCCTACAAGGTGATTTTTCAAAAAAACCTGCGTAGGCTCATCCCTGCTATTCGGGGTGGAAAAGAACAGGAGCGGGCACTAGCAGACATCATAACCACCCACAAAAAGTCTCCATTTAGAGCTGAGAAGCTGAATCAATGGTTTGAGAACAATCAGAGTGAATTACATCTGCTGAAACTCTATACCCAGCAACTGAGTGGCGTCCCTGTCGTAAACTACACAGCCCTGTTGAGCAACATTCTAATAGATCCCAGTGTTGATACTGTGTTGTGCTTCTGCTTTACCTCTCTGAAATACGAAGACCAATATTTGTCCATTCTAACAAAATTTTTGAAAGTAGATGAGTTTGAAAACCTGGTAACAGTTCCAGAGTCAACTGAACAATTGTGGATCCGCACTCCTGAACTCAGTGAGAAGATGAAAGATAACATTTTTCTTTTCAGAAGTTTTTTCCAAGCTAATAAAGATGACACACAAATCAAGTTTGTCATTGTCTCAGTCTCTGATGCCTCCAATCCTGGAGCCTCCATCCGTCTTTACAGAAAACACAACATGGTGGACGGTGCGTTTCAACCCGTGTCCAAACCTCCTGCACCCAAGGTGGATGTCCAGGAGAGAAACATTATGTTGAGGCTGCAGAAGTCCCCGACTGGATCGACAGTGCGGTTCAGAGTGGAATACAGGACAACACAGGCCACTGATTCAGAAGCTGATGTGGAAAAATGGGAAGTCACAGAGACTCCAGATACTCAGGAGAATTTCACCCTGACTGGAATTAAGCCTGCAAACCAATACTGGGTCCGGTACAGAGCTATTAGTGAAGTTGGAGTGAGTGAAGCCAGCGACTCTGTCCTCTTCTCACGCCAAGGAAAATTAAAATTTTCTTTGGGCCAGAATTGGGTCAGTTAACGTTTTACATTTGTAAAAATTTCTTTTCATGCATGTATGATTTTTGACCATTGATTTTCTAGTAAAAAAAAAAGTTAAATACATGATCAATATGTAAGTAAATATGTTTTATTACACATATTAGGGGTATAAAAAACAGATACACTAATAAAGCTGAAAAGTGTGCATATTTGCATGTAAAGTGCATAATTTGTTTCCCTTTACAGAACTGGAGCTATCGGTCCATTATTAATGAACTAAGGACCCAAATGTTGAGTAACCTGTGCACTTCACGGTGGAGTCCCTCAAACCTCCAGTCAGAGGTTACAAATTTATCAAACAACCCTGTGAGTAACATTTATAGGGAGGGCTGTAAATATAATGATGCTCCTGCATTGTTTAACCCACAATGTCCCTTAACAGTTGTTTTAAAAAATTAAAATTAGCCTTAACATAAAATATAATATATACTATATAGAGTAACCTATATTTACCAGTTTTTTAAACCATGTTAATTAAAATATACATTTCTTTTATTGATATTTCATTAATTCAGTCATTATTTTAAACATCCTCTTTTGAAGTTGAAGAGTGCTGGTAATGAGACTGAACATAAAATGTGGAAACTTTTCTGACTGTTTGACATTATCAAGCAGTGACTAGAATTCAGTTAGGATTTAAGTTATACAAAAAGCTAATTATTTTGGACGATTATGTGTTTGTCAGAAGGATGGGGTTCAGTGATCATGTGCCACGTAAGAGGACTTACAGATAATTTAAAAGCCCTTTTCATGATGTTATTGATATACAGGATATAATGTAATGTGACTTGTCACCGATTTATTATAGGCTTTATTTTATATAATTAATTTTATTATTACTATTTTTTTTAGAGATTCTGTTTGGCTTCTGATACCATCAGTACTCTTTGAAAGATTGTAAAACTTTAATGGCAGCTGCTTCTTAACTAGACTTCTTCAGTTATTCTTCACTAGACTATGGTGGTTGGTGTTTAAATCTCATTGACACAAGTTGCTGATGTGTGTGCTCAGGAATGTACATGAGTTTGTGAGGTTTGTTGGAATTTTTTGAATATCTAAACCAATGTAAAGCCAACATACATGAAATGAGAGCTATGTGCTCAAATATTATTGCTTGTGTATTAAACCTTGCTGCTGCATTCTGCACTGATTGGAAGCTGTTGATGGACATAGTGGGGCAAAAAGTATTACAGCAGGGTTAGTGTTTTATGGCCATATTACTTGGCAGTATTCCAGAGGTAGAAAAATCACTGTTGAACATATTAGAAATAGTCATAAAACCATCCAGGATAATAGTTATGCATTGTATATAGCAGTTAAGGGTTGATTAAGACCCCGTTCATACCTGACCTAAACATATGTCCTGGGTGATTCGATCATAAATAGACAGCGTTAAGCACACGTACGGTATGAATGGGGGCCAGTGTGTCTTGGATGCGCATTGTGGTCTGATTATTCAAACCCACTTTGGAGGTGGCCTGTGACACATAGGACCACATAACATTTGCACTATGAATGGAGAAGCATGTCAGTGCTTCCCAGATTGCAACCAATCACTGCCTAATGAACAATTTTAGTGCTAGGATGGAGTCACAGTCAATAACGAAACTCTTAGGGATATGGTGCATGCTTTTTATGGTTCTTTGCTTACTCACCACAGAAACTTCCCGCTGTGATTGAAATCCCTGGAGGGCTGAAACCAGGAATGGCTTTGTGTCTCCAAGGGGTTGTTAATGAACCGGAAGGAAGGTATACATCACACACACACACACACACACACACACACACACACACTGTACAACCACATTTAGCATACTGAAAATCTTGATGTGCTTGACAGATAATATCAACTTTACTTTTCTTCACAGCTTTTCCTTCCATCATAGAACTGGGCTCACTCGTCGTGATGACAATGCTTTTCAGTTGCTGGTTTACCCCAATGATTCTTTTGAATGTAGAATGTACCTGAAAACAGAATGTGAGGCTAGAAAACGTTATGTTGGGTGCTCTTTATCCAAAGGTTCACACTTTGTTTTCTTCATCGTCATTGGTGAAGAAGCCTTTGAGGTATGGAGATTAAAGAAATAACTGGAAAAATTCAAGTAAATAATGTAAGCAATGATACCTAATCTTTTCTTTTCAGGTGTATTTGAATGGCCGGCGGTACTGTGTGTTTACGCACCATATGCCAGTGAATAAAGTGAAGCTACTTCACATTTGTGGAGACATCATTATGAACAGGGTTGGTGTTGTTTCGGTAAGTCAGATACTCAAAGGCTTCGGTTTTTATCCCCTGCTGGCCGAAAGGTCCGAAGGGGGATTATGTCGTGGCGATGTCTGTCCATCCCGGGAAAGATACTCACTTTCTGAGATCAACACCTCTCACAATTTTTGGAGGAATTTCACGAAACTTGACAGGATTCTTTGTTATAAGTCAGTAATACGCATATTGCAATTTCGTTTAATTCAGTCACGTTTTACCAGTTATGGCATAGTTGCCTGTGGGGGATATTGTGCTTTCAGAGCACTCTTGATTTTTATTTCAAATAGTGTATAGATTACACTTGGACTATGCAGAATTTTGTCTGATCGAACTTTGAAATGCCTATATTAAGCACTGTCGACATCCTATGGATGACTTTCATTAATAAGTATTCTTCATTCTTTTAATTTCCCCAGAACTGGAGTGAATCTTCCTTTGGTAAAGAACAACGTTCTGGCATGCCACACTGGGAGCTTTCTAACATCCAATCAGATGTGAAATATCCAATTTTTAAACCTGTGAGTAACAGGCACTTGAAAACTAGTTTAGAAATGCAAAATGGCCTTTATCATGTGAAGAATCTTCAAATCCAGACAATAAAGCTACAACAAGGACTTTTTAAATACTGCAACTAGAACAAAGAAACATTAAAAGACTACGATTAGAAATAATATCGCATGACCTTCACAATGTTTATGATTCTACAGAACCAGCCCAATTTGTACCCGATCCCTGGAGGATTAATACCTGGATCTGCTTTGTTCTTCCAAGGGGTAGTTCCTTTAGGTTCCGACGGGTAAGCTGTTAAAATACTGCACACAAAAAACCTTCACTGAAACACAGAAGCAAAAGCAAACAAAGATTATCAAACACAATATAAAATATAAAGCACATTAGTTCAATTTTTTTTCTGATGCATTCATGTAGAGCTGTTAACATAAATATTGTGCTTTTTTGTACTGAAATTTGCATATGCTTTGCAGCTTTGCGATAAATCAAAAGGCTGGGACACAAGAACATGATGAAATCATGTTTCACTTCAGGACTTACCTATCAACAGTGGTCTGCAATTCCTTTGGGGAAATAGGATGGGAGAAACAGGAACAGACAGAAGATCCCATATTTGCTGAAGGGGAAGCCTTTGATATCTTCATAGTTATTAGAACAGGATACTATGATGTAAGAAATTTAAAAAAGCAAAATGAGCTGATAAACAATTTAATTAAATGAAGCCACTAACATTGTCTTAAATCTTTTCTTTTACCTGTTTAGGTCATTGTAAATGGACGACAGTTATGTCTGTTCAGAGAGCGTTCGAAAATGAGCAATGTGTCCACAATTGAAATTCGAGGAAACGTGTTCATAAACACATTTGCCATTATTCACGTAAGTCACTGTCATAGGGTGAAACAGGTAATTGTCTGTCTGCTGTGAATTAATTTTGTGCTAATGTTAGGAAGAAATAATGTTTATTTGCTATATACATCCTGTCAGGGTGTAGGCACTTACGGATGCAAGTGCAGGGGAGAGTGGGTGCGTCGCAAACTGTCAACAAATCCAAATCAGGAAGTCAAAGTCATAGTCAGGGATGGGCAAGGGTCGGTCGATCAGCGAACAGGATATCAGAGGGCAGGCGAGGAAATGGAGTCAGGAAATAAACGTAAACAGAGTCTAAACATAAGTAGTCAGGCAGAAAGTCAGAAGGCTCTTTAAAGGAAATACGCTGAACCTTTATTTTTAAATAAATTTTTGAGTGGATAGTATCTCCATCCTTGACTCTTGTGTGCTGCATAAATGGGAATAAAAAATATATATATTTTTGAGAGTTAAAATTGACCGCAAAGTTGTCATTGGCGCTGCCCCGCTGAGCCAGCCAGCCCTGAGTGCATGACGTCACTGCGGTAACCGGTTTTAAGGCCGAGGCCTTTGACAGCTATAGACCAAAGTCATATAAATAAAAATTTATGGTGAAAGTAAGAAATAGCGTTACCAACTTGCTCAACGAAGACTGATTTGACTTCATTGATTGTGGGTTGACTCTCATCAAAACAGGATGGGTGTTATAACTTATGCAACATACACGTACATGCATGCATTTTCACTGATAAAACGTAAAAGGCTCATTAAATAATCAGATGAACTGAGACAATCACATTCTGAAACAAATTAAATAATCTTATACCGCTAACTTAAACACACAATACAAGTTACATGTATTAATCTAGATGCAGGTAAACAACAAGTGGTGTTTTTGTTGTTTTGTATCCAAATGAGAGTTGGAGCTTACCCGTCTGTGTTCTCACTTCTTGTGGCCGATTGTTTTGAAACAATCTGACTTTCAGTTTTTCGTTCAGCTCTCCATTCATTTGCTTCTTCCACGTAAGGGCGAGATATTGCTGCTGAGGCGAGCATATCCAGCGGAGAAATCAGACGGCTGCTCCACTCATTCTCCACACTGAGTACTCCGCCATTACTGCTCGGCTCAGACAATTACTAAAACCTGGGACGGGACGTCACCGGTTTTAGCAACAACTGTGGGGAGGTCACTGCCTGAGAGATAATATGTCCCATTCCATCCTGGGTTTTAGCAACAACCCTTGGCTCACACTCTAGGAGAACTGGTGCAACTGAACTTACTTTCCTTTTCTTGTAGTTTTATTTAATTGTTGGTACTGCACCCTCTTTCAATACGGACTTATAGCCAACGCTTCTCAACAGATCAGAGGTCTTGTACGAGTCTTCAGTAAAATGTGCAGAGCAGAGGAGAGACCTCTTCGTAGGTGCCCAACGTGCCCGTGAACTTCTCGCAAAACGCGTCCAAATCTTTGCAGTTTAAACATTCTTGGGCTGTGAATGCAACGTAAATCCACCTTCTGTCGTGTTGCTGCACCGGCCAGCAACACATCTACATGACCTGGCGATAAATTAGCTCAAAATGGAGGATCGGAGTTGCGGTCAGTGCTGTGTTTTAGTATAGTGGAAATGGCGATGAGACCGATAGACTTCCTACTGTGACGTCACAGACGTCAAGGTCATTCACTCAGACCGCTACCTATGTGAATCACTTTAATCATAAAAACGACTATATTAGATTTATTGTTAATGCTTAAAACTATTCCTATGCCATTCGTGCGGTCTCAAGGCATTTATAAACAAAAGTGAGGCCATGGTTCTGCGTATTTCCTTTAAGGTCAGGTACTGGGACACAGAACAATACTTCACGATATGTGTTAGTGACTGCTGAGCTTATATAGGGGAGTGACTGCAGATTAATGAGAGACAGGTGTATTTGTTAATATTCTGGAGATGAGGGGCACCGTGGTGTTTGGGAATTGTAGTCTGGAGCAGCCATGTTTGAAGGCTGCTCCAAACTCAGGTTTTCAGTGCTGTTATTGACTGTTATAAGGCTGATGGCACCAAGGGAAGTGGGTAGAGATCTTTTACTGTGATTTGGTTCAAGCCTCAATAGTCTATGCAGGGGTGAAGACCTCCTCCTTTCTTCTTCACAAAAAAGAAGCTGGCTGGAGATATTGATGGCCTAATCTACCCCTATTTCAAGGCCTCTTGGACATACTGTTCCATGGCAGCTTGTTTGGTGATGGACAAAGGGTATATGCAGTTGCAAGGAGAAGTTGTACCTGGGAGGAGGTCAATGGCACAATCATAGGATTGGTGTGGAGGCAAGTCACTAGCTTTACCCTTGCTGAACACTTCTTTGAGGTCCAAGTAACATGAAAGAACACTGTCTAAAGAGTCAGGCAGTGGGCTCTCCACAGAGGTGGAAGATATTGCGAGCTGGGGGAGTTTCAGGCAGTTCTGGAAGCAAGATGGGGACCACTGAAGGATTTCTTCATGTTGCCATGAGATAAGAGGGTCATGAAGCTGGAGTCACAGGAACCCCAAAATAGAATAGAATAGAATAGAATAGAATAGAATAGAATGCCTTTATTGTCACTATACACATGTACAATGAGATTAAAAGCAACTCCAATAATAGTGCAAACAATGTGTAGAGAAAAAAATGAGATCATGATGGGCAGTGTGGGTAGCCAACAAAAAATTAGCTCAGAATGAAATGCTCCCACCTGAATTTTGAGGAGTGATGTGTGCATGCTTATGGGCCTGTCACCAATGGGGCCCCCATCTATGGCTTTCAGGTTGACTGATCATTGGAGGTCTTCTGTGGACAAGTGGTATTTCTGGACATTTGTGCTACTGATGAAATTCCCCTCTGCCCCTGAGTCTGTGAAGGCAGAGGGAACATGGGTCAAGTCTGGCAGTTTTAATAGAACAGGCACCTTTAGAGAATGTGACTTATGAACTACTTCAGGACTCACTGGGCTAGGCTGACTGGTTTCTTGATGGATCCAACTCTCTCTCTTTGGGTTAGGTGGGCGAACTGGGCATTTTGCTATCAGATGGCTGGACTCCCCACAGTAGAAACATAGTCCCTCCCAGCATTTCCTATCTCTCTCCGAACATTGTAGGTGAGCACGAGACCTCCATAGGAGTTAGGGAAGCCAAAGTAGTAGAAGGGGCTGGAGGAGACTGTAATGAAGGTTGGTTCTTTAGGAGGTGGTCCAGGCGAATAGCAAGATCAATCAGAGAGTCTAGGGAGAGATGTTCATCATGGCATGCCAGTTCAGTGAATACTTCAGGGTGTAGGCCTTGATGAAAGGTGACCTTCAGCATGGGCTCATTCCAGCCACTGCCAGAGGCTAGCATGCAAAATTCCAAAGCATATTCTGCTACTCTCCTATCTCTCTGTCTGATGGTTAATGAACTCTCGCCAACTTCAACTCCTTCGGGCTGGTGATCAAAAACACACTTGAACAGTTCTATGAATCTGCCATAAGAGGTGGTGTGTTCACTCCCACAGTCCCAAACAGCACTAGCCCACAGTAAAGCCTTGCCTAAGAGGAGACTGATGAAATGGGCAATCTTCTGTGGCTTCCGTGAGAGTGGAGAAATACAGGGAGCATTGGAGTAGAAATCTGTTGCAGTCAGACACTTCCCCTGAATACTTTTTTTTTTTAAAGATTTTTTTTGGACTTTTTTCACCTTTATTGGATAAGGCAGTGTAGAGGCAGGAGAGAGATGGGGAGGGATCAGGAAATGACCTCGGGTTGGAATTGAACCCGGGTCCCTGGATTTATGGTATGGCGCCTTAGTTGACTGAGCCACGACGCCCCACTTCCCCTGAGTACTTCTCAGATCGTGGAACCATCTGGGCTGAACCAGTGGAGGATGAAGGGCATGTCCGGATTCCCTGCGATACAACAGCAGTGAGTTGCAACATTCTGGTGTTAAGATCACTAATCATCTGCTGGTGCTCTCCTAACAATCGCCCCTGAGCGTTAAGCACAGTTTTCTTCACTTCCTCTGCTGTATCTATAGCTGGCGAAGTATCCTGTCAGGGTGCAGGCACCTATGGATGCAAGCGCAAGGGAGATCGGGTGCATCACAAACTGTCAGCAAATCCAAATCAGGAAGCTGAAGTCGTAGTCAAGGATGGGCAAGGGTCAGTTGATCAGTGAACGGGATATCAGAGGGCAGGTGAGGAAACGGAGTCAGGAAATAAACATAAATAGAGTCTAAACATGAGTAGTCAGGCAGAAAGTCAGAAGCCTCTTTAAGGTCAGGTACTGGGACACAGAATGACACTTTGCGATGTGTGTTTGTGACTGCTGAGCTTATATAGGGGAGTGATTGCAGAATAATGAGAGACAGGTGTACTTTTTAATACTCTGGAGATGAGGGGTGCTGTGGTATTTGGAAATTGTACAATAGTCCAGAGCAGCCATGTTTGGAGGCTGCTCCGAATTCAGGTTTTCAGCGCTGTTACTGAGACATCATTTTTATGGTGAGAAATCAATGTTGTAAGAATGTCATATGATTGAAATATAGTCATATGAAGGTATTTTCAATTAAAAAATTTAAATACAGTACATTAATACACTTATTATGAAAGTATTGCTTATTTTAAGAGTGCACATATAATATCAGTGTGTTTAGTCAATTTTATTAGAACTTGTGTTTTCTTTTTCTTCAGCTGGATAATACTGACCTGACCCTTGACATTTCATCCCTTATGTGAGGACACTTATCACCAGGAGCCTTGAGCTTGACCTTGTTTTTTTGCCTGCATTGGTTTGTGTAAGTGACCCAAATGGTCGTCACATTTAGTGGTCACATAATCATTTATAAAATTCTGAGCTCATTGCGGTTATTATATGATTTTAATGTAAACACTATGCTGATGATAAATTAAAGTATGGTTGATTTGTGTTAATCTTTGTTAATGTGTCTAATATGGTGGAAAAACAGATGTCTGTCATTTTGTTAGATAATTAATTATGTCATATAATAGAAGTCTTATTAATCCAGTCATTTTATATTTTAAAGAAACGGTAGTTCAATGTAAAATTGAGGTTCAATAATTAAAAGTTGACGGCCTTTTGATTTCATAAAACCTGTGAAATTTAGTTCCCTCTGAAATTTGGTCATTGTGATATATGTTTATTTCTGTTATATCTAAAAATATCAGGCCATTCTGTGGCTGGGAAGTTATTTAATTTGAGGGGATTAAAGCAAATACTGTGCATGAAATCGCTCGCTTCACACAGTCAAGCAGACAGAGGAAGTCTGGTGTGTGCATCTGCAGGTTTCCCTTTTGGTGTCATCTTTTTCTTTTGGGTTTTACGGCAGCTGGCATCCACAGTGTTGTATTACTGCCATCTACAGGTTTCCCTTTGAGCGTGCACTGACAGTTCCATCATTCTGTTGCTAAACGAACAGCTGATCACACCGAGGTGCTTGCTGACCGCCGATATTTATTAGTTTGGTCCTGTGTTTCCTCATCTCATATATAACATGTCTTTTCTTCTCGCTTTCTGTTACTATAGTCAGTCTTTCACGTTTCATTCGTGTCCTCCATTTTCCTTTCCTGTTTCAAATTTGTATCCCACAATGCCTTGCGTGAATGGGGAAAGCCCACCACGTGACGCATGACGTAGTATCTTGTATTGCATCACAGTGAAGCAAGAAAAAATAGCTGAGAATTTAGAGTCATGTGGCACGAAAGTCATTAATTGTTCTATTAAAAAAATAAATGAATAATAACACTGGAAGTCTGTGATTTAAAATTCAGTAGCTTTCAATCACTAAACAAAAATAATTGGATGTCAGGGAAAATTCTTTTTATGACCTAAACCTAAAAAATCTGAAAGTTAGTCTACCTTTAAGACATTCCTAGGAATTTTGTGCAAGATATGAACAAATGAACATGTACAAAAATGTGTCATCTTTCATCATTACTACCAAATTTACTTATTTGCTTTTAAAAACTTAATAATTGGCTAACTCTTCTCCATTTTGGAAATATGTATACTTTTATTTTATTACAGTGACACAAACTCTTTGACCAAGTGGTAAAGCCTTCACCCCATTCAGCATGAAGATTTTGTTTGTAGTCGTAAATGACTGAAAACTATCAAGAATATTAGTTTGTTTCAGACTGAATGTTTGCCTTTCTTTTTTTCTTTAAATTAACTTGCTTTACTGTTTCTTTACTCTTATATACATTAATTATTTAACATTATATAAAAAAATTTGCATGCTTATTCCTTGCTATTATTTGAAGCCCCTGCTATTCTTGGACAAAAAGATTTTAAGATGGAATTTTCTGAATAAAGTTTGACAAGATATCATAACTATTTTTAATAGTTTTTTAAAATCTGAATGAATCTGGCAAATTTGTTTAATAATTCATATCAACATAACATTTCTGTCATTTCTTTGCAGGTTGTCTAAATGCATGCACAAAGTGTATATATTCCTGAAATACTACTTAAATATGATGTGAAAATATTTATGCTATGCTGTGTAGGCCTACAATTATAACAGCATATAACTTTTAATACTGTAGAAGCATGTCTCAATTATGTGTTCTTGACTTTTACTTAAGTATAATATAGTCTACCCTTTGTTGATTAATGGGTTCAGGGTTGGATTGAGCAGGTCAACCCCCTGTGCCAAATCAAGTTGTTTCATTTATAGAGCATGATTAAAACAACAGAAGATGAGAATCTTGAATAAAATTGAATTGAATTGAATTGAATTGAATGCCTTTGTCCTTGCACAGCTGTACAACGAAATTTCAGTGCAACTCCTAAAGTGGTACATTCAATATAAAATAAGTCTAATATAAAAAAAGCACGTTTAAAATTAAAAAAGGCTAATATAAAATAAGTGTAATAAAAATGCATAACAAACAATAAAAACAGCAGTACAAAAACAAAACAAAAATAATTTGAAGAGAAAAAACTCTAGTAGCACCACCCGCCACACAGTTACACAGCAAAAAAATTGGAGGAAATTCAATCACAATGAAATAGATTTATCCAGAAATCACCATCATATGTTAGTGAGATGTTATAGGCTCCCATCTGCCCCTAGTAATTCACTGTACACACTTGTGAAGCTTCAATTCTAACTGAAATACAATGAATTAATGTTGGTTGGTGATTTGAACTGGGACTGGCTTACACCTGTAATGGAAACTTCTAATAAACACTTCAGAATGCTTAGCAGTTGTCTTTTCAGTTATTTATTATAGTAGATCATATAAAACAGAAATATAAAACAGGAAAGGAAAAAGAAGAAGAAGAAGACACCACCTCAGGTGATGCCGAGAGTGCGCACTCTGAGTTGTGTCTTAGTGGCTGTTATCTATTATACTCTAAAGGCATTCGCTTACTGCTCGCATCTTCACGTGATTGGCTTGAGGCTTTCCCTTGAAGCTTTGTTAGAGCATGCACCTGGTGTGCTCTGAGATGCGCAGCGGATGCGTGGTTAGGCATAACATAACAGAAACCAGGCAGCCTGCTTATCACCAGCCTTTGAGCCAAGGACACAGAAAGGTGATTACAGCTTGTGGGAAAACAATTTTTCTCAGTACACGAGGCCACTTGAGCTCAACACACAGAAACACAGAGAATAGGAATGTTCATTCACTAAATTTCCTTCACATTTCCCCCTTTTTATCTGACAGGATAATAATTGCTAAAGGAAAGAAATGTACACAATTTCAGTGGTAAGAGTTCCCGGAAAGATTTGACTTAACACGTCATTGAGTGTACAGGTATAATGCTAAGGCTGTTTTGTAAGACAAAGACGTCTTAAGTTAATGCTAGCAAGCTATAAACATAGATCAGGAAACAATAGAACAGAAAACAACCACAAATAAGAGTGTTTTAAACTAGGGCTAATTTCATATCAGCTGTGCTGACGTCGTCAAATGTCAAGTCAAGTTTATTTGTATAGCGCTTTTAACAATAAACATTGTCGCAAAGCAGCTTTACAGAATTTGAGCGACTTAAAATATGAGCTAATTTTATCCCTAATCTATCCCCAATGAGCAAGCCTGTGGTGACGGTGGCAAGGAAAAACTCCCTCAGACGACACGAGGAAGAAACCCCGAGAGGAAACAGACTCAAAGTCCCATCCCCATCCCCATCCGGGCAACAACAGACAACATGACTATAACATTAAAGTGCTGATGACATGTTTTTGACATCTTTGGCGATGTTTTATAACATAAAAAGTAATTCCAGATGATCCATATATTAATTCACGAAGGCGCCTATTTTACAAGTTATGATAAAAAATGCGGCTATCTGGGCAAATTTGACAGGGCTGCAGCGCCCAGGAGACGAAGGAGGAGGAGGAGCTATATGATGTCAGCGAAAGAACCTTCCTCCTAACTTACCAGTTTGTTGTTGATGTGGCAGGTGTTCAGGTTATCATTATTAGTATTTTTATTATATATATATATATATATATATATATATATATATATATATATATATAGTTATTATGCCTTCGTGTTGTGTTGCCGGCTTTTGCTCCAAAACCCACAAGGATGGGGTAAGTTTATTCAAGTTTCCCAGAGATCCCGAGCTGCATGCGAAGTGGGTGAAGCAAGTCAGGCGCACTCGTGACAAGTGGGAGCCCTCACCAACATCCGTCCTGTGCTCTGAACACTTCGATTTGGATTGTTTTGACACCCTTCCCAGCTTAAAAGAATCTCTTGGGTGTTCAGTTCAGCACAAACGTGTGTTACTACCATCAGCAGTGCCTACACAGTGTTACCAGATTGGGAGGTTTCCTGCCCAGTTGGGCGGTTTCAAGTGCATTTTGGTGGGTTTTGAACATATTTTGGGCTGGAAAACGTTTTACAGCCCAAAATATGTTCAAAACCCACCAAAATGCACTTGAAACCGCCCAACTGGGCGGGAAACCTCCCAATCTGGCAACACTGCCAGTATTCCGGAGGGGGTCTACTAGTAGCTATGCCGGATCCAAAGACAGTCCTCCTGTCAGAACATGTGTTGTGAAATGACATAAGATAAAGGTACGTAGAGCTATAGATTCTACATGATAATCATAAATGTAATCATAAAGTCGGCGTGATATCAGTCATGTATTTGCTTGTGAAAGTTTGCGGCTTTCATGTAACTGCCGCCTAGCAATGAGAGGCAAAGGGTAAAGAGGGTAGACTATCATAGATTCTATTCGGAAGAGATCAACACAATTCTAGACTCCCAGAAGAGGAAGAGCTAGCACTAGAGAGTTCACCGGCATTTTCATGTGCCATTTCCATTGAGTAGAACCAGAGTAGAACAGCCAGTGAACCGCAGCGTGTTCTTCCGCTGACGTCACAACGTGGCCGTGAGCCACGGACCCAGTTTTCTTGCGCTGTGCAATTAAAAGTTGGATATTCGTGTAACAACAGCTTCTTTCACGTAATTATAACAGAAATCTAACATGTTTGCCATGTTGTATAGTTTATTTAAGAAATTGCATAGAGTCATGTTCGTGTCATCAGCCCTTTAATGGTGGGTTATAGTTAAAGTCTTCGTGTGGGTTTGGAGGCCAGTCAGGCAAGTCGTCTGGGTCTATTTTCACCATCTGGTAACCAATATTTGTCAGCTGCCTTTGAAACACAGACATACAGTACAACATTGACGGAAAACAGGGAGCAAACATAGCATCACAATCACTAAGCCCAGGACCGGTATGGTGGATGGAATCAGAGTCTTCCATCCACTGAACCAATGCCACCAACTGTCTTTGACTCTGTGTCAGACTGGGTTCCCTGTATCGACCACCACACGAATCCTCCCGTGAGCCCCAGCAGGATCAGGATGCTCAGGCCCGCGACTGGACCTAGCTTATAATGATTTACCGCCTTCATCTTATGTTAACTATGTCTCCGAGTTAACCCTTGCCCTTCTTGACGTGTATTGGTGCTCAGAGGGCGGGCATGCCCTATCAGCCCTCATCCCACCTCACCGGGGCTTGGAGAAACTCAGGACTTCTGAAACCAGTTTACCGACTAGATACTGAAATACTTTTCTCTATTGAGGGTGCATCAGCGTAACTGTGCTGCCATGCTTAGTTCCGCGGGGCTTGCTCGCCATGTGGTTTGGATCAAGGTGGGAAAGCGGACGTGTGGAGTACCTTCTAAATGATAATCGCTTACCTGTCCTCCTGAGTCTCGGGTGACCACTTGTCTCACCTGATGGTTGGGGTTCTGTACTAAGATGTACTCAATTAATACTTCTTTCTCTTTGTTTGTGTTGTACAGATTTGTCCACTGGGATTGTCCTCCCGGAGCTGTTGCCCTGACCTCTTCGCCCGTGATAAGGAGCCACAGCCCTTCTCCTAATGGGTTATGCCTTCCAGTGTTCACTAATACTCGGGTGTGTGTGTGATTGATGTGATACTCACACTGTTCCATGCAGTGATGCCTTTCTTCCTCATGCGCTTTAGTTAGCACCCGGATCCTTCAGGCCTTCCTCTTCCTCCTGCTCAGTCGGTTCAGGAACCCTCCTGCAGTGGCTAGTGTGGATCCATGTCACTCTGCTTGTGACCTTCACTGCTGTTGGGGTCGTGAGCAGGACCTGGAATGGGCCATTCCACTGTGGCTTGTTCCACTTGGTTCGTTGGAAGTCCTTCACCACTATCCAATCCCCTGGTTGTAGATCGTGCACAGGTCCCTCAGTGGGCTTGGGAAGCACTTCTTTTACCTGTTTGTGGATAGATTTCAAAGCAGAGGACAGCGTTGCACAGTAATTCAACATTGCATCATCACATAGTGTGGTGTCCAGCAGTGTTCCTTGGGCTGGCCCTATCCCCATGTTGGGTACTCGTCCAAACAGAATTTCAAATGGGCTTAACCCATGTTTAGGCCTAGTTTGCATCCTCATTTGTGTGAGTACTACAGGGAGGACCTTTGTCCATCCTAGCCCTGTTTCTGCACAAACTTTGCTTAATTTATTTTTAAGGGACCCATTTTCCCTCTCCACTGCTCTTGCACTGACAGGATGGTACACAGCACGGGCGATTGCTCTAAGACAACGAGGGAGGCTCAGCCTCCTCTAAAAATGACGAACATTGTGTAGGATGAATTGCGCTAGGCTTATGTTATAGCTGACCTTATAACATTGCTATTTCAGATCCAGAATCATAGAAATATATGTGCTCAACCCAACTACAGTGCGAAATCATTCCGTTATAACTTTCCCCAGTTCGCCTAATGTGTGCGTGAGTTTTTCCTCCTCGTGACAGCGCGATGCAGCCCAGCCTCAGTGGACTTCAATGGCATTTGGGAGCTATGTGCTTTTCAATCTCAAAATGCAAGACGATTATTGGACAAATACTGCGAAAATGCCTACCCACGGAGTCCCACGGACTCCCAGCCTCAGTGGACTTCAATGGCATTTGGGAGCTATGCGCTTTTCAATATCAAAATGCAAGACGGTTATTGGACAAATACTGAGAAAACGCCCGCCCACAGACTCCCAGCCTCACAGTGGGAGGGACATGGCAAAGTTTTCCGCGAGGAGACTGGTGATTGGTGAAAGCAGCTGGATATTTTCTTTGATTGACAGCTCGTTTCAAATATAGACAGGCAGCAGTGAATTTCAGTTCAGTCCCATGCGGATTCACAAGTGCTGTGGTGTATTGTAAGAGATCAGCTTACATTTCGATTTCATTCATTACATACGGTTTCTACCAGCTTTTTTAGTTTGTATATATTTTTATTGTAAATAAAGTGTAAGTATAGTGTTGTCAAGTTTGCTATCTTAGTTCCAGAAATTTCGTTTATTTGAGTGACTGAACTTGAACTTGAGGGGGCTAGTCAGCTAGCAAGAAAGCTGCGCACGGATGCCGAGCATTGCTGATTTAATTTTGGCGAAGCCATTTGCCAGTCTTCCTTTCGAGGAAAAAATTAAAATTAAAGAGCAGGGTAGACCAACGCCTCAAACTGACTTGGTGAAAAAGGTAGGGAATAATACTCGTTCCTTTCAGCTCTCCTGGTACGAGAAAGTGAATTGGCTAACAGCAAGTGACCCACATCAACAACAGTAAATAGGCTACTTTAGTAATATGTCATGGATGGACCAAAAATATCGAATCTATTTAAAATGTTTATGCTGAGTATATTATATTGGAATATATATTTCTCTGGATATGAATTAAACACAGCTACAATTTGGAAAACATTTTTAAACAAAAACACAGCCGAGAACATTTCACACTACAGACCTGGATTAAAAGTGAAGGGTTATCAAAATTGTCAATAAAACATTTCTCAGTCAAAATAAGTAAAATATAGGGAAAGTGTCATTGAATGAAATGTGTGGCACCCAGCTCTATGTTTGGCTCCCCAAGGTCAGTGCTTGTGCCTATTCCAGAACACTCTGCTGTTACTGCTGAGGTTCCTGACAAAGAGCTGCTTTCAATAATGATCAATTTTTAAACAACATGCCACAATTTTAAAATATAAAATGTTAAAATATACCCCTCCCCCCAACACCACCATCATGTATATTGGACAGTAGGCTAATGGGCCAAAAGAACCTGTTATTTCACAGTTTGTGACCCTGCCAACAATCAGCCAGATCAGAGGCAAGAGTATGGGCAAAATTGATGTGTTTTTTCTTTTTTTCTTTTAAAATCTGGAAATATCGTAACCGACCAGCCTCCCCTGTTTGAAAGACTACCAGCCGCCACTGTATAGGCACAATATTGTTTCAGGTCTATCCCTAGGAATGCTCCTATTTTCTTTAGGGCTGCATTCACAAAGAGCGTTCCATTGTCACTTGAGATTTTGCTAGGTATACCCAACCTAGGAATTATGTCTCTCAGGAGTGCTTTGACTACTGCCTCTGAGCAAGGACGGCTCTAGGTCTTTGGCTGCCCTAAGCGAGATTGAGTTTTGGCGCCCCCCCCCCCCCCCCCCCAGGAAAAAACCTCTCTAATAACATCTAAATAACACTTTAATCTAATCACTCTATTCTATTACTATTAAACAATGTACGGTGCATGGACAATAAACAAGAAGTCATTTTTATCTTTTTCATTATTGTTATTATTGTTATCATTATTCACATAAAGTGTCACAAAGTAAAATGACCACACAAATTCAATACATATCTCCATATAATGGGCAAAAACTCTTCCGCACCCTGTTCAAAGTGTAATGCATGGACAATAAACAAGAAATTATTTTTAGTTTCTTTTTTGCTATTAAAAGTTAAGTCATCTCTGAAGAATTAACAAATTAAATGAATAAAAAAATCTACAATTCTAAATTGTGCAAACTTAAGCACCCTGTTAGGACATCAATGGGCTGTATTTTCAAACAAAAGTGCTATTATGGGTACTTTGTTATTGAAGTAACATTACAATGGGACTCGTCTGGTCTTCCTAATGGCAAATTCCTTGATAATATCATCAAATGATATTTCTCTTGAGATCTCTTGGTTGATGCTCATCAGAGCAAGCCCATTCAGACGTTCTTGACTCATTGTTGACCTTAAATATGTCTTCAGCAGTTTTAATTTTGAAAAGCTTCTTTCAGCAGAAGCTACTGTCACAGGTAGTGTAACAGCAGAGGTAAGGAGCGCGTATTTCTACATCCCCAGCCGCATCAGAGGCGTTGTAAAAAAGGTTTTCAACCTTTCATGAGCCAGGGCACACTTTTTTCAATGAAAACATCTCAAGGCACATCACCAATAGAAAATGCTGACTGAAACTAAAATGCTGTTGCCAATATTTACAATATACAGTCATTCTATAATTTTCCACGGTACACTTGGTGATCTCTCACGGCACACTAGTGTTCCGCGGTACTAGAGTTCGGCAGCACAATGGTTGAAAACACTGTACACCACTGATGCACTTGGTAACATCTCCATTCAATAACTCCATCCCTCCTTTTTGGTGGGGTTTTGGTCGCCCTTGGCGCCCCTGGGCACACTTTGTGCTCACCGGCACTGGTAAAGAGAACACATCTGAGTGCTTGTTTCGTTTCCCTGCAGTCTTGACGCACTGAGATTGTTTCTTGTTTTCAACGCATTTATTATATTTTCCTCCAGGAAGCTCTTTGCAACATGGTTGCTTGAATGAGCTGCTAAACTGTCATTTTAATGAGAACACAGATCAACAAAGCAACTTTGTTTTATTAAAAAAAAAAAAACGTGCCAGGCACCATTGGAATATCTCGCTGCGAAACGTGTTCGGTGCATAAAAGACCTTTACTTCAGCCCAGACTGCTCAATGACACCGACAGACTGCTCCAAGTGCAGCCATATTCAAAACAAGCAACAGATCTATGTCAGTTATCTACGTTATGCAAAAACACTCTTTAGCCAACAACACTTAGGCTATTACATGGCCAAAACAGAGAATAGCCGCGGATGCGCACTTGCGCGCCCGAAGACACACTATAGACAGGGCGAACTACTGTTGAGCGCTTATTGTTTCATGATTAACAACCACCACCACACCCCACCCCACCCCACCCCGCTTTTTTTGACAAATCGCAGCCTGACTACATGCTTTGCTGTACAATTAAATTAGGCTAAGACATTATAATGCTGACTCGTTTTCAGAATAGTGGAAGTCATAATTTTTCTCCCTCCGTTTCTGCACCTCTGGATGGACGCAGCGCCCTTAGCATTTGCCTATATTGCCTATGCCATGGGCCGGCTCTGCCTCTGAGTCTTGTTTAGCTGTGGGGAATACTTCAACCCACTTTGAAAACACGTCAACTATTACCAGGCAGTACCTTTTTCCCTCACTAGGTGTCAGTTCAATGAAGTCCATTTGGAGGTGATCAAATGGTTTGTCTGGTATTGGGTGTGCTGCTTGAGTTAGTTTGATACCTTGACCTGCATTATGTTGTGCACATATCAAGCATTGCTTGCAAAATTTTGCAGCATAGTTTGAAAACCCCTCTGTGAACCATCTCTTTGTTACTTCTGCTACCATCCCCCCTTTTGACACATGGGTGAGCCCATGTGCCAATTTTGCATAGAAAGGGACAGAGGTGGAAAAACCCGGGTGCAGAAAGTAAAAACCCTGCCACATTTTTGCTCCAGCCAATTCAATGAACCAGCTGATCCTAATTACCACATCCCCTAATAGTCCGGGAGCCAAAGGCCCAAATTTGGCTGAACCTGGCTTCGTCGGTTAAAGTTTTTTTTTTTGCTGTTTGTTGTTGTCCAAGGTCTACTCATTAAGATAAGAGAGGGTGCCCGGTGATATCCCTTGGGCAATTCCGGATATTGGCCCTTTATTGTTGGATGTGCTGCAGTCATAGCCTAAATTCTGACATTTTGACATTCTTCACTTTATGTTCACCAAAGTCTATATATCATACTTATTTTTGTGTTTGTTAACATAATAGGATGAGTTTAAGGCCTGGGGGTGGGGTTCCAGCCATGGTTGGGGGTGTGGCCATGCAATTGGGGGCGGGGCTTATACCAAAAAGCCCTTTATTACTCTATTACTTTGGTTGTTAATGCGAGCCTTAAATTATTAGGCATACACTCCATTGTCATCCTTGTGTTTACTTCTGCAGGGGCATATGAGGGACACAATTAGCTAATTCAAGCCAACTTGTGTAGCTATCTTGCTAACTCTGTCAATCACACTGCCCCCAAAAGATCACAGCACACATAAGCTAAGCAGAGAAACTATTTGACTGTAATCATGAAAGAGCAGTGACATGTACTCACTGCTCACCAGTGAACTAGACCCATAGTTTCACAACACTGGCTAGCACACCCAACTCTCACCTAGTAAATGCTAGTCACTGATTTTTTTAAGCTAATACATTAAGCTAATAGATTGCTTATTTTAACGATATTGACTGTTGAAATAGTAATGTCCCTGGTTCCCTAGTAAAATTCAGGGCATAGTCCCCGATTCACCCCCACTCCAAACCACACTGCTCTTCCACTGACTAGCACGACTTTTAAAATGTTGGGGAGTAAGGTTTACTTAACATTCTCCTCTGTACTAGCTGGCATCCAGTACATAAGCATATTTTTACAGACACTAAGCAATGGCAAAGGGTTTAGAGGGTTTTTTTTTTCATCTGAACTCTTAGTTCTTTCCTTAAATAGTTTTTGTGTTTTGTGTGTGTTTGCATACTGTATGTAATTATTTTACATAATTATTGCTCATTAGTGTGTGTGCATGTGTATGTGTGTGCGTGTGCATGCATGCATACATGTACATGCTTTATGTACTGTAGTTCTTGTATCAAAATTGTTAATTTTGCAAATTTATGAAAGGGTCAATTACACGTTTGACTAATTTGAATGACAGTAAAGCGTGAATACTGTACAGCCAATTTGGTTAATTGAAAATCAGTATCTTTTGCTATTCTTGTGTGTGTGTGCGCATGCTGTATATGCCATTTTGCATGCTTGATATATTGCATACTGTAGTTTTACATAGTGGATCACTGGTGTGAGTGTATATGCATGCTGTATATAGTTCTATTGCATGCTGTATATAGTTCTTTTACTTAGTGGATCACTGGTGTGAATGTATATGCATGCTGTATATATTTCTATTTCATGCTGTATATACAGTAGTTCTTTTACATAGTGGATCACTGGTGTGAGTGTATGCATGCTGTATATTGTTCTATTGCATGCTGTAGTTCTTTTACATAGTGGATCACTGGTGTGAGTGTATACATGCTGTATATAGTTCGTTTACATAGTGGATCATTGGTGTGAGTGTATGCATGCTGTATATAGTTCTTTTACATAGTTATTGGTCATTAGTGTGTGTGTGTGTGTGTGCATGCTGTATATAGTTCTTTTGCATGCTGTATAGTTCTTACATAGATATTGATCATTATTTTGTATTAACTGTAGAGTTTATGTAATACTTGTATAAAAATCGCTAATTTGGAAAAGTTATGAAAGGGTTAATTAATCCACATTTGATGTATTTGAATGACAAATATAGAGAAAAATGTGAATACCTATCAGATACAGCCAACTTGGTGCATTTAATATCAGTATTTACACTGATATTATTTTTTTTGTATTTTCTTCCATTATTTGGGCATATAGGGCATTAAAGGGTTAATATATTAAATTGCCCAAGGGATATCACCGGGCACCCTCTTAAATCTTGAAGAGCTACCTCAAATCTATAAGATAAAGCAAAAAAAAAAACTTTAACCAAAAATTCCGGGTCCGACCCCATGGCTCCCGGACTATAAGCCAGGTTGATGAGCTAATTGGTGAAATCACCTGTGTTGAGAGCACAGGCAGAAGGAAAACCTAAGCAGGACTTTTACTCTGTCAATCCAGTTTTTCCACCTCTGGAAAGGGAACATGTGTTTTGGTAGACGGGGACGGCCCAAGGGACAAACCTAGACTGAGTTTGCACAGATACAGCCTGCCTGTTTCCAAACTCGTCTCTCATCCTGGGTAGCAGTGCCCTGAAGGTCCGCTAGCTGTAAACAGGGGGTGGAAACCTGAGGAAAAGCAAGGTTAGAGGGTGAACTGGAAGCTGAGGCTGCACACTTAGCTGCTGCGTCCGCCTTGGCATTTCCTTGAGACACAAGATCAGTATTGTTAGCAGAGATGGGTGTAACGCATTACTAAGTAACGCATTACTGTACTCACACTACAGTTGTCGGTAACGTAGTAGTGTAACGCATTACTGTTATAAGTTTATTAATCACATTACAGTTCCTAACGTAGTAGAGTAACGCGTTATTTTTATAAGTTCATTAATCACACTACAGTTCCTAATGGTGCGCACGTTCATTGCTGGATTTCTCCAGTGGATAGAAATCTTAGCCGAATCTGCCCTTAGCAGCTGCACTCTCCCCCATAATCCCAAAATCCCCAGACCGTGCACGCCTGCGCAATAGCCGTGATGTTAGACTTGTTCATGAAACTGGTGGTGGTGGTGTAGTTCCAAGAATGGCAACGGCTACTACGTTTGAGGGGTGGTGATATTCCCACTATTTTCAATATGTGGAGAGAAAGGACAGAAATATAATCGTAATATGCACCTTGTGCCCAGGTCAGAAGCTATTATCCACTGCTGTAAACACGACATCAAATCTGTCCAAGCACCTGCAAAGGCAACATGCTAACACGAAGCTAGTAGCTAAAGACAGTAGGAGGACTGATACTGCTACCGAATGCATGCCAACTCCAAACAAGCAGCAAAGACTTGATTTCCATCAGGTATCAAAAGCAGAGTTGGATAAGCTTGTTGCTTCTTTTATTGTGGAGGAAATGTTGCCTGTGAACACTGTGGAATCGCTGTCTTTTAGAAACATTCTTAGCAAAATACAGACTACAGGAGAAAGACAGCCATGGTCGGATAGGAAAACCTTTACACGCTATCTGGATCAGTGTTATGCCACAATGGAAAGTAACCTTAAACGAAACTTTGAGAGTTTAAATTATGTGTCTACTTCTGCTGACATCTGGACAAGTCATAATAAAAGTTTTTTGGGAATGACTGCCCACTGGATTAACCCAACCAATTTCCAGCGCGAGAAAGCCACAATTGCCTGCAAATGAATTAAAGGACGACATACGTATGACGTTATAGCAAGTGAAATTGAGTTTATTCATTCCTCGTTTGGACTGTCACATAAGGTCACCGCCACTGTGACGGACAATGGGTCAAATTTTATCAAGGCTTTCAAAGTGTATGCGCCTCCAGCATCAGATACAGACGAGGGGGATGAGGAAGATGAGGGTGTAGCGTTCATAGATGTTGGAGAAGTGCTTTCCACCAACCCAGAGGGACAGTTTTCACTTCCTCCACACTTTAGGTGTGCGTCACACACACTCAATCTCATTTCAACTAATGATGTTGACAAGTGGTTGACATCCAATACCGAGTCCAAAGCGGTGTACAGAAGTGCCACTGGGAAGTGTTCGGCCCTCTGGACAAAATCAAGCCGTTCCACAGTGGCCGCCGAACTTGTGGAGGATATGTGTAAAAGAAAACTTATCGTGCCAACATCAACTAGATGGAATTTGTTCTATGACGCCCTGTCACGCATCACGGACATCCCTTCGCCAGAACTGAACTCTCTGTGTAGCAGTCTGGGTATTAAATCCTTAACTGAACGGAAATATACTTTTCTGAAGGAATACTGCACTGTTATGAAACCTCTCACAGTAGCGTTGGACATTCTGCAAGGGGAGGACAACTGCTACTACGGTAGTCTGCTACCCACACTGGAGACTTTAATGTCCAGGACCTTGGTGCTACGAAATGGGCTCTCCCGGATGACAGCAGGTCTGCCAGATGTCATAGTTGAGGTATGCGCACTGTGATTTGAACTCTGAAATCATGCGTGTTGTATTGTGTGATGCAGATTGAGTCCAAGTTCAAGTTTATTGTCATATTGACATGTTGTCATTGCCGTTTACATTACAGTACATTACATTACATTACATTAAACTTAGCAGACGCTTTTATCCAAAGCAGCTTACAAGAGATGGCAGAAACAAACTACAGATTTGCGGATTATTACACAGAATAAGCAAAGCAAATGTTAACAGTGAACATTTTTTCCATAGGCCAGCAAAACGAGATTTGCACCAGT
Source organism: Neoarius graeffei (assembly GCF_027579695.1). NCBI lineage: Eukaryota > Metazoa > Chordata > Actinopteri > Siluriformes > Ariidae > Neoarius > Neoarius graeffei. Next base: position 59,265,643 of record NC_083593.1, read on the forward strand.
GCTCGACAGCAAAGATGCCCTCCTCGCTGCCGTGACGTTGCCAAAGTTTAAAGTGTGATGGCTGAGGGAGAACGAGAGGAGAGAAGCCGTGAAGAATTTACTGCTTGCAGAGTGTCGCGCTCGCGCTTCAGTTCTTCATGCGCCTGTTTTGGGGAATAAGACTCTCGCCGCCTCCTACAGCACTGTGGCTGAGAAGGAGTTCTTTGACTTTGACGAGGAAGAAAACATGTCTTCCTTCAGCTGTGACACAGAAGTCATAGAGTATTTGCAATCGGGGTCAGAGATGGAAGTACTTAATCGGTTTCCTCATATAAAAAAGAGATCACTGAAATTAAACACAGCTACCCCATCTAGTGCGCCAGTCGAGAGGCTGTTCAGCCTGGGTGGTCTCGTGCTGACGCCTAGAAGAAACAGGTTGTCAGACAACAGATTTGAAAGACTGCTCCTCATGCGCTACAATCATTGCTTTAGTGGGGAGCACCCCCAGTAAGTTAACAACGTCTGTTTGCAAGGCTAGACTGACAATCAAACGTGTTTAATTGACTTCATCTAGGTTAAATGGTCATTGTGGTATTTAAGTTTTAAGGCATTTATGCTGTGTTTTCTTTATAGACTACTTCTTATTTAACTTTTAACAGTGTCTGCAGGGGATTTAATTTGTGCTATTTTTAGTCAGTGCTGTTTTCAAGCTAGCCTCTTATTTGTTTTAGACTTTTGAGGAGGCTTGTTTTTTTTGGCATAAGCCTGTCCACAGACCCATACTGACTCTTCTTCCTCTGTAACACTTGTTCATGTTGTCATCATGACATTTAAGCCTTAATTTTTTTTTATTAAAGGGCATTAAAGAAAGGCTTGCCTTGTGTCTTACTGATTGAAATAGGAAGTGTGCCTGCACATATAGACCTAGGGTTTTGGGTTTTTTTTCTTAATGCTGTAGCTGAGTAATGCAATGTAATGTAAGGAGTTACTGTTCATAAAGAGTAATGAAGTAATGTAATGCATTACATTTTTTTTACAGTAGCGAGTAATGTGTAATCGATTACTTTTTTTAAGTAATGACCCCAACACTGATTGTTAGTATGGGCAGCACACTTACACACAGCAATGGCTCTAGGGAGTAGAATAGCATCCAACAACTCAGAGACCAGTTTATGATGTGCAGTGGGCAGGGGCGCAGATAGGATTTTTGAACTGGGGGGGACTGAGCTGTCAGCAAATAATTCCATTTTGTGTATATATGTGTGTGTGTGTATATATATATATATATATATATATATATATATATATATATATATATATATATATATATACACACTACCATTCAAAAGTTTGGGGTCACTTTGAAATGTCCTTATTTTTGAAAGAAAAGCACTGTTCTTTTCAATGAAGATCACTTTAAACTAATCAGAAATACACGCTATACATTGCTCATGTGGTAAATGACTATTCTAGCTGCAAATGTCTGGTTTTTGGTGCAATATCTCCATAGGTGTATAGAGGCCCATTTCCAGCAACTCTCACTCCAGTGTTCTAATGGTACAATGTGTTTGCTCATTGCCTCAGAAGGCTAATGAATGATTAGAAAACCCTTGTACAATCATGTTAGCACAGCTGAAAACAGTTTAGCTCTTTAGAGAAGCTGTAAAACTGACCTTCCTTTGAGCAGATTGAGTTTCTGGAGCATCACATTTGTGGGGTCGATTAAATGCTCAAAATGGCCAGAAAAATGTCTTGACTATATTTTCTATTCATTTTACAACTTATGGTGGGAAATAAAAGTGTGACTTTTCATGGAAAACACAAAATTGTCTGGGTGACCCCAAACTTTTGAACGGTAGTGTGTATACATGTTATTTCACCTCCCTCACTGCCATCACCAGGAACTACCTGCAGGCCAGGACAATGATAACATTTTAACATAGCCTATGGAAATCCAAAGTTTACACATTATCATCACGCACAGAAATTGCAAAACTAGTTTTAAAACCGCTAAGTTCCAACTGTTAAACATAGCGAGAGGCTGGGCTACGTGTGTGTGTGTAAAGTGTAAACCAGTGCATCCTGACTTTCTAACTATGCCTGTGTGTTGCGTGAGCGGCAGTCACTCAACAACTCTTCGCAAAGTTTCCTTATGAAACAATATGCTCGCTGAAATTATGGCAGGGAACGCCAGATTAAACATTAAAACTGCCTTCTGAGCACTGTATCTACAGGCTACCACCGAAAGAAGGAGGCTACCAGAAAGGCATCTCTACTCCGTACGATTTTACTTTCACTACGACATTACTTTGAACAGACTATCAAAAAATTGCAAGGTGATGTGATAAAGTAAGGCACAGTTTACTTACAGTCGGTTTTTTTTTAAAAAACGATGCAATCGTTTTCTGCCTTTTGGTACCCTTCATCATGCCGTGTTGGGGTCCTGAACTAGGAGGAGCTGTCCCCGATATGCCTGTCAAACTTGTTGTGGGTAACCATAGCAACCAAGCTCGAGCTCGCAACCTGTGCAGTCTGCGCAGTTGCAACTATGTATGTACTGTTGTGCACCTCAATAAACTGAATGGTAATTAGTCTTTTGATTTTTCCATGAGGTTTGCCTTATGCAAAGAAAGACAGCATAGATGTTTTTTCCTCCCTATAAGTGGGGGGGACCAAACGAGGTGAATTTAAATCTGGGTGGGACGATTCCCCCCCGTCCCCCCCTCTATCTGCGCCCGTGGCAGTGGGGGATCCTGTGCTAGTGAGAAAATTTCTGTGTTTCCAAATGGTGCCAAAATTGTGCACAACACCAAATGCATACCTACTGTCCGTAAAAATATTGACAGATTGCCCTGCCGCCAATTTGCATGCCTCAATGAGGGCACAGAGCTCTGCGGCCTGTGTCGACAGGTTTGAGGGCAGACATGATGCCTTGAGGACCTCGTGAGCTGAGACTACGGCAAAACCTACTTTGTTCTTTCCTGTCTTTGGGTCTCTGGAGGCTGAACCATCCACATAGAGGACCATGTCTGGATTTTCCAAAGGGTCGCTCTTCAAGTCTGTCCTGGGGGAACAAAAATTGTTAGTGAGAGTAACACAGTCATGTGGCTCTCCATCGTCCTCTGTAGGGAGAAGAGAGGCAGGATTCAGAACAGTACAATGTTTCACAATGATGTTAGGCATATCAAGTATGACAGTGTTATTGTTAGGTTTTCTTCACCTCTTGCCCTCACCATCTCGAGATCAGTCCCCCCATGTCACCCAGAGCTCTGGGGGTGAATCGCAGAAAAAAGACAGGAACCCCATGAGTTCACAATCTTTTATTCGCAAGTCCCCCAATACAACAAGAGAATACAGGGATTTTATATGTGTGGATGAAGTGACATCACTGCTTGATATCTGTCTACCGGTATGTGTGTGTGTGTCTGTGTGGATATGCAGCTGTGGGTGTGTGTGGATGAAACCTTGGATCAATCATGTCATAATGTTCTGTATACATTTCATATTAGCAGATGTTCTAACAGATATCAACATTTATGCACAACCTTAGGTCAGAGATAGCACAGTTCTGATAGAATGTTCCAAAAGATATCAATATTACGTCTCGAGCAATGTGTCTAGCTTAGACAGAAGGTCACTTCTTGAATGCCAGAGACAGAAGAATGCCTTCTTGGTCATTTTAAACAACACAGACTAAATTCTTTACAATTATTAAGAATAAATCCTTACAATTATTTATCCTTACAAAGAAATAAAACCTTACAATCCCCTCTTTGATAATAGTATCACTATTATCACTAGGATCACACCCCGGTATTCTGATCATATATGTGATTACATCGAGAATTAGGATTAGATGTATGCTTGAGTTAATCCTTGCTCTTCTTGACGTGTATTGGTGCTCAGAGGGCGGGCATGCCCTATCAGCCCTTGTCCCACCTCACCGGAGCTTAGAGAAACTCGAAACCTCTTAATTTGTCCCAAATACACGCTACTTCCTTCAGAGTAATTTGTTCTAAAACAGTGAGGGAAAATGAAATTATAGGGCATATCGACCTATAGTGAGAACAGAGTCCTGTAAGAATACAGAGCTTCAGAGCATAGAGATGTGTAATAATAGTAGAAAACGGCATCAGATGACAGACATAACAACTTTCATTTGTGTGGTGTGCGCTCGTGCAGTCCAGTTAGCAAATTGCCAAAAGATGTTGTCTCGAGGTCCGGCTCGAGTGGGTAACCCTGCTCCGAGCAGCAGTAGAGTGGTCACGAAGCTCGTGATGAGGACTTCATGGTTGTAGTGAGGGTGATTGGTCCCAAACGGGGCACGAGATCTCTTCCCCTCTTTGTTCACAATGTCTTGCAGGTAATCTGAGGATTCTCAGTCAGCCAGGGCTGCACACAGGTCATGTCAAATCTGTGTAGAGCTCAGAGATAGAGAGACAGAACAGAGACTGGATAGGGACACAGAGAAAACGTTAGTAGCAAACTTGTCATTGTAACACAGCTTTGTTATGGAGATTTCATATCAACAGATGTTCTTAGCAATTTAGCAACTTAGCATTTACGTACGACAATTTTAAACAAAGACATGTTTATGTCTAGTCTAGCAAAGAAGTGTGTGTCTTCTCCACTGGAGGAAGGTCACACAGTAACTTCTACAGGAAATTATACAGGAATAGGATATAAGAAGCTAAAATAAAAGGATCTAAGAAGCTAAAATATTAAATTCATAAAGTCTTAACAATCCTAAATCACATTCTGCATTCTAAAACTACAAAACTAACTTAAATCACTTAATGCAGCTTTAAATCTAACATTAAATCTAACATTCAATCGTTTCAATTTCAAATTCAACACTGAAGAGACTGGTTAAATCTAACAATCCTAAATCACGTTCTGTAGCTATAAAACTAACTTAAATCATGGCTTTAAATCTAACAGTTATACTTCAAATGTGATGTCTTTTTCTCCAACAGAAGCAGGGAGACAGCATGTGGGACCAAAAGGGTGAGGTTAGAATACCCCAGAATATTTCTGGAGGCAGTTACCGCCTTTTCAGCTGCAGCAACTGCACGCAGGCAAACAGGAAGTCCAGCCGCCACTGGATCCAGCCTGCTGGAGAAGTAGGCTACAGGTCTCAATCTATCCCCATGTTTCTGCAAAAGAACAGAGGTCATAAAACCCTTCTTTTCATCTACAGTTTGAACAAATGGTTTATTGGGGTCAGGCAGTCCCAGCGTGGGTGTGGTCCGCAGAGCGCTCTTTAGGGACGTCAGGCGCGTGTGGGACAGCCACAACATTGACTGCTTGCAGATCTTGGACAAACCTCCACTCATCGGGCTGGAACAGTTTTCTTTCCTTCTTAACTGGAAAAAATAGGAGTGCGCACTGGAGAGTCCTGGCAAGGGACAATTACATCTGCCTTCAGCAACGAATCAAAGACCGGTCTTCTCATCTCATCTCATTATCTCTAGCTGCTTTATCCTGTTCTACAGGGTCGCAGACAAGCTGGAGCCTATCCCAGCTGACTACGGGCGAAAGGCGGGGTACACCCTGGACAAGTCGCCAGGTCATCACAGGGCTGACACATAGACAGACACAGACAACCATTCACACTCACATTCACACCTACGGTCAATTTAGAGTCACCAGTTAACCTAACCTGCATGTCTTTGGACTGTGGGGGAAACCGGAGCACCCAGAGGAAACCCATGCGGACACGGGGAGAACATGCAAACTCCACACAGAAAGGCCCTCGCCGGCCATGGGGCTCGAACCCGGACCTTCTTGTTGTGAGGCGACAGCGCTAACCACTACACCACCGTGCCGCCCAAGATCGGTCTTATACCTGTGATTGCTTCTGGTTTGAGTGGGTACTGGGTCTGTCTAGGCCTGAAATCTGATTTTGGGGTGATCAGCACTGGTTCAGCATTCTTTAATAGGCCCACATCATGTTTACCCTTCACCCAAACGGAATTTGGAACTCCCGCCAATTTGGGGTGCACCTCTGCTGGAGTTATGCCTGTGGAAACAGAGACAAACAGGCCACTATGGCCGGGGTCCCCAGGACCCCGGTCATCAGTGGCTAATCTTACGCTGCGCTTAACATGCACACACATAGCATTACTTTGTTTGTAGACCCCAAGCTTTTGGCAAAACAACACACTAGGGTCCTCTGTTTTGGACCATTCATTGTCATTGACTGTGCACTTCTTGACCCATTTCCCCACATCTTTCCAATGAGCGGCTCACGGCTTTGCTAATGAGACATGGGGTATGGAATTAATGATGTCAAAGAAATCATGTTGGCAGCAGCCGACCTCAGAGTCCTCTGACACGAGGCTGCGTATAACATGTTTGAGAACACTGCGATGAACACTGATGCAGTTGTTCAGACAAAGAGTAAAATGGACCTGCACAGCACAATAATGTTTAGACCAATATGTAGTTTTGAGGGTCAATCTTTCACGTACATTGATTGATTGATTGATTGATTGATTGATTGATTGATTGAGGAACTTTATTAATCGCCAAGGGGGAAATTGAACGCCACCTGACCATACATACAACACATAACAGTAAGACAGGACAACCACATCATAAATAAAAGGAGAAATATAAATAGATAAAGTTATAAAAAATAAAAACAGTTCATCAAAAAACTCCCAAAAAATCACAGCAATTTTCTAAAACTGCCATTAAAAGCGCAGTTGAATACTTACAAGATTAAAAGTACTTAGCAGTTTTTGTTAAGAAGTCTTATCGCTGCAGGAATAAAAGACCTCCTAAACCGTTCAGTGGAGCAATTGGGTAGAAGGAGCCTTTGACTCCTTCCACTCCTCACAAATAAGCTGTACAGTGGGTGATCATCTTTCAACATGACACTGTTCACCTTCCTCATCACCCGCTCCTCTAGAATTTGCTCAACTGTACTCAAACATATGCCTGTGATGGACCCTGCTTTCTTAATAAGCTTATTTAATTTGTTCCTGTCCTCCAGTGTCATGTTTCCTCCCCAGCATACAACAGCATAAAATAAAACACTTGCCACAATTCCATAATAAAATGTGTTTAAGATTGGTCTCCCCAAATCAAAAGATCTCAACTTTCTAAGAAAAAATAGTCTGGACTGGGCCTTCTTAAAAATAATATTACTGTTCATCTTCCAATCCAGTTTGTTATCAAGGTGGATGCCAAGGTATTTGTATGATGTCACAACATCTACTGGGCGATCATTAATAAGTATTGTGACTGGCACATTTCTTTTTTTCCTGAAATCAATGATTAGCTCCTTGCACTTGTCAACATTTAAAATAAGATGGGCAGCTTCACACCAGCTAACAAAGCTATCCACCTCTGCCTGGTATATTGCATAGTTGTCTTTATTAATATATCCAACCAAGGCAGAGTCATCTGAAAATTTCTGAAGATGACAAGAGGAGCTACTATGTCTGCAGTCAGAGGTGTATAAAGTAAATAAAAAAGGAGATAACACCGTTCCTTGTGGTGCCCCTATGTTTGTCTTAATGGTCTCAGAAGTGCTATTTTGTATTCTTACATATTGCGGTCTACATGTGAGGTAGTCAGTGATCCAACCTACAGTGGATTTGTGAAGATTAAAACCATACAGCTTTTTAGCTAAAATGTGAGGTTGTAGGGTATTAAAAGCACTAGAAAAATAAAAAAAACATTATTCTCACAGAAGCAGCAGAGGTCTCCAAATGGCTGTACACCCTGTGCAACAAATAAATAAGAGCATCATCCGTACCAACACCCTCCCGGTAAGCAAATTGCAGCGGGTCCTGAAAGGCACTGACCTGTGCCCTCAGGTGCCCCAGTATTGTCCTCTCAAAGCGCTTCATGACATGGGAGGTCAATGCAATGGGTCTCAAGTCTTTAAGAGCCTTGGCATTGGGTTTCTTAGGCACTGGTACAATACAGGATGTTTTCCATATAGCAGGGACTTTTGAGACAGACAAGGACAAGGTAAACAAATAATGTAAAACATCACACAACTGATCAGCACATACTTTAAGGACACGTGGCATGATCCCATCTGGACCAGGGGCCTTATTTACATTGAGCTTTCTTAGCTGAGAGCGTACCTCCTCAACAGTAATGGTTACTGGAGGATAGAGAGATGGATGCCCCTCTTCCTCCTGTAAAGGTGTAATGTAATGCGCTAGTATGTGATGATCAGTTGAGTTCACAGTGCAATCAAATCTTGCATAAAAAAGGTTAGCCTCATCAGGTGTGAATGTTTCCCCATTCAGGTTGCTAGTGACAGGACCAAACCCTGTTATTGATTTAAGTCCTTTCCATAAACCTTTGGTGTCACACTCCTGTAGTTTATTCTCAACTCTGTCCTTGTATTTATTCTTTCCTTGCCTAATGGCAACCTTTAAATTCTTTTGTGCCACTCTGATCCTATCCTTGTTCTTACTCATGAAGGCAGCTTTCTTTTCATTAATTGCATCCTTAATGTCCTTAGTAATCCATGGCTTATTGTTAGAATAAAGTTTTATAGTTTTACATGGGATAAGCAAATCCGTACAGAATTTAATATAATCAGTAACACATTCAGTCACACAATCCACCTCTTTAGAGTCTTCATCATAGAAAACAGACCAATCGGTACACTCCAGACAGTCTTGCAAGTCCTGACACGCCCCCTTAGACCATACACGCACTATTTTTGTAGAAACAGGCTGTCTACGAGCCAAAATGGTGTACTTGGAGGAAAGGAGCACTAGATTATGGTCCGACCTCCCAAGTGGAGGGAGGTCAGTAGATTTGTAGCTGTCTTTAATATTTGCATAAAAAAGGTCAATAGTTTTTTCGCCCCTTGTTGGGCGAAACCCCTCCTACATGGGGGGTCTGCAAACCAAGTCTTTTCAAACTCCACATCTTGCCCTTGGTGAACATGTGCTGTGCAATGCAAATCTTCCTCTTTTATATAATCTGTGTCAACTGATGAGGTGTTCAAGTGTGCGAGCTGTAAAAGGTGTTTGGGAGTTTGTGCGAGTTGATCTGAGCAGAGCCGCCAGACATACACATACAGGGGGCTTCCAAACCCATACTGCACACCGCACATTTCACTTACTTCAATAGTTAGTCCATCTGGAGTGGACGTAAGATTTACTCCTAATTTGCACATTAAATCGCATGCTAACAAATTTATTGGACATGTATGTGAGATGAGGAATGAGTGGGACATAACTATTCCTCCCTTGCTTTTACACGGGAGGTTGACTGAGAAAGTTTCGGTTACAGGTCATCCTGAGATGCCCATCGTCTGAATTTAATTTGAGCTGAGCGGTGGGTCTACTGGAAGTACTCTATGTTGTATCACTGAGTGTCCTGCTCCAGAATCTACTAAAAAGGTTAACACATGCCCACATACAGTGAGGGGCATACAAGGGAGTTTAGAGAAGGGAGTAGTTGTGTATTTTAACAAACTTAATGCAACTTCAGGTGTGTCTATCTGGACTGGTGTATTGGGCGTTTCTGTGTAGTCTTGCTGTTGCATGCAGGTGCTGCTACTAATGTGTTTAACGTTATGTGAATGCTCCTGTCTATATGTATGTGTATCATCAGGTGTCTGTGTGTTACCTCCCCTGTTTTCTGTGTGGGGCCCACTCCCGGAGTCCACCCATCAGTCTGCTTTGCTGTACTCCTCACAGGGCCTCTGCCTGATACTGTGGAGACAATTTCGAGCAATGTGTCCCTTCTGATTGCAGTTGTAGCAGGTTGCGCCTTTTATCCAGGACGAGTCACTCCAGGTCGTCCTGTCTCGGCCCCTACCTCGACCTCTTCCTTTTCTTCTTCCTCTTTATCCAGGCTGAACAGTCTGGAAAAGAGTGAGAGTGGCGGCGTGTAGGTCTTGGTCTCTTTGTGCCGACTTTGTCTTCTCCTTTTCTTTCATCAGCCTTTCTGCATGCACAGCGTACTGCTCGATCTTGGTGAGGCTCAGGAGTGCCCTCCACTGCAGCCAGGGTCATGGGCCTGGTCAGGCCACTGTGTTTCTCATGCGCGGCGGTGAGACAGGTGAGAAATGCTGACACCACTTCACCATCTTCTTGCTTACACATACTGATCTTAGTCATGTCTATGTTCAAGGGAAAAGCACTGTCCAGACAAGCACAGAGAGCAGTGATGGTATCTCTGTACTCACCATTGCCAGCCGCGCTCCAGTCTGGTGTAGTCATTCGCTGGTCAGCTTCCGGCCACTCTTTGGAAACTTTGTTCCAATCTATACCCATCTTGATCAAGAGTAGGCAGCGGAGTTCATGGGTGGTCGGTCGGAATTCTCTGCAAAATGTCAACAGCTCATTACCAAATCTCTTTCCTCCTACCTCTCTCACATTGGGAAGAGAAGCCATGCTTTCCTTGATATCAGCTGTCATCCAGGGTCTATGGACTAGAAGCACGCCGTCAGCTCCAGCCACTTCCACCATTGGAAGATGAAGGACTTCAGACTTTAGGTTACGGCCTTGTGGACCCACTGGTGAGCACGTGGTCAGGTCCAGGAGGGTGTCTCTTCCGTTGCCATATGCAAGACCGGATCTTGTGTGTGATGGAGAAGCGAGAGGAGGCGTTGATGCTGGAGGTGGCTGGTAGGCTGGGAGAGATTCCAGAGGCCCAGTTTTTTTCTTTGTCTCGACTTCTCCCCTTCTCTGTGGGTGAGGCGCTTGTGGGAATGATGCTCCACCTTGCTGAGGAGGCAGTGTGTGTCGGGGTGGTGGGGCAGACTCCAGGTCAGGGTCCATCTGAAATTTCAAATACTGAGAAGAGGGTGAGAGCCCTGCCTGTCGTTTCTCTCTTTTGTACTCTTGCTTAAGTGTTTCTTCTTTCCATGCAGAAAACACCCTCCAGTCCCCTAAGAACTTAACATTATCTGCAGACTCTTCTTTTTCCTTCCGTTTCAACTTTTCTTCTAACCGTTCTATCTGCCTGGGACTAAAACTGCCTTTTTCAGGGAATCCTAAGTCCTTTACCCATATATCAAACTGTGCCAAACAATGCTCGCCATACGAGGTTTTCATAAACTGGATGTTTGGGCTCTCATAGGAACATCCAATTCTTATTATAGCACATGTAGCTTCAGGCTTACTTGCTTTTTCTTTTCTTTCCCTAACTTACCGTTTCTGTTCCTCATTTTACACTGTTATGTCAATAGGTTATGACAACAATGGCTGAGTTTTTACTAGGATCACAAGAAGAACAAGTTGGACTATGTCCAAAAATGCGACACAATAATCCTTTAGGTGTGTTCTTATTAGTAAACAATTTATCTGACATTTGCCTTAAACTAAAGTAGGTATCATTTAGCACAACAACCTCAAAGACAATTCACGCATGTGTACAAAAGCTGTTTCTCTGTTTCAGAATTTGGAGGACAGTACTCTGTTAATTCATCAATATTTTGCGTGCACACTGGTGTCTTTGCGACTTCGTAATCGAACCTCTCTATCCCGTTCCTCCAACGGGCCAGTTGTTCACACAGAACAAAGGGAGCAAAACTCAATTCTCTCCCAGTTACGAATCGCTGAATGTGAGTCCATCGAGACACGCACCCGTACTTCCCTCCCTCAAGTAGGTGAGCCGTTACCCAGTCGTCACTAGGGCGGATTTTTCTCTTACACAATCCAATAAACTACTCGCGGTTTATTGTCTCAAAATTGTGTTTTTTCCGTTTCGGCAAACATATTGATGGTACCACAGCTTAGCAGTCCTCCTGGGCTCAGACAAACTTCTGTCCATCTCTTATATCAGTCTTCATTGACTAGGACAAATCTCTGTCCATCTCTTAAATCATTCTTTAAATACTGTTTCCACTAATTTCTTTACACAAGAATGCAAAGTTGTCACTTACTGGTTCGGTGAGCCCTGATGGTCTGGTCTCTCGTCCGAGTTCTCAGCTCCGCACCGTAGCCTTGAGAGTGTTCCGTTGTCTGAGGATCAGACGCATAGAGCCCACCCAGGGATGCCAAATTAGTAGAGTAGAGTAGAGTAGAGTAGAGTAGAGTAGAGTAGAGTAGAGTAGAGTGAACTTTATTGTCCCTGGGGGGACATTTGTGTTAGGCTTAAACAGTCACTGCAACACATACAACATTCATACGGTGCATTGAGACAATACATGGAATACATAAAAACATAGACCTATACATAAAAAACATAAAACTATACATAAAAAAAAAATTGTAATGGAAACTTCTAATAAACACTTCAGAATGCTTAGCAGTTGTCTTTTCAGTTATTTATTATAGTAGATCATATAAAAGATATATAAAATAGGAAAGGAAAGAGAAGAAAAGAGAAGAAGACACCACTTCAGTGATGCCGAGAGTATGCGCGCACTCTGAGTTGTGTTTTAGTGGCTGTTATCTATATACTCTAAAGGCATTCGCTTTACTGCCCATGTCTTCACGTGATTGGCTCAAGATTTTCTATGAAGCTTTGCTAATGAGTGCACCTGGCATGCTTTGGTACGTGCAGGCAGATGCAAGCAGGGAGAACTCAAGCTCTCTGCTTATCACCACCAAGGTCAGGAAAGGTGGTTACATCATGAGAAGATGTGTAGTGAGGACGAACTCAAGCACCCTGCTCATTACCGCCAAGGCCACAGAAAGGCGATTACAGCATGTGGAAAACTTCTCTTCTCAGTACACTAAGTCACTTGAGCTCAACATACAGAAACACAGAGAATAATAATGTTTGTCCATTAAATTTCCCTCAATCATTTCAGTCAGGTTTTTGCAAAAATCATAGTATTACTACTGCTGTTATGAAGGCCATAAATGATAAAACAGAAGCTCTTGATAACAAGCAGTGCTGTCTTTCTTTGTTTATAGATTTTTCTAAAGCCTTTGATACTGTTGATCACATGACTTTAATTAATCATCTTACAGCTACTGGTTTTTCTAAACAAGCAGGTGGGTGGTTTAAAAAATTAGCTTGTAGGTAGAACCCATGCTGTTCAGATAGAGGGTTCTACCTCGGATTTATTGCAAGTACATAAAGGGGTTCCACAAGGTTCAATTCTGGGCTGATTATTGTTTATTATATATATAAATAACCTTGGACAGAATATTCCAAACTCAGCTTTTCATTTCTATGCTGATGACACTGTCATCTACTGCTCTGCACCCACTCCTGCAAAGGCTTTCGTCTATCTTCAACATTCTTTTGACAGTGTACAGGAACAGTTGTCATCTGCAACTTGTTTTAAATGCAGAGAAAACAAAACTTATGTTCTTTACCACTTCAAAAACAGCATGATCAGCACTGTCTGAGAAAATTTTAATGAGAAATGGTCAACAGATTGAGTTGGCATCTACTTTTAAATATCTCATCGCATCTCATTATCTCTAGCCGCTTTATCCTGTTCTACAGGGTCGCAGGCAAGCTGGAGCCTATCCCAGCTGACTACGGGCGAAAGGCGGGGTACACCCTGGACAAGTCGCCAGGTCGTCACAGGGCTGACACATAGACACAGACAACCATTCACACTCACATTTACGGTCAATTTAGAGTCACCAGTTAACCTAACCTGCATGTCTTTGGACTGTGGGGGAAACCGGAGCACCCGGAGGAAACCCACGCGGACATGGGGGGAACATGCAAACTCCGCACAGAAAGGCCCTCGCCGGCCACGGGGCTTGAACCCGGACCTTCTTGCTGTGAGGTGACAGCGCTAACCACTACACCACCGTGCCGCCCCTTTTAAATATCTAGGATTTTTAATTGATGACCATTTATCTTTTAAGGAGCACATTCAGGATGTTGCAAAAAAATTAAGCTCTTATGAGGATTTTATTATAGAAACAAGTCTTGCTTTTCTTTTCATGTGAAACAGAAACTGGTGGAATTTACCTTTTTGCCTGTTATTGATTATGGAGATATGTTGTATATGAATGCATCGTTTATTGTCTTCACATGTTGGATAGCGCGTATCATGGGGCACTGAGATTTATTATAAACTATAGTTCTTTTACTTACCACTGTGTTCTCTACTCTAAAGTGAATTGGTCATCCTTATGTGCTCGTCACCTCAGTCACTGGTATGTATTCATCTACAAAACCATTCTGGGCAATACTCCCTCTTACTTACATGTATCTTCAAGGAGGTTACAATCTTCACTCTATGGACATTTTGCAATTTGTTGTTCCCAAAGTAAGAACTGAATTGGGAAGGAAAGCATAGTGTGGGCCCTGTGTAAGATGGCTGCCTCTCCAGTAGCTCTGTAGTTTTTAGCTCTTTAAACCTCTTTTTTCCACTTTTTTAACTTTTCTGCTCTTCTTACGAAGACATAGTGTGTTTTACTTATATAACATGGATATTTTTAACTTTAACATGCAACCAGAAGCCAGTTTTCTCACTTATTCGAGAGAGGAGCTGCTGGCCCTGAAAACAATGGGACGAGCTGGGATACGACACCCCATCCCGGCGGAGCTGAGGAGGAAACCCAAGGGCTGCAAAGCTGGAGCTAAGCTAAAGGTTAGGCTAGCGGACAACCGGCGATGCTATCAACCATCCATTCCCTCCGTTATCATGGGGAATGTGAACTCACTGCTGAATAAAGTCGATGAGCTTTCCGCTCTGAACAACCAGCGGATTTACCAGGAGAGCAGCTTATTTATCTTTATGGAGACATGGCTAACACACCTTGTACTGGATGCTAATGTGGACCTGCAGGGATTCACTGCTGTGAGAGCCAACAGAGACACTAACACATGCGGGAAAAGCAAAGGTGTGGGACTTATCGTTTATGTTAATAACCGCTGGTGTAACCTGGGACATATCTCTGTAAAGACAGTCTTATGTTGCCCGGACTTGGAACTGCTAGCTGTTAGCCTGTGGCCATATTATCTGCCAAGGGAGTTCAGTCACGTGATCACCATCTGTGTTTACATCCCTCCGAGGGCAGACGCAGCCGCTGCATGTGAGAGGATTCACTCTGTCACAGCAAGGCTGCAGACACAGCACCCTGAGGCATTTATGATCATTTCTGGGGACTTTAATCATGCTACTTTGGACTCTACTTTGGCTGCTTTTTACCAGGCTGTGGACTGTCCAACAAGGAACAACAGGACAATTGACTTGCTGTATGCTAATGTGAGGGATGCATACAGAGTCACACCCCTTCCCCCACTAGGGAAGTCTGACCACAACCTGGCTCATCTACAGCCGAAGTACACCCCCCTGGTTCAAAAGCAGCCTGCAACAACTAGCTCCATCAGGAGGTGGTCCCCTGAAATGGAAGATGCCCTCAGGGACTGCTATGACATCATGGACTGGGACGTGCTGTTTAGCCCACACTGTGAGGACATAGAGGGGCTGACACACTGTCTGACGGATTACCTTAGCTTCTGTGCAGACGTGGTCTCCCCCACTAAGACTGTATGGTGTTACCCTAATAACAAGCCATGGGTAACACAGGAAGTCAAAGCTGTCCTCAACAGGAAGAAGGCCGCCTTCAGGAGCAGGGATAGGGAGGCGATGAAAGCAGCACAGCAGGAGGTAAAACGTTGCGTGAGGGAAGCTAAGGACAGCTACAGGAGAAAGGTGGAGCAGAAGCTGAAGGAGAATAGCATGAGGGAGGTCTGGGAAGGTGTGAAAACCATCACAGGCCACAATACAAAGACCAGAGTCGTTGAGAGGACAGTGGAGAGGGCGAATGAGTTGAATGACTTCTTCAATTGGTTCAACCAGCCCACGTCCCCCCCACCCTCTCCCTCACTGCAGCCATCTCTCCTTCTTCCCTCAACACACCTCCCCCCAGTCATCACAGCAGCCACCTCCTCTCCCTCCTCCCCCACCTCAACACAGACTCCTCCATGCATTACTGCAGACCAGGTCAGAGGTCAACTGAGGAAGCTTCACCCCAGGAAAGCAGCAGACCCGGACAAGGTGTGTCCCCGACAACTGAAGACTTGTGCTGCTGAACTGGGTGAACCACTCCAATGCATCTTCAACCTCAGCCTGCAGCTGGGAAGAGTGCCCACCCTCTGGAAGACCTCATATATCATTCCAGTTCCCAAAAAGAATCGGCCCAGCTGATTCGACTTCCAACTGGTGGCACTCACTTCACATTGGATGAAGATATTGGAGCAGCTCTTCCTCAGCCTCCTCAGACCCCAGGTACAACATGCCCAAGACTGTCTGCAGTTTGCGTACTGGGCTGGTGTTGGTGTGGAAGACGCCATCCTCTACCTGCTACACCGAGCCCACTCGCATCTGGATAAGGGAAATGGCACAGTGAGGATCCTCTTATTGGACTCCTCGAGTGCCTTTAACACCATCCAGCCCCTATTGCTTCAGGACAAACTGAACAGGATGCGAGTGGACCCCTGCCTGGTCACCTGGCTCTCCAGCTACCTCACTGACAGGCCGCAGTACGTCAGGCTGAAGGACATCACATCTGACACTGTTATTAGCAGCACCGGAGCACCCCAGGGCACGGTGATGGCCCCTCTTCTCTTCACCCTGTACACCGTGGACTTCTGCTACAACTCGGAGCTGTGTCACATTCAGAAGTTTGCCAATGACACAGCCATTGTTGGGTGTATCAGTGACGACAGAGAGGAGGAGTATAGGAGCCAGGTGAGGGACTTTGCTGTGTGGTGCAACAGGACCCATCTGCAGCTCAACACCTCGAAGACCAAGGAGCTGGTCATTGACTTTGGGAGGTCCAGACCAAGGTCACGACCAGTTCTGATCGAGGGAGTCGAGGTGGAGGCTGTGGATTCCTACAAGTACCTCGGGCTGTGGCTAGACAGCAAGCTGGACTGGACTTGCAACACCAAACACTTATACAGGAAGGGACAGAGCAGGCTATACTTCTGTTGGGTTCGCCCAGAAAGAGACCCTGGATTCCTTCGTGAATGCCTTTCCCTCGGGCCCGAGGTGGACGAATCAACAGCTCGAACACAGACAAGGGAACACGTGAGAGTTGTTCACATGCCAGTTTATTCACTCAGTCACTTCGTCAGAATGAAAACATTTGTGGGAATGTCTTATAGTGTTGCTATGTTTATGTTTTGTCTTCGTGTGTGTGTGTGTGTGTAATGGGTGTGTGTCTGCCGATGGTGGAAGTGATATTGTACTATTGACCTTAGTACAAATTTCATGCAATTTATCGATAAGGGCTGCAGAATACTCATCCATATGTGTCTTCAAATCAGAGGTACCCAGAGCCGGAGTCCCTTTTCTCCAGGGGACAGGGAACGGTCGCCCAAAAATGATCTCGTAGGGGGAATAGCCGCCGAGACTAGGCTTCGATGTCATGCGAATTTCAGCCAGTGTGGCTGGCAATAGGTCTACCCAATTTCTGGAACCTGTGGTCTGCATAGCCTTAGTTAGTTTGTCTTTCAATGTTCGATTAGTACGCTCTACGATACCAGAAGATTGAGGATGGTATGGAATGTGAAAGCGCCAGTTTAGTGAAAGATACTTACACAGATCTTGTGTGACCTTTGAGGCGAAAGGGGTACCTTTGTCTGAGTCTATGGCATCTGGAACCCCATAACGAGGTATTATTTCTTTTGCCAGCGTACGAGTCACTACCTTTGCATTCTCTCTAGAACACGGAAAGGCTTCTACCCATTTAGAAAATTTGTCCACAATCACCAGGAGATATTTAAACGGCCCACAGGGAGGCATGTGTGTGAAGTCGATTTGCCATTCTAAGAATGGAGATGTCGGTATGGGTAAACACTCGTGTTTCGCGACTGCTTTGGAGTGATTGTTCTGTGCGCAGATGAGGCATCTCTCGAGAATTGAATCCACCAAACTGTTTAGATTAGCTATACAGAAAAGTTTGTTCATGTCCCCCTTTACCCCCCTTCGTGCACGGTGTGTTACGCCATGAAATTCACGCACAAGGAAGGGAAGGCAATGTGATGGAAGACAAAGGCGGCCATCTTGGCTGTACCATAGGCCATCAGAGGTGACATAAGTGTAGGTTGAATTGGGATTAATTAAATTATAAATTATGTGATAATTGATAATTAAATTAATCAATTTATAAATAAAGATCAGTCTCATAAAATCTTAAATTATTAATCTTAATACTCACCGTGAATGGTTACACTCAAGATTAATGGTAGCTCTGTATTAGATGGGAAACCCAGTTGTATACAAAAGCTAAATTCTGAAGGAAAAAGGAGTTCTAAATAGTTGACCTTGTGAATAAACAACAGGAACAAGTAAAATGCAATTCAATTTTATTAGCTTTTATTTGTCTACTACTCACTAATAATAATAAACTCAAAATACATTCAATGTCAGCAAAGGTAATAACAAGACAAAACAATGGAACAATTACACCTGGACTATAAATTTGAGGGAAAGAGAGAGAGAAAGAGATAGAAGGAAAAAAAAAAGAAAAGAATCCCTTGTGTGTGCGTGTGTGTGAGGCTAGGGCAAGCCGATGCGTGTGTGTGTGTGTGTGACCTAGCTTGTCGTTAGCTAAAACAAAGGAATGTTAGCTAAAACAAAGGAATGTTAGCTAAATAGAACAAAGGATTAGCTCTGTGGCTAATGTGTGCTTTGTGTAGGTATCTGTGGGCAGATGCTAATGCTAGCCACTCTGGCAATGCTTAAACAAAATGGCGGTCAGTGCCTAGGTGTCGCATCACAGGTAACTCAATGAGGAAGGTATCAAAATGGCGTCGGAAAAATGGCGCCTGCAGGCCTAGTCGAGAACACAAGCCTACCAGCTAGCGTATCACCCTGAGGTAGCTAGCAATAAGTTGCTAAGGAGAATCTGACCACGCTACAGCTGGATCCAAACACTGCACTTAACAACAATTTCCAACAGACTATCTAGGCAAAGAACTCAACGCGAGAGAGAGAGAGAGAGAGAGAGAGAGAAAGAGTGTGAGAGAGTGTGTATATGTGTTGGATGGAGAGAACTAGGCCTTGTAGCGGTCTAGCCTCGGAGCTTAAAATAACAAACTTGTCGCTGCGCTGCTAATCAGATAGGGAAGCTAGCAATGGAGTTAAGGAAAGATATCATGCAAGATACCCTGTCTAACAAGTTCAAAGAAAAAAAACAGAACCAAAACAAACAATAAAAACAAACAAACAAACAATAAAAACAAACAAACACCTTCCGTGTCTGAGCGGGTATGCTAAATAGCTCAAAGCTTAAACATGACCCTAACAACCATCTGAATAAGCTACAAATTAAAAATTTGCCCAAGTGCCTACTCAATGCGATGGAAGTTCTTTCTCCGATGTCCGCGCTGAGGGTCGCAGTCCGAGGAGAGGAGGTTAGCGGCGCGTTGCGTCCAACCGCGGCTAACGAAGCAGGGAGATGAAGGCCTAGCTGGCCCACGGTGCTTCAGGAGAAACCTCCGGTGATGCGTCGACGAGAAAAAGGCTGAGAGGAGCGAAGCTGTCCGCAAATGCCTCTTAGCGTGGAAAACTACTTAACTGTAGTTAAACTTTGCAAAGGTTTAGAATCGAAACCACTATATCGCTGAAACTTAGCGGGTCGTTCAAAAGTTCGGCCGAAACTAATTTGAACAGGCTGTTCTCAGACAATAGCGGTTAGTCTCAACACTGTAGCTTGCGTGCCTACAGTCCGTCCGACCACTCCAGTAGTCAGAACATGAGAGAGCGAATCGAGGCGCTCTCGATACAGTTAAAGCAGTTCCACTTCACGTCACATCCGGGTGGAGCGCGCAAGGAAATTGTGGGATCGTTATAGGGGGCGCTGGCGAGTTACCAACATTCCCCCCTTGGCCATAGGCGCTGAAAGGAGTGATACCCTATGGGCACATGGTGTTTAGTCTGCGACCCACGGTCCCTAGTAATCCACAATGAGGTAGTTCCACAATGAGGTAGTTCCACAATGAGGTAGTTCCACAATGAGGTAGTTCCACAATGAGGTAGTTCCAAGGGTCCTTTCTGTGAAAAGTCTTTCAGACACAGTTCAACAGTTCAATTCATTTCATACAGTCCATAAGATGCATAGGCACTTGGGCATGAAAGCATAGGCACTTGGACATGAAAACAATTACACTATGGCTACTTAACTACCTTCTACATACAATATTTCACACAGCAAACAAAAATAATCAAAACTCCATAAAGGAAAATGGAAAAGAGGGGTTAGTTAGCGTGTTAGCAAGCCTACTCTTCAAGAAAGTTAGTGGAGGCCTTAGGCCTGATGGAGAATCGGACAATGCCACGATCTAATTTCTCAGGTGCGTAGATCGTTTTGTCCAGTTTGCGGTGTAGTGTCAGTATGTACCTATGTAGAGTGATGGCTATGAAGACTGTGATAACCCAACCGCTAGTTAGAAATCCCAGCGCAATTCGGCTTATTAAAGATCCTTGATCGGACGAAGGGTTTGCGCGGTTATTCAAGAAAGTGGTAGCGATGCCAGTGGGCTTAAGATCGAATTGCACGGTTTTGGTCCCTTCCAGCAGTAGTTGTGCTTGGAGGGTGGAGTTTATCTCAAGTTCGTGACCTGGGAAGGCATCGGGCATTTCTATCTCGGTCTCATACTGGTCAGCGCTAAGGTGATGGAGGGTGATGTCACCCACGTGAACAGTGGCTCCAAGTGGGACACTTAGGAGAGAGGTTTCGTTAGGTATCTTCATTCTAGTGGCAGTGTTATGTTGATCATATGATACCAGAATCTCAGTTTGGGGAGTGTTGATTAGCCACCGATTACCAGCTCTTTCTACTCTAGTTCCTATTCCTTCATCTTTAATAGACAATTTGCCTGCACACTTCTGCTCGGGGACTTTTGTCAATCCACAGAGACGGTCTGTGGTGTCTCGGATAAAGGGATTGCTGGGGCAGACCCAGTGGATATCTTTGGTAGAGGTGCACATGTCTAAATTAGGGACGAGGTAGATAGAGGGGTTGTCATCGTGATAGGCTATGGTGGAAGGTGTCTGCAAACGTACGTGTACGTCGTTGTTCCAGAAACCTACATTAAGGACAGATTTGATTCTGTATATGTTTTGCCGTTCAATAACGGGGAGATTGAGGATGAAGCCTATTTCTAGGTTTTGAGGGTTCACAAAAATGGGGATAGCACTGCCAAGACTATAAGCCAGATGAATCTGTGATGAGTAAACGTTAGTCGTGGTAGTAGATCGGAGTATGCTGTCAACCATGCTGAGGGGTATCAAATATGGTGGGATTTTACCTCCACTCAGGGTGCTGAGAGAGCTACTTACTTCTCTCATCAGGTCCTGCATTAGGTCTCGGATTACTCGGACGTACTTGACTTCGCTTCTCATGATTGCTGCTAGCCTGTCTACGGCATGTACTGTGTTCTTGATTAATGTAGAATGCATGTTAACGGTTAGTATGGTTCCCTGCAGGGTTTTGCCTAGGCCCTGCAGCTCCTCCTGTTGAGTTAGTAGTCTACCCTGGATTTCTGGCATTTCTTCCTTAAGAATGTTCATTTCCCGTTTGACCGCGGTTAGGCTAACGGTGTTAACGGCAGAGAGGCCCATTGAGAACAGAGAGCCAATGGCGGATGCAGCAGTAAGTAGTCCTCCGAGGAACCGTTTAGGGCGTGTTTTGCCGCTGAGTTCCTCCTCAGTGACTATGAACTTCTGTAACTGTTCGAGCATGTGAACTGTGGTACGCTTGGCGTGTTCGATGTTGGACCCAATCTCGGAGTCAGGCCCGGTTTCGAGGTTTGTTTGTGTGGGCGATCTAAAATGCTTACGGTACACGTCCCAAGGATCGAGGCGGGTGTACACGCGCTGGGTATGGACGCGGCAATTGGTGAGGAGCAGTCCTGGGGCATCTTGGAGAACGATGCCACTCGGCGGACCTGGTTCCACTATGTTACCGGCCAATGTGGTCTGCAGGACTAGGAAGATGCCGAGGATCCAGAGAGGGGCCATTCTGCAACATACAGGAGTTTGTTATTCCGATTTGAGTGGTAACGAGGGTGGTTACTTATAGATGCACGCTTATGGATTGAGAGGCATGCAACTAAGTTGGGCAGGCTATAACTTATTGTTTGTCCACCCCCCTATGGAGTGTGGACTGCTCAAAAAGCTTTATTTGGTTGCTATGGACCCATCTATACGAAGGCGCCTGGCTGGGCTTCGAAGTTTTGATGCGGTAGGCGACGGGGGACAGTTTACCGACGATTTCGAAAGGACCGGACCAACGGGGTAAGAATTTTCTGGCTACTCCTACCGGTTTGGTGAAATTGAAGTATAGGACTCTGTCGCCTACTTCGTACTCACGGTGTGTCGCCTTTCTGTCGTAGTAAGCTTTCTGTCCTTTTGCACTCTTTTCGAGGTGTTCCTGGGCCCACGCAAATGTGGCCTGCAAGTGGCGTTGCAAGTCGGTGACGTACTGGTGTGCGGTGTACGCAGTGGCAACGCTTAGGTCCTCTGGTCGGTAGAGGAGGTGTAAGGGAAGAACCATTTCACGGCCAGTCATCATTTCGAACGGGGTGACTCCGGTGGTGCGGTGAGGAGTGGACCGAATGGCCATCAACACCAGAGGGAGTTTGATGTCCCAATCTTTGCCATGGTGGCTAACATACTTGCGAAGCATGCTCACGATGGTTTGGTTGGCGCGTTCGACCTGACCGGAAGACTGAGGATGATACGCGATGTGGAATTTTGCCTCGACTCCGAGCATCTCCCACAACACTCTCATGACCTCTGCGGTGAAATGAGTACCTCGGTCGGAATCAATGGATAGGGGCAAGCCCCAACGGCTGAACACATGGTTCATAAGAAGGAGAGCGGTGGTCTCTGCGGTTTCGTTTGGGGCGGGCAAGCATTCCACCCACTTCGTGAACGCGCAAGTGACGGTCAGGAGGTACTTATTACCTCGAGCTGATTTCGGCACCGGTCCGACCCAGTCTATCTGGAGATTAGACCAGGGGAATGAGATGCCTTTGCTTTGCAGTGGGGCGCGGTTCAACGGTTGGGCTGGTCGGAATTGGCAGCAAATCAAGCACCCTTTAACATACTCGGTAACGTCCTGAATCATGAAGGGCCAATAGACAATCTGTTGGAGTGTCTGGTAGGTCGCCTGAGCGTTCCTATGGCCCCCGCACGGGCTGTCGTGAGCGTACTGCAACATGACCCCCCTATGATCTGTGGGCACGACCCACCGGGGAGGTCCCTGGTTGCGTGGTGTGTACACCAGGAGTCCTTTCTCGAGTTTTAAGCCGTTTTTGAGATTGTGAAGGTGATTTAAGTCTCGGGACTGTTGCAACTCTTGTGGGGAAATTGGGGACGCCACGGGGTCCGCAAGGAACTTACGGATTTGGTGGATCACGGGATCCCTTTCCTGCATAGACACCAGGTCGGCATCCTGGGGCAGTCGGCCGAGTTGCACTGTTCCTGCTTGGGGTACTGCGTCAGTTTGACCTGCTCTAGCCTGTCGGCGAGTAATCGCGGTTACGTCATGGCGTGGCGTCTCGGGAAGCCATGGCGGCTGAAATTCCCAAAGGGGGCCGTCTACGGCTCCCGCTTTGGCGAGGCCATCTGCCTCATCGTTACCGACTTTGTCAGGTCCTGGGACTTGAGAATGTCCCTTCACCTTCTTCCAATAGACGCACATTCCCTGTTCGGTTACGAGTCGATCGCATGCTAGGAAGAGTTCGGAGTGTTTCACTTCCTTGCCCCTTGCATTTTTCATGTCCTGCACCTTCCACGAGGGAAAGTGTGAGACGAAGCTATGCCTGGCATAATTTGAATCAGAGCAGAGGACTAACCGCTTGATGTTCTCACGGGCAGCTTGTTGCAGGACGATGAGCACGGCTGCTACCTCCACATATTGGCTAGTCTTAGCCCCGAGTCGGTGTTGGTATTTCCCTTGTATAGGGCCGTTCGCCCATACGATACCGACACCGGCTTGCACTTTGCATTCATGATGGAATGAGCATCCATCTATGTAAGCGGTGGGGAGGTCTTTGCAGACGTTCTCGTCATAGTAGTGGTGGTCGGAGGGGAGAGCAGGTACGGTTGTTAGTTCGGTTTGATCTGGACTATTCTCGCAGTCGCAATGCTGGCATTCCGCCAGCCCTCGGCCAAGCACCATCTTGTGGTTCTGGGCGTACTTCACCTCGACGTCGTAGCCCTGTAGTGCCATCATCCAAGCTGCGATGCGACTGTTCGAAACTCTTCCCTCTCTCAGCCTCTGGCTGTTCAAGAACGAGACCGGTTGATGATTGGTCTCTATCACCACCTTCTGGCCACCAATGTAACTGCGAAAGTGTTCAACGGCCCAGACCGTGGCCAGCAGGGCTTTTTCGCAGTCTGAAAATTTCAACTCCACAGCACTGAGGGGCCGACTGGCGTATGCTACGACACGGCGATCTTTGTCATGCTGCTGTGACAGTGCAGCGCTCAGGCAGTGGGTGGAGAAACTAGCCTCCAAGAAGAACGGTTTGTCTTTGTCGGGATACGCGAGGCAGGGAGCAGAGCAGAGCTTCTGCTTCATGCTCTTGAACGCGAGTTCTTGAGGCTCACTCCACTGGAAGGGTTTATCCTTCCGGAGGAGCTCGGTGAGCGGTCGTGCTATCTCCGCGTAGTCCTCGATGAACTGTCGGGAGTAGTTGCAGACCCCTAAGAAGCTCCTGAGTTCGGGTACGTTGGATGGGGCTTTGATATCTTGGATAGCCCGCACCCTCCCTGACTGGGGTTCAATGCCATCTGGCCCGACGCACAGTCCAACGTATTCAACTTTGGTGCGACACCACTGCCCTTTGGTGACAGAGAGCTTCGCTCCTGCTCTGGACAGCTGGGACAGAACATGGCGTATCTCTTCGAGGTGTGCATCAAAAGTCTGTGACCTAATGAGGATGTCATCGACATAGATCAAGTTGCCACGAGCTGCGGCATCGCTCATTGCCTTATGCAAGAAGATGTTGAATTCAGCGGGGGAGTTCGCGTAGCCGAACGGACATCGGTTGAAAGTTAGCTGGCGGTTCCCAAAGGAAAAGGCCAGCTTGTGCTGGTCAGCTGGATCCACGCGCATGGTCCAGAATCCACTCGCCACGTCGGCGGTGGAGAAGAACTTTGCACCCTTCACCTTGGCAAGTTCTTGATCCAGATGGATCATGGGCCATCTTGACAAGGGCACTTGCTTGTTCAGCTGCCTATAGTCAATGGTGAGACGCCACTTGCCGTTCGGTTTCAGCACCGGCCACAAGGGGGAGTTGTAAGTCGAGTTACACTCACGAATGATCTGCTTTTCCAGCAGAGTGTCCAGTGTTTCTTGTATTGAGTCGTATGCGGCTAACGGGATTTTGTATTGCCGCACGAACGTCGGTGGAGCGTTCGGATCTGTTGGGATTCGGACGGTGTGGATGTCCGTGACTCCGCAGTCATTGGAATCTCGCGCCCAGATCGCCTTGAAGTCGTAGAACAGTTCACGGAGCTGTCGTCTCTGGGCGTCCGTGGTCAGGCTGTCAGCTTTCACCAGCTGTTGTTGAACTTCTCGTTCAAAGCCTGGGTACGGTTCACCTAGAGCTGAATCAACGACCTCAGTTGCAGGGGTGTCGTTGCTCGATTGCGTGGCAAGAGCATACACCAGCATGTGTTTCGGGGTGTCAGTTCTGGTCATGACTATGCGCTCGTCGCGAAGCATGTCGTGAGGTTCGACGTGGATCATGTGGAAAGGAAGAGTGATCCAGGGAGGTTCCACTGGATCGGAATGAGTGTCCGGCGTTGGCAGCTCACCGATGACTGGAATGGTGAGTTCAAAGTCATGGAATGCCTGGTCTATCAGAAGGCCTAAAGGCCGACGGGCGGGGATCGTGATGGCGTCCCGCGTGGAGTTTTGAACCAGGAGGTAAGCGGAACGATGACTCACTTCAAGCAGCGGAGTCCCACACACGGCTAAATCGAGCTCCATGAAGAATCTGAGAGGCTGGAAGAACGCCTGGGAGCTACGAAACTGTTGGTCTTTCATGATGACCAGCTTAAGAGGGGAACCAGCAGTCCTAGCGGGAATGACAATGTCAAATTCGCTAGCGACATGGCAGGCTTGGGGAATCGTTTGTCCTGACCGCATTTGTTCCGGGTCAGCTTGGAACGGGTGCTTAGCAGCGTCGGCTTGGGTCCAGATGACCCGGTTGACTAGGTCCAGTTGGGCTCCCAGTCTGACCAAGATGTCTGCCCCAATGACCAGTGGGTCAGGAAGTCCGGGGACGACACTCAAGAAATGAAGGAATTCTCTCTGACCGATGGCGAGCGACACGGCGCAGACGCCTGTGGCTTTGATGGGGCTCTGGGGTTGTTCGGCTGACAGTAGCCGGTGGCTCTTCTGCACAAAGACAGGGGAAGGAGTGCTCTGACGCACTATGTCGAACCACGTTTGGCTGATGGCTGACTTCTCTGACCAAAGCGCTAACCTGACGCCAGGTGCCGTGACGCCGTTGACAGCAATGTTGCCAGATATCCAGGGGTAGTACCTGGTTGGGGCAGATTCGCCAAGAAAGCAAAGGAAAGACGGGTGGCCATCAAGCGCGTTGCGGTTGAGAAGAGTGTCGGTTGAGTTTGGTGCGTCTTGACTCGGCTCAGGGGGGAGCGGAGTGGTCTCGAGGTTCTCGGGGACCTGCCCTGACTCAGCTATCGGTGGAGTAGCCTCCACGCTAACTTCATCGCAACAGGCTCGATCGTGACGACGAGGATCTGGGGTCTGTGGGGACGCGACCTGGGCCCACAGTTGCCCACGACGACAGTCAATGAGGGGCGCTAGCCTATCTAGTAGGTCTTGGCCAATGAGGAACGGTTCTACACCGACAGAGCAGATGTAAGTGGGGTGAGTGATGGACATGCCCTGGAAGGTGAGTTCTAACCATGCAATGGTTGTTACTGGGGCTTGATTCTGGGTGAAGCTAACCAAGTTGATGTCACAACGTTCGGTTCTGATGGGTCTACCTTGCGCGCGCCGCGCATCAGAAACCTCTGCAAAGACTTTGGAACACATCAGGGTGATTTCTGACCCGGTATCTAAGAGAGCTTGGAGGGAAACGTTGCCTTCTACCACCACTGGGGTATAGATACGCTTGGCGTTGCCTTTCCTAACCAAATCTCCAAGAAACTGCGTCAGGGGTGCATCTTGCGGGTCAGGCTTCACTAACGGAGGGGGTGGTTTCAACTCATCACTGCCTATTGGGCAGGGGTCCTTTCCCCACCCCACGAGGTAGACACGCGGTGGTGGTGGGGATGGGTCCCGGCCTAGTCATGCTGACGGTTCGTCCCTGTCCTTGCTCGGCTTACCCTTCCTGTTCTTATTGCTCAGCAGTTGTTTAACCCGTGCTAATTCAGCCCTCAGTTCTGCCATCCCAAGCGGCTCTTGGTTGGCTTGTTTAATCCGTGCTAATTCAGCCCTCAGTTCTGCCATCCCAAGTGGCTCTTGGTTGGCTTGTTTAGCGGTAGCTAGCTTAGGGCTCCGCTCCCTTCGAGAGGAGTTGCGATGGGGCCTTGACTGTCCGCTATTCTGAGATTTAGGGCCGTGACTGCCAGGTTTGCGGTTACCTTGCCCTTTGGCGTTGGGGCCCTGTTCCCCCTTGGCTCCAGCTTGTCGAACTTTCCAGTTACCTTTGGGTTGACTCGACGTCTGGTGGCCGGGGTTTGGGTTCGCCCAAGGGGGCCCGCGGTTTGGGGCTTCACCCCCTTCTAGGCCTAAGGACTGACCTTCCTGCTCATATAGGCTGAGGACTCTGGGATCATCCTCGTGGCGGTCTGTGGGTCGGACGAACGTCTCCCACGTTAGTTGTGCGGTGCGACGCATTTCTCTCATAGTATGGGGGCGCTGGCGACACGCGAGTGTTACTTGGTTACGGATGCACGGGTGAAGGTTATGGAGGAAGAGGGACTTGAAGTTGCGATCTTCCTCTAGCCCGGGCTCGCTTCTGCCCTGAAAGTACGCTGCTCGGAGCCGACGGTAGTACTCGCGAGGGTGTTCGCTTCGTTTCTGTCTGATCAGAATGGCACCCATCGTCGCAGCAGTCTCGTCCTCGTACAACGAGTATTCCTCTTTCAAGTACTTACGTATTTTCTTGTAGTTGTCGAGGACTGACTGCGGTAAGGTCTCAACGAATGCTCGTACGCCACTACCTAAAGTTTTCCAGACTAGTCTGGCCTTTTCATGCGACGTAGCCTCTGGCAGGTCCAGGAGGCTACGCTCGATTTCCCGGAAGTAATCATTAACGCTTCGGTGTCTATGATTTTCCGGCTCAAAACGCTCTATGTCTTTCGCAAGGACGTCGATTTGGCGGATCCTAGTTTTGCGTTCTGCGACGAGGCGTTTTGATTTTGACCCGTAGGGGTCCTCGCTGTCTTCGCTATTTGAGCTGCTCTCATATCGCCTATGTCTGCGTTTCGGCTTGGAGGCGGCCTCTCCGTCAGAGGAGTCTGAGGGTACGTAGCGCGGCGTTTTCTGCGGGCTAGAGGCTGCAGCGATATTGAAGCGCGAGGGGGTGTAGTGGGGAGTAAAGTAAAAACTCCCAGCGCCACGAGGTGGCGATCGCGCGACTTTCACGCGAGTTGAGCTTGAGTGCGGTGTCTGATCTACCGTTCTAAGCTCAGGTTCTTCCTCCTCCAGAGCGGAACTCTGTTCTTGGGAGGGTTTGGCCGATCCCTCATCTGAGCGACGTGCTTGCGTCACTTCTTCTCTGAGGTATTCTATTTCGCGCTTTAGTTCATCTTGTGTGGCTCTCAGGCCCACGAGGCTACTCTCCGCGCTTTCTGCTCTCCTTTGAGCTTCGGCCAGTTGTCGTTTTAGTGTTCTTTTCTCTTGTTCGAGGGTCATACACACATGTTCCATTTCCTTATAGTAGATCATGAACAATTTGGGTAGCCCTTTTGGAAGAGTCATAGTACGCTCCTTAAGTTCCCTAACGGCTATGTGTATTTCATCAAAGCGAGCCTTTTGGTCCAGATCACAGAAGTAATTTCTCCTATCCTCCGGGACTTGGCCTAAATCGCCTACAACGTCGAAGAGAGAGAGGAGGGGCCCTTCTGACTCCCTTGATGGGGAACGCGACATTTTGTTCGAAATGTATTAATTAACTTAAAGGAAATTAATACTAGGGGTTGATTAGGTTAGAATTTAATTTAATCCAAGTTGCTAAATAATTGATGTGGTTTCTTAGCTACTTTGTTTTCACTAATGTTTCACTTGTATTAATTAGCTCAATTAATAATTAGTTAACAATAATGATTATTATTATTAATAATATTAATTAAGTACTTGGATTAGATATTACTCTAATGTACTAATCAATTAAACCAGTTTATCAGCTAACTGTGGTTGGCAGCTGAATTTCAGTTCTGTGATTAACACACTGTTAATGATTCACCATTAAAGTCATCTGTGTTATACCTTGGCAGTTGATTTTGGGTATACAGCAGTTTACAAGTTATTGTTGAGAAATTCACAAGGTCATTAAACTATTCCTCACACGGGGCACCACTTTAATGTAGGTTGAATTGGGATTAATTAAATTATAAATTATGTGATAATTGATAATTAAATTAATCAATTTATAAATAAAGATCAGTCTCATAAAATCTTAAATTATTAATCTTAATACTCACCGTGAATGGTTACACTCAAGATTAATGGTAGCTCTGTATTAGATGGGAAACCCAGTTGTATACAAAAGCTAAATTCTGAAGGAAAAAGGAGTTCTAAATAGTTGACCTTGTGAATAAACAACAGGAACAAGTAAAATGCAATTCAATTTTATTAGCTTTTATTTGTCTACTACTCACTAATAATAATAAACTCAAAATACATTCAATGTCAGCAAAGGTAATAACAAGACAAAACAATGGAACAATTACACCTGGACTATAAATTTGAGGGAAAGAGAGAGAGAAAGAGATAGAAGGAAAAAAAAAAGAAAAGAATCCCTTGTGTGTGCGTGTGTGTGAGGCTAGGGCAAGCCGATGCGTGTGTGTGTGTGTGTGACCTAGCTTGTCGTTAGCTAAAACAAAGGAATGTTAGCTAAAACAAAGGAATGTTAGCTAAATAGAACAAAGGATTAGCTCTGTGGCTAATGTGTGCTTTGTGTAGGTATCTGTGGGCAGATGCTAATGCTAGCCACTCTGGCAATGCTTAAACAAAATGGCGGTCAGTGCCTAGGTGTCGCATCACAGGTAACTCAATGAGGAAGGTATCAAAATGGCGTCGGAAAAATGGCGCCTGCAGGCCTAGTCGAGAACACAAGCCTACCAGCTAGCGTATCACCCTGAGGTAGCTAGCAATAAGTTGCTAAGGAGAATCTGACCACGCTACAGCTGGATCCAAACACTGCACTTAACAACAATTTCCAACAGACTATCTAGGCAAAGAACTCAACGCGAGAGAGAGAGAGAGAGAGAGAAAGAGTGTGAGAGAGTGTGTATATGTGTTGGATGGAGAGAACTAGGCCTTGTAGCGGTCTAGCCTCGGAGCTTAAAATAACAAACTTGTCGCTGCGCTGCTAATCAGATAGGGAAGCTAGCAATGGAGTTAAGGAAAGATATCATGCAAGATACCCTGTCTAACAAGTTCAAAGAAAAAAAACAGAACCAAAACAAACAATAAAAACAAACAAACAAACAATAAAAACAAACAAACACCTTCCGTGTCTGAGCGGGTATGCTAAATAGCTCAAAGCTTAAACATGACCCTAACAACCATCTGAATAAGCTACAAATTAAAAATTTGCCCAAGTGCCTACTCAATGCGATGGAAGTTCTTTCTCCGATGTCCGCGCTGAGGGTCGCAGTCCGAGGAGAGGAGGTTAGCGGCGCGTTGCGTCCAACCGCGGCTAACGAAGCAGGGAGATGAAGGCCTAGCTGGCCCACGGTGCTTCAGGAGAAACCTCCGGTGATGCGTCGACGAGAAAAAGGCTGAGAGGAGCGAAGCTGTCCGCAAATGCCTCTTAGCGTGGAAAACTACTTAACTGTAGTTAAACTTTGCAAAGGTTTAGAATCGAAACCACTATATCGCTGAAACTTAGCGGGTCGTTCAAAAGTTCGGCCGAAACTAATTTGAACAGGCTGTTCTCAGACAATAGCGGTTAGTCTCAACACTGTAGCTTGCGTGCCTACAGTCCGTCCGACCACTCCAGTAGTCAGAACATGAGAGAGCGAATCGAGGCGCTCTCGATACAGTTAAAGCAGTTCCACTTCACGTCACATCCGGGTGGAGCGCGCAAGGAAATTGTGGGATCGTTATAGGGGGCGCTGGCGAGTTACCAACAATAAGCATCTTGTAGCTGCCAAAAGGCAGAATCATTTGGAGAAGCTGAAGCCTGTAAAGAGATAAGGTCTAAATCTGGGATCAGACTACTAGCAAGACAAGATGTATTAAATGATGAAGAGTCTATACCAGGAGACATGACACCAGAAGCAGCAGCAAATTTTGCCATACGATCAGCAAGAGAGTTACCCATGCGTTCAGGGGTGTTTCCCGAGGCATGCGCTTTAGTCTTGACTATAGCGAGTGACCTAGGGAGATGACAAGAATCAATAAGGTTTTGTACTAGAGTTGAGTGTGAAATGGGCTTCCCATCTGCGGCATGGAAGCCCCGTGACTGCCAAATCTTCCTAAAATCATGAGCCACCCCAAAAGCATAACGAGAGTCTGTGTAGATTGTGACGTCCTTGCCCTGAAACAAAATACAGGCACGCATTAGTGCATACAATTCGGCTGCCTGAGCGGAAGAGAACGGGAGAGCATAGGCCTCGTGTACAATGTCAGGCAGGGAACACACAGAATAGCCACAGAGGAAAACATTATCTGAAGGTTTAGAACAAGAGCCATCAACAAAGATTACTTCCCCTGTCTCCAGAGGGCTGGAGGAAAGATCAGGCCTGATACTGGTAGTATGCAAGATTTCAGATAGACAATCATGATCAGTGTCCTCTAAGGTGTCGTCCTGAGAGTTAAGAAGGCGTGCGAGAGCGTGACCTACAGTATTAGAGGATGCGGCTCGAATTTCGAGATTATCAGTAGAAAAGAGAATGGTTTCATATCCGGAGCATCGCTGCGCAGTCATATGTTGAGTCTGTAAATTTTGCAATACCTGTTTAACTTGATGTGACGAGTGCAAGATCAGTGGGTGAGACAAAACCAATTTCTCTGCATCTGAAACCATCATAGCACAGGCGGCGACAGCCCTTAGACACGCAGGCAAGCCTTGAGCAACAGTGTCTAATGTTTTAGATAAGAACGCACACGGACGAATCCCCCCTTCATGCTCCTGAGCCAAAACACCAGACACCGTACCTTGTTGTTCACAGGTGTAGAGATGAAAGGGCTTGGAGTAGTCAGGTAAACCCAGAGCTGGGGCGGAGCAGAGAGCGCTTTTGAGGGAGTGATAAGCGTTAATCATAATGTCAGTCCAGGTCAAAGGATGTCACTGTGGGTCTTGATGAGAGATTGCAGCACAGAGAATCTTGTCATATGAGGAGCAGTCAGGGATCCATTGTCTGCAGTAATTGATAAGACCCAGAAAAGACATGAGGGCATGCTTAGTGGCAGGGCGTTTCGTGTCTAGAATCGCCTGCACCCGATCAGCTGACAGCTTATGACAACCTTGTGAAAGTTCAAAGCCCAGATACTTAACAGTGTCCTTGCAGAACTGGAGCTTGGTTCTGGAAACCTTGAAACCCTTTTTCGCCAGATGTTGGAGCAGGTGCAATGATGCGGCTTGGCAGATTTCTGGGGACTCAGCGGATATCAGAAGATCATCGGCGTAGGTCAGGATCACAGAGCCCTGGGGGAGGGAGAGGTCACAAAGTGCGTTACGAATTACAGCTGAAAACACAGCTGGAGAATCAATAAAACCTTGTGGTAGGCGTGTCCAAGTATACTGCTTCCGTCTGTGCGTGAACGCAAACAAAGGCTGTGTGTTTTCTCCAACCGGAACGCTGAAAAAAGCAGAGCAGAGATCAATGACGGAGAAACAGCAATGATCAGCAGGAACTTGTGATATTACAGAGGAAACGTCAGGTACAATGGGTGCCACAGGCACAATCAGTTCATTAATCTTACGCAAGTCCTGCGTAAAACGCCAGGTACCGTCTGGCTTGGGCACGGGGTTGACAGGTGTATTGTACGGGCTGGTACACTCTCTCACCACGCCTTGTTCAAGAAGAGACTGTAAGATGACATCAATCCCTTTGACTTTATCCTCAGAGAGAGGATACTGGTTAACATAAACAGGGAGCAGATGTTTCAGCTTAGCTTCATAAGGAACACAATGAACTAGGCCTACCTCATCCTTCTGTTCAGCCCAAAGAGAGGAGGGAATTTCAGCCAGAACCGTAGAAGGGTCAGCAGAGGGAATAACAGGGTTTACAGAAGTCATGCAAACAGCAGAGATATTTGGTACAGTCACATGTGAAGAAAGATAAGATAAAGCAGGAGGCAGCGAGTCAGGAGTGCAAATAGTCATCTTGGATCCCTGAAACGAAATGGATAAATGTAACAGGCTCATTAGATCCCGTCCCATTAAGTTAAAAGGACACTGTGACATCAACACAAAAGAGTGATGTTTACGAAATGCTGGGTCAGCGGGACAGGTTACCAGTAATGGAGGAGTACAAGGGGAAGAAAAAGGGACCCCATCAATTCCCACAGAGTGAATGGTTTTGTTAGACATCGGACCCTCGTATGACTTTCCCACTGAGGACATTGTAGCACCAGTGTCAATTAAGAAAGGGAGCACCTTTCCATCCACAACCAATTCTACAAAAGGCAAATCACTAGCTAGATAAGAGTCGAAAGAACAATGTAACATCATGGGGTCACAGCTCTGTAGGCAGCTCTATGCTCGATATGGGCCTACGCTTGCCGTAGGCAAAGCAAGAGGAGGAGGGGGAGGAGAAGGAAGAGACACACCACGCTGAAGATTAGAAGAAGAAGCAGAAGCAGCTCTTTGCCGTGCCCTATCCTCATCTATCCGTTTCTTTCTACACTCGCGCTTCCAATGTCCTTCTTTACCACAATAATAGCACAATCTATCACCAGGGAATCCCTTATTCCCCGCCCTGCCTTGTGGATCACCCCAATTCTGTTGTGAGTAACCACTAGCAACGGAAAGACAGGCCACCTGCTTAGTATCCAAAAGATCATCTCCCTCCAAAATTCTAATCTTCTCCCCTAGAGCTCTCACTACCATATTACTCCGGTCACTCAAATGATGTTTCAACACCTTCTGTACATCAGGATGACAATTATTCAGAAATGTCGAGATAAAGAGAGGATTGCTTTGCTGCTGGTTCAGTGGCATATTTCCCAAACAAGTCCACGTCTCGCTAAAGCGTGTCAAAAACTTGGAAGTGAGTTCAGCCTTCTCCTGTTTACAATTAGTAACCTGTGAAAGATCACGGCTAGCCTGTCTTCATGAGAGCAGATAACGCGTCAATTGTTCCTTTAATTCTGCCATAGCTCTATCAGTGTCTTTCCAGTAAAACTTCATTACTTGTTTGGTCGTGGTCTGACCGTTTTCTTCCTCCTTCACCTCCGTCACGGCATAGTCGTCATTCTCTGGCTTTAAACTAGGCACCGCGGCTAGTAATGCATTTTCATCATATTTATCACTGAGAACAGCATGCATGAGAAAACGATAATCTGCACCAACCATTTGTTTGTGCCTGCACATTCTTACGAGCATGTCTACAAAGTTGATTGGGTTGTTTATCGAAGGCAACAACTTGATAATGTCTTTTAATTCTGATGCTGAAGGCGGATTGATCTTAAATCCTCTTCCTCTTCGCACCCACACACAAGCTGTGTTTATTTCATCATCAGAATCCATATTAGATTCGTTTGTCTCGTTTCTTCTGCTCATTACAGTTTTTCTTCTAGCGCCTGTGTTATGAGATACGCTAGGAACGTTATCAGCGGGACATGAAGCGTTCGCCGGTGTATCTACAGGAATGTTTCTTGTTTCCCCGAGTACCAGCGGAGGAGCAGAGGCTAGGGATCTAAATAAAGCAGGTTTCACCTCTGCATTACGCTTGGGATGTGGTATTGAATTCTTTTGTTCTTTCATCTCTTTAATTCTATGAAAATGATCCCAAATTGGCTTCATTCTAATCCACTCTAAATAACCTTTGGTCATGTAATCATAATCCCATTCTGGGTTGCCAAATCCTTCATATATCTGTTTGTGTGCCGAAACGAGATACTCTGGTCTAAAAGTCCCTGCACGAGGATAAATTAACCGAGACTGAAATTGTTTCATGGACCAATCGGCTAAAAGGTCCAGCCAAGGAGCAGTATAGAATCCCAAATCACATCGATTCATCCAATCCCGTGGAGTGTCTTCAGAATCGGGTCTGAGTACCTCTTTACTACCACAACTACCCCCCATGGCTGCACGAAGGAATCAAAGATTAAAAGCGCGCTCTTCTCGTGACAGTTCTCCCCCTTGAAGTGTCTTCACGAGGCTTACTGTCCCGTAAACAAATTACGAGGTTTACCAGCCCAATCCCGTGGCTCTACTAGCCCCGTCTCGTCCCGTAGACAAGAGTCTAAAAGGTCTAATCTAATCTCTAAAAAGTCTACGAGGTTCCTTACGTCCCATGCCTCCACACACGAGGATTACCAACCTGAATTATGGGTCTCTATTTTTTTTTAAATTACTACCAACCAGGCGGTCAACCAATCAATAACCAATCAAATTATAAATTAAAATTAAATTTACTCACCTGGTTGGCAGTATCCCACTTCTGACACCAAATTGTTGGGTTCGCCCAGAAAGAGACCCTGGATTCCTTTGTGAATGCCTTTCCCTCGGGCCCGAGGGAAAGGCATTCACGAAGGAATCCAGGGTCTCTTTCTGGGCGAACCCAACAACTTCCTTAGGAGGCTGCAGTCCTTTAACATCTGCAGGAAACTCCTGTGGATATCCTATCAGTCTGTGGTTGCCAGTGTCCTGTTTTACACCATGGTGTGCTGGGGGCGGGCAGCACGTCTAAGAAGGACACATCCAGGCTGGACAAACTGATCATGCGGGCTGGCTCTGTGGTTGGCATGAAGCTGGACTCTCTGGTGATGGTGGCAGAGAAGAGGTCTATGGACAAACTATTGAACATCATGGACGATGCCAATCACCCTCTGCACACCGTCATCAGCAACCAGAGGAGCCTGTTCAGTGACAGAATGCTTCTTCCCAAGTGCAGGATGAACAGACTCAAAAACTCCTTTGTCCCTCATGCCATCAGACTGTACAGCTCCTCTCTGGGGGGGAGGAGGGGTGACAGAGGATGGGAAGGAGCAGTAGCCTAGCCTAACAATAAGCAATACCGGACAATGAACCCTAACCCCGCCTTTCGCCCGTAGTCAGCTGGGATGGGCTCCAGCTTGCCTGCGACCCTGTAGAAGGATAAAGCGGCTAGAGATAATGAGATGAGATTTTATCTAGAAGTTTTTCCTCTATTTCTTTTCTCTGTTTATCTGTAATGATGCTGCTGGAATCTTAATTTCTCTGAGGGAACCCTCCCAAAGGGATCAATAAAGTTTTATCTAATCTAATCTAAGCTTTTAGGTTTTCGGCACCTGATGCTTGGAACAATTTACAATCTGAACTTCGATTTTCAAGCCTCATACCCTTGACTGAATTTAAAGCACTACTGAAAACTTTGGAGTCCAGGCTGTCTGTGTGAAAGTGTTTTACTGTATATGAGTAAGTTTTAGTGTAGCTAATTTATGTGTTGTCTGATTATTTTATTGTAACTGTGCTGCTGCTGTCTTGGCCAGGTCCTCTTGTAAAAAAGATCCTTGATCTCAATGGGACTAACCTGGTTAAATAAAGGCTAAATAAAAATAAATTTAAAAAATGGACAAATTTCAATTGCAAAACTGCAACAATTAGTATCCTCAGATACCATGCGATTAAAAAGTGTTATTAAAGGAAAAGTGATGTAATACAATGGTAATAATGCCTCTGTCACAACTTTTTTTTAGTTAACCTGTTTGTTGTGGAATCTTCAAAAATGGTGTTACTTGAATATCCTATAAACTTTTCAGTCTTATGTTGTCTCTGTCCTAACTTTTTTTGAGTGTGTTGCAGGCATCAAATTCTAACTTTGTTTATATTTACAAAATGCAATTCAGTTGGTCAGTAAAACTACTGAAAATCTTTTCTTCGTACTTTTGTCAGTTATATAAAGGTTCATGTGAATTAACAAATTACAGATTTTTGTTTTTATTGCATTTTTCAGAATCAGAATCAGAATTACTTTATTAATCCCCGGAGGGAAATTCAAATTTGCAACCAAGCTCCTGAATCAGAGAAGAAGTAAACATGTCTAAAAATAGAAGATAAAATAGTCTGGAAAAAATTATAAATAAAAATAAAATAAATTTAAATAAGTTCAATAACTTAAGTAAAAGCAAAATGAAGTGATTTTATATACAGTGATTCCTATATACATATATTGCACCTGAGTGAAGGCTGCATGGTAAGACAGTGTAGCACAGTTATACAGTGGCATTGTACAGCTTGACTGCAACAGGTAGGAATGATTTCCTGGGTCTCTCAGTTGTGCAGCGTGGAAGAATCAGCCGTTTACTGAACGTGCTCCTGTGGCTGATCAGCTCCTCATGGAGAGGGTGGGAAGGACGGTCTAAGATTGTCTTTATTTTGGACAGCGTCTTCTTCTCCAACACCACTGTCAGTCAGTGCGTTTACATGCACATAGAGAAAATCGAATTTCTGCCGTTGCTCGACTGCAATCGAAGTTCTAAATGACATGGAAACACCTTAGCTCGGCTGAAATTGAACCGAACTTGATTTATTGTAATCGAGCTACATGACCTAGATTATGCGATTTTTGCCGAGCTACTTAGTGCATGTAAACCCTATCGAGCTACGTAGTCCAGCTACTTACTTCAGCACTGCCCCTTCTGGAAGTGACGAGTGACAAGACCACAAGCGGGAAACACAACAGCCTCGGTCGGAAAAAAAAACAAAACAGCCTCGGTCGGCATGACACTTCACCTTAGCCACCCACTTTATTAGGAACACTTCTGTTCGTACATACAAACTACAAACACTCTTCTTAGAGTTTAGAGTTTATTTTATTTTTAAAAGGGACAGTGTACAAATTAAACATTATCCTTGTGGTAAGGACTGTGGTCTGTGGTCTGTACCAGGTTATAGCAGTACATGCTAATTTCTGCCTGTAGTCCCTTGGCAGGTGGATGTAATAAAAAGATAAATAAAATGTACAGGAAATGCCATCAAATCTGTCATTAGAGCAATTTGTAGTGATTTAGACCAGTAAAATTTCTTGTGAACATGGAACTGATAACTTTGTTTATACTCTTGAATAGCTCTTCTTCATGACAACAACCGGAAGTGTACCAACACGATGGGGCGTGTAGCGCCACCTGTGGCTTGGGTGCACAATGTACCTCACACAATAGCTCAATTTCCTTGTGTGCATGTAGGATTGGATTTCTCTGGCACCCCTGCTGGGACCCTTTGCTCGATTACCGACAGCAGCTCGATTTGGATGTGCATGTAAACGTACTGAGAGAGTCCAGGTTCATGCCTACAACATGGCCGGCCTTTCTGATGATCTTATTGAGTCCGTTAGTGTCCTTCACCTTCAAGCCGCTGCCCCAGCAGACGACAGCGTACAGGATGGCACTGGCCACCACAGATTCATAGAACATCTGCAGCATCGTTCGGCAGATGTTGAAGGACCTCGGCCATCTCAGAAAATAGAGACGGCTCTGGCCCTTTTTGTATACAGTGTCCACATTTTTGGACTAGTCCAGTTTATTATCCAACTACACCCCCAGGTACTTATATTCCTCCACCATGTCCATACTGACCCCTTGGATGTTAACAGGGTTCACTGGAGCCCTGATTCTCTTCAGATCGACCACCAATTCTTTCGTCTTCGTCACGTTGAGCTGTAGGTGGTTCTTCCTGCTCCATGTGATAAAGTTGTCCACCACCATCCTGTACTCACTCTCATCACCACCGGTAATATGTCCAACCACTGCAGAGTCATCAGAAAATTTCTGGAGGTGGCAGGTCTCCGTGCAGTAGTTGTAGTAATCAGTGGTGTAGAGAGTGAAAAGGAAAGGAGAAAGGACAGTCCCTTGCGGAGCCCTGGTGTTGCTGATCACTCTGTCTGACACACAGCACTGCAAGTGCATGTACTGTGGTCTGCCAATCAAATAATCCACAATCCAGGACACCAGTGGGGCATCCACCTGCATTGCTGTCAACTTCTCACCCAGCAGAGCCGGCCGGATGGTGTCAAAAGCACTGGAGAAATAAAAAAACATGATCCTCACAGTGCTGGCTGGCTTGTCCAGGTGGCCGTAGACTTTGTTGAGCAGGTAGCTGATTGTGTCCTCTACTCCAAGACGCAGCTGGTAGGCGAACTGAAGGGGGTCAAGAAGTAGTTGGAGCACAGGCCGGATCTGCTCCAGGATGAGTCTCTCAAGGGTCTTTATAATGTGTGACGTCAATGCCACGGGCCTGAGGTCACTGGGATGCGGCTTCTTCGGTACAGGGACGAGGCATGACATCTTCCACAGCACAGGGACCCTCTGAAGACCCAAGTTCATGTTGAAGACATGCTGAAGTACTCCACTTAGCTGGAGGGCACAGGTCTTCAGGGCCCTGAGGCTAACACCATCCTGGCCTGCTGATTTTCCTGCATGGAGTCTCTTCAGCTGTCTTCTCACTTGCTTCTTGCTGATGATCGGTGTGGGGGTGACGGGTGGGGGAGGGATGAAGATGATTCTTGTGGGTGTGTGCTCAGCCAGGGGGTCTGTTGAGGAAGTGCGAGCGAGGTCATGAAATGGGGATGAGGTTGGGCAAGAAAATATCCCAACTTTTCTGGAAATGGAGTGTGCCCTTTGTTACTTCCCACCTCTGATTGTTATAGAGCTCTTCTCTTCTATTAGAACTTGAAGCTGTTTAGAGTTCATTCATAAACACAGAAGCCTCACTAACATGGAAAAAAGTGCAAAGCATTTAGTCTGCTCAGTATTAAAACAACATTTTGACAAAAATAAAGCTATTTACCCCAAACTTAGTTGAACACGTGTGGCTTGGAGCTGCAGTTACATGGCTAATCTAGTTAATAAATAAAGTATTACCTCCAGTTTAGCATCATATAAAATTTGCTTTATTGAGTTAATGTGTGTGTTTGCTTGTGTGTTTCCTAAAATAATGAATCCAAGTACAGCACTTTAACAGTTTATTGTAAATGTTTGTGTTCTCAGGAATACAGTTTTTAAAGGAACCAATTTGAACAGTAATCTGATGAACATTAATTACATGTGTAGTGTTTTTATGGCTGTGTAACTCAACACAACCTTCTCAATCTGCTTGAGTGTTTAACAGCAGCAAAACCACCAAACTATCAGGAACATTTCAGCAACAGGTAAAACATTAAAGTGCAATTTAAATGAGTTCCACATAATGAGCAAAAAACATGCCATACTGCCCACCAGGCCCATAACTGTGCCACCAGCCTTCATCAGCCGTCTCTACAATAGTGATGTCACTGGGGTCAAAGGTGATCTTAGGGTCATCAGCCAAGGAAAGAAAGACACTACATTTAGCTTTAAAATGCTTTAAATTTCTGCATTCCAATCTTGTTTCATTGCACCCTCATGCACTTCCTTTTTAAGTGTTAGGTGAATGTTGGATGAACATAAGATGAGTGTTAGGTGACTGTGAGGTGAATGTTAGATGAATGTCAGGTTAATGTTAGATGACTGTTGGAATAACATTAGATGAAGGTAGATGAACCTGAGGTGAACATTAAATAAAGTTAGATGAACATTAGGCAAACATTATGTGAGTATTAGTGTCATGACCTGGAGGCCACAGGAACAGATGGGACTCAATGAGCAACTACTAGAAATTAACTGAGGTGTAGCTGATGAGTAGGCTCATGAGAAGAACAGACAGGAAGCAGGTGCAGCATCACAGTCCAAAAATCTCTCAGCAAAATCCCAGAAAGACAGAGCAAGAGCAGAGAAGCAGATGATAATAATCCCAGATTAAAACAGAGCCGGGAAAAACAGAGTCCTGAGTAAAAGTCCCAGTCACAAATCCCAAAAATTGGCAGACAAAATCTTAGTCCAAAAATGTAATCCAAGTCGGGAAACAGAACGTGAACTTAACAAAAATTACGGCGAGTATTTATCCGCATTGTGTAATTCTCTTCAGTGTGTTTATATAGAGTGGCTAATAGCAAATACTTAGCAGGTGTGCTAATGCACTGCGGGGTGAACGGGGAAAACGCAGAGTGGAGCACAAAGGCGCAGGTCAGGATTTGGAAGTTCCGGTCCAGTGGATGGAGCAGTGCAAACAGGCCTTCAAGGTAAAAGCTGCACTATGTGGAGAGCCACTTCTACTGTTAGGACTTGGACTGTTTTGGCCTCTAGAGGCCGCTGTTATTTCCTTTTCGTGTCTTGTTTATTTTGGCCTCTAGAGGCCGCCACTGTTCCTGTGTTTTGTGTTTTTGTTAATTGCCTGTTAGTCCTAATTATCTTCACCTGTGTCCTTAATTAGTTTGTGTATTTATACCCCTGAGTTCAGTCCTCTTGTCACGGAGTCTTTGTGCTGTTATGTTTATCTCCAGTTTCCTTTGTACTGTGTTTTGTGGATCTTCTGAGCTTTTGCATTTTTGCCTTTTTCTTTTTGAATTATACTCTTTGTTTTTGTTTTTTTTTGTTTTGCCCTGGATTGTATATAGTGTACATAGTATAAATAAACCTTTTGTTACTTTTTTCTACTTCCGCCTCACGCCTCTGCATTTGAGTCATTCCCCTGGTGGCCTAGTGGGGGTTTGCTGGATCATCACACCAACGAACCAGGTTCGAATCCCAGCAAAACCCTAACAGAAAGACTCCGTCATGACCGACTCAGCAGAGGCTGCTTCAACTGTCTACCCGGCCAACCTTCAGGGAATTATGGCAGCTTTGACATGCTTCGGAGCGACCATGGACGCTCATGGACGTACGCTCACCAGCCAACGTGAGGCCCTTGCTCGCCACGAGGAACTGCTTCAGCAAATTGGGAAAACCCTGGCACAGCTGACATCTCTGCCTGCATCTCCTGCTCCTGATCCAATTCCTGCTCCTGATCCAGCTCCCACTCCTGCTCCAGTGCCTCCTGCCATGCTGCCTTCTTCACCTCGCGAACCCAGCCTTCCTGCACCACAGAGGTATGACGGCAAGCACAGTGAGTGCCGAGAGTTCCTTACCCAGTGTCAACTCACCTTTGAGCTTCAGCCTACCACCTACACTACAGATCGCTGCAAGATTGCCTTTGTGATAACCTTATTAGCTGGTAAGGCGTGAGCCTGGGCTACTGCTATCTGGCAGAGACAGGGACCTGAGTGCCTTGATTTCCAGCTGTTTTCTGAAGAAATGCTTAGGGTCTTTGATCAGGCAGACATCAGT
The DNA here is from genome assembly GCF_027579695.1 of Neoarius graeffei. NCBI lineage: Eukaryota > Metazoa > Chordata > Actinopteri > Siluriformes > Ariidae > Neoarius > Neoarius graeffei. Next base: position 59,308,038 of record NC_083593.1, read on the forward strand.
ACCGACGCAGCCCGAAAGCTCATGTCCATCCGGCAAGGAGGAAGCGTCGCAGATTACGCCATCTCGTTCCGAACACTCGCAGCAGTAAGTGGATGGAACGAGACTGCCCTGGTGTCAGCCTTCCACCATGGTCTGTCTGACCCCATCAAGGACGGTCTGGCCTCTATTGGATGCCCAAGTGACCTCGAAACCCTCATCTCACATGCTATTCGTCTGGACAACAGGATGAGAGAACGCCACCAAGCCTTGAGCCCCCCCAGCCTCCCTACCTCTACCTGGAGACCGTCTACCTCCTTCAGTGACTGTCCAGAACCCATGCAAGTGGGTCGTACTCGCCTCTCCGCATCTGAGAGGGAGCGCAGAAGGAGGGACAAGTGCTGCATCTACTGTGGCAAGCCTGGTCACTTCCGAGCATCATGTCCCGAACTCTTGGGAAAAGGACCGCCCCGTCCAGCCGAGGGAGGGTTGTGACGGGGCCTACCCTCTCTCCCGGACTCCCTGGCCAAGGAATCTACATCCCGGTCTCCATCTCCTGGGGTGAGTCTGTCCACTCTTGTCAAGCTTTGATAGACTCAGGGGCGGCTGGGAACTTTATGGATATTCACTTCGCCCAAAGCATCAATATACCTACTGCACCTCTTGAAGTCCCTCTGTCTGTGTCTGCCCTCGATGGCCAAGCGTTAGGTGATGGAAGAGTCACTCAAGTTACTTCTCCAGTCTTCCTCCAGTCTCAAGGTCACAAGGAAGAAATATCCCTGCACCTGATTCCTTCACCTGAGTTCCCAGTTATTCTAGGCCTTCCTTGGCTTACTCACCACAACCCTCGCATAGACTGGGTAACAAGCCAGGTTGTGGAATGGGGCCCTGCATGCCATGCCTCTTGTCTGCTCTCTAGCTATCCTGTGTCTCCTGCCGAGCCCCCTGATCTCACCGAGTTATCTCAAGTTCCCACAGAGTACTGGGATCTCAAGGAGGTATTCAGCAAGAGCAGGGCCGCCATTCTTCCTCCGCACCGGGCCTACGACTGTGCCATCGACTTGCTCCCTGGGACTACCCCTCCTCGTGGCAGACTGTTTTCCCTCTCTCAGCCAGAACGCAAGGCCATGGAGGAATACCTCAAAGACGCCCTGGTCTCTGGGTTCATTCGACCCTCCACCTCACCTGCTGGTGCCGGCTTCTTCTTTGTCGGCAAGAAGGATGGGGGGCTTCGACCATGTATTGACTACAGGGGCCTGAACAAGATCACTGTGCGCAACCGATATCCCCTTCCGCTGATGTCCACTGCTTTCGACCTGCTCCAAGGCGCCACCGTCTTCACCAAGTTGGACCTACGGAACGCATACCACCTCATCCGTATCCGACAGGGAGACGAGTGGAAGACTGCCTTTAACACCCCGTCTGGGCACTACGAATACCAGGTGATGCCCTTCGGACTCACCAACGCACCAGCTGTTTTTCAGGCCCTAATCAACGACGTCTTAAGGGACATGATTAACCTGTACATCTTTGTCTACCTCGATGACATCCTTATCTTTTCCAAGACCGTGCAGGAGCACCGCCACCATGTCCGCCAGGTTCTCCAGAGGCTGCTACAGAACAATCTGTTCGCCAAGGCCCAGAAATGCGAATTTCATGTTCCCGAGGTCCCCTTTCTGGGATTTATTGTACGGACAGGCCAACTCCAAATGGACCCTGCCAAGACCCTGGCCGTCCGGGACTGGCCTACTCCCAAGTCCGTTAAGGAGGTTCAGCGGTTCTTAGGATTCGCTAACTTCTACCGCAAGTTCATCAGGAACTTCAGTTCTGTGGCAGCACCCATGTCAGACCTCACCAAAGGGACAGGTGGATCTTATGGCTGGTCTCCTCAGGCAGAAAAGGCGTTCAAAGACCTCAAGGCCCGCTTCTGCACGGCACCCATTCTGGTCCTCCCGGACACCTCCCAACCATTCATCGTGGAGGTGGACGCCTCGGACAGTGGTGTCGGCGCGGTACTCTCTCAACATTCGGAAGGAAAGCTGCACCCCTGCGCTTACTTCTCCCACCGCCTGAGTCCTGCGGAGTCCCGGTACGATGTGGGGGATCGAGAACTGCTAGCGGTCAAACTGGCCCTTGAGGAGTGGAGGCACTGGCTGGAGGGAGCACAACATCCATTCCTGGTTTGGACTGACCACAAGAACCTGGAGTACCTCCAGCAAGCCAAGAGACTGAACCCTTGACAGGCTAGGTGGGCCCTGTTTTTCAGTCGGTTTGACTTCACCCTCTCGTACCGTCCCGGCTCCAAGAACACCAAACCTGACGCACTGTCCAGGCTGTTCTCTGCCACTAACAGGGAGAATGAAGTCGGGCCTATTATCCCGGTGTCCCGGATTGTGGCCCCTGTCCGCTGGGGTATTGAGGAGGCTGTTCGACGAGCCCAACGCCAGGACCCCGGTCCTGGGACGGGGCCACCGGGCCTCTTGTATGTCCCACATCAAGCCCGGGCCAAGGTTCTCCAGTGGGGTCACCCTTCCCCTCTCACCGCCCACCCGGGAGCTCGGAGGACCCTGGACTTCCTGAAAAGACGCTTCTGGTGGCCTAACATGGAGCAGGAAGTAAGGTCATTTGTCCTGTCCTGTGAGGTTTGCACCAGAACCAAGAACCCACGACAGCATCCCCAGGGTCTCCTGCATCCTCTGACCATTCCCCGGCGTCCCTGGTCCCACGTGGCAGTCGACTTCATCACGGGTCTCCCTGAGTCACAAGGTAACATGGTCATTTTGGTCATTGTTGACAGATTCTCCAAGGCCTGCCGCTTCATACCTCTGTGCAAACTCCCCTCTGCTCTTGAAACAGCGAAACTTATATTTAATCATGTCTTCCGAGTCTTTGGTCTTCCACAGGACATCGTCTCAGACCGAGGGCCCCAGTTCTCCTCCCGAGTGTGGCACGGGTTCTGCAAGGTCATCGGAGCCACTGCCAGCCTCTCCTCTGGGTTTCACCCACAGTCCAATGGTCAGACGGAGAGGCTCAACCAGGACCTGGAAACCACCCTGCGAGGCCTGGCTATGGATAACCCGACATCGTGGAGCACCTGGCTGCCATGGGCAGAGTACGCCCACAACACCCTGCAGTCATCGGCCACCAAGCTGTCGCCATTCCAGTGCCAATTCGGGTTCCAGCCACCTCTGTTCCCGGACCAGGAGGAGGACGCGGGGGTGCCCTCGGTCAACCAATATGTGAGACGGTGTCGCAAGACCTGGAGCAAGGTCAGGAAGACCCTCATACAGACCTCCAGAACCAACCAGACTCAGGCCAACCGCCATAGAAGACCTGCACACACTTTCCGCCCTGGGCAGCGGGTTTGGCTGTCCACTAAGGACCTTCCGCTGCGGGTGGAGAACCGCAAGCTTGCTCCTTGCTACATTGGCCCCTTCAAGGTGGTGCGCAGGGTGAACCCTGTCTCCTACCGGCTCCAGTTGCCCCGGACTCTGAGGATCAACCCCACTTTCCATGTTTCCCTGTTGCGGCCTGTACTGACGTCTACGTATGCCCCTGCCCCTAGGAACCCCCCACCCCCCCGCATCTTCCAGGGGCAGACTGTGTTCACTGTGCATCGCCTGCTTGACTCCCGCCGGGTCCGCGGCGGGTTGCAATATCTGGTGGACTGGGAGGGCTATGGTCCTGAGGAGCGCTGCTGGGTTCCTGCTCGGGATGTCCTAGATAAAGAACTGTGTCGGGACTTCCATTCGGCCCATCCGGATCGCCCTGGGAACGTCAGGAGACGCTCCTAGAGGGGGGGGTCCTGTTAGGACTTGGACTGTTTTGGCCTCTAGAGGCCGCTGTTATTTCCTTTTCGTGTCTTGTTTATTTTGGCCTCTAGAGGCCGCCACTGTTCCTGTGTTTTGTGTTTTTGTTAATTGCCTGTTAGTCCTAATTATCTTCACCTGTGTCCTTAATTAGTTTGTGTATTTATACCCCTGAGTTCAGTCCTCTTGTCACGGATTCTTTGTGCTGTTATGTTTATCTCCAGTTTCCTTTGTACTGTGTTTTGTGGATCTTCTGAGCTTTTGCATTTTTGCCTTTTTCTTTTTGAATTATACTCTTTGTTTTTGTTTTTTTTGTTTTGCCCTGGATTGTATATAGTGTACATAATATAAATAAACCTTTTGTTACTTTTTCTACTTCCGCCTCACGCCTCTGCATTTGAGTCATTCCCCTGGTGGCCTAGTGGGGGTTTGCTGGATCATCACACCAACGAACCAGGTTCGAATCCCAGCAAAACCCTAACATCTACACTCCCCTGCTGGTATATTATCAAGTCCACAAGCCTTGTTATGAGCTATTTTCTTCAGGATATCCTCTAACTCATGTGGGGAGCAAAACGTATGCCAAAAATTAAAAATGGCATAGGTCAACTGGCTACTTAAATTGCCAGTAGGTGTGAATGTGGGTGTGAATAGCTGTCTGTCTCTGTGTTAGCCCCACAATAGACTGGTGACCTGTCTAGGGCGTACCCCGCCTCTCGTCCCATGTCAGCTGGGATTGACTCCAGCTCAGTTGTAACTCAGAATGGATAAGCGGCATAGATAATTAATGAATGAATAATATATATCCCTTGTGATTCTGATTAGGATAATGCACTTACTGAAAATGAATAAATGAAAAATAATATTAAAATGTAGGTACATGAAGAATAATCTTAACAAATATAACATCTCCAAAGTTGAAAGAAAATTTAAAACATTTAATAGAAATAGAAAGTGAAATGAACTAAATTATTGCACAAAACAGCATCAAACAGCATAAAGAATATTTTCTAAAAAGTCCCTTGAGGCTCTGTGTCGAGACTACTCATTTACTTACTAACAATCCATATCTGAGAGTATTAACAATTTGGTTTGCAAATGATAATAAACAAGCATCTCTACTTAATGTGACTTTCTGAAGCTCAAAAAGGGACAATATTAAAATCTTTTTATCAAATAGCTCTTTAGAATATGAAGTTGTTACAAATTCTGCCACTCACTTGATAATATTTGCAGCATTAAACATTATTGATAGAGACTTCAAAGCACTTCTGTAAGTAACTCTTAATAAGGGTATCTGCTAAAAGCAGCTTTACAGAATTTGAACGACTTAAAACATGAGCTAATTTTATCCCTAATCTATCCCCAATGAGCAAGCCTGTGGCGACGGTGGCAAGGAAAAACTCCCTCAGACGACATGAGGAAGAAACCTCGAGAGGAACCAGACTCAAAAGGGAACCCATCCTCATTTGGGCAACAACAGACAGCATGACTATAACATCAACAGTTTTAACATGAAGGCAGTTTCATTGATGTTGTAACTCTTCATTGATGAAAACTTGAGTGCAAAACTGTTCATGACAACTGCAGTCCTAAAGTTAGCAAGTCAACTGTAGTCCTCAGCCATAAAAGCATTACTGTAAGAGTCCAGAGCGTCCTCCAGGTGTGACTTTCAACTGTCCACATGGGGCCGTCCTCCACAGGAGCGATGCGATGAGACTCCAACCAGACACAGGGCACCAGGATGGATCAGGCAGGTCCGAGGAGCAGAAGAAGTCAGCATCTCGATCCCAGAACCGACATGTATCTTTGTCAGAGATACATCCTAAAATCTTCTACTGTCTTTCAGTGGTACAAAAAAAAAAAGATCAGATACCACTCTGGTACATAAAGGAACAGAAAGGGGTACCTCTGGACCTGGGGATAGAATGGAATATTAATTTGATTGAGGAGACTGACTAAAATACTGTGACTGCTGCATTTTTACTTTTAATCTTTTTTTCTAGTTTTCTTGCCTGTGAGTTTATAATGTGTGGAGAAATGTATGTTAAAAACAAACAAACTGTAAGGTTTTATTTCTTTGTAAGGATAAATAATTGTAAGTATTTATTCTTGACCAAGAAGGCAGTAATTTATTTTGTGACAAAATTGTAAAGGATTTATTCTGTTCAGTTAAAAATGACCTTCTGGTCAGCTAGACACAGTATCTTTGTTTAAAAATTCCATTCTGTCTGAACATTGCTATCAAATATCATAACAGGCTGTGCGTCAGGGACAGCCCTGTGCTATCATATCATAAGAACATCTTATTATTGTATACCATCGCCTGCTCACTTGCACGCAAGTCAAACACACACACATTCACAGACACACCCACACACACCCACAGCTGCATATCCACACAGACACACACACACACACACACACACACACACACACACATAGACAGATATCAAACAGTGATGTCACTTCATCCATATAAAATCCCTGTATTCTCTCGTTGTATTGGAGGACTTGCGAATAAAGATGTGAACTACTTTGGGGTTCCTGTCTTTTTTCTGCGACTCACCCCCAGAGCTCTGGGTGACACGGGGGGACTGATCTCGAGATGGGGTAATCGCTGTCTGGAGGCTGAGGGCAAGAGGTGAAGAAACCTAACACAAACAAACAAACAAACAAACAAACAAACAAACAAACAATGACACTAAACTAATTTCCCTGAGGGAACCCTCCCAAAGGGATCAATAAAGTTTTATCTAATCTAATCTAATCTAATCTAATCTAATCTAATCTAATCTAATCTAATCTAATCTAATCTAATCTAATCTAATCTAATCTAAATACATCACTACTACCAAAGACTCGTTCCAGGTCACTGCTATTAGCCCAAGTAGCATTTTGCCCTTTCAAACCTGGTACTAATATCTATCTCAGGTTATCTGATCACAACTACAACTGACACAAATAAACGGGTATTTTCATGTGTCTACAGTGCATCTACTTACCACTGTTTTTGCACTATTGTTGGTACTGTGTTCATTGTATGCCTTTTTTTACAGCACTTTGGATCAACACTTGTTGTTTTAAATGTGCTTTATAAATAAATTTGATTTGACTTGACGTCATCATGATAACTTTAGGACTGCAGTTGACATGAACAGTTTTACATTCAAGTCTCCATCAATAAACAGTTTATAGCTTCAACAAAACAGACTTCTTGTTAAACTATAATGAATTTCCTGGTGACACAGTTGTACTTTGTGACTCTACAGGACACAGTTATAGAAGAGAGTTCTTTATAATCAAGCTATCTGTTATCACCCAGATGGGGATGGATTCCCTTTAGAGTTTGGTTCCTCTTGAGGTTTCTTCCTCGTGTTGTCTGAGGGAGTTTTTTCTCTCCGCTGTCACCTTTGGCTTGATCATTAGGGATAAATGTAATAAATTCACATGTTTAAAATTCATATCCAGAATTTATATGTTTCTGTAAAGCTGCTTTGTGACAATGTTTATTGATCAAAGCGCTATGCAAATAAAATTGAATTGAAGATAGATGTAGAATATGAATGTAAATGCTCTTCATTTTAATTTCAAATATTTTAATATATCCTCAAAGGTCTGTAGAGTGGGTGTCATGTAGGTGTAAGTCAAATTCAAATGATAAATCAAAAGATTTGTGGAAAATCCAAATAGAATATTATCCATATTCAGCTCTGTGCTATGCAGTTCTTTAAGTTCATTTAGAGAATTCAAATAACATGAGTGCTATATCTTTCATTAAGAAAAAACATCTATTTGAAATTTACATAAAAAATTCCACCTTTTTATCACTGGATGAAAATTCTAAACAGGTTAGTATTTTTACTTATTAGAATTTTAGCATTTTAATACACCTATTAGGTGTTATTTATTCACTCTCTTATTTATTTATTTATTTATTTATTTTTTGTACTTTTATTATTTTATTTATTTTTTATTTTATTTTTTTTAATTCACAATGTTTCTTGCACTTTTAGGCACCTTTGTATGTCTTTGGATGTGTATTGTGTTGTATTGTATGTTCTGTGTTGTGGCTGCAGCATGGGCGAATGGCCCAGAACACATTTCTCACTTTGTGAGACAATAAAGTTAATCTTGAATATTAAACTCAGAATCTTCTTAGGAGAAGAGGATAAAACATTAGAGCTACTCAGTTTGTTTTAATGTATCATAAAATAAGAGAGAAGACAAAATTAAAATGACAAGGTGCAGATAACATTCTCTCCTCATCTTAATCTCAACTAATTAGTAGTTCTTTTACTCCTATTTATCTATTCCTCCTTTTTCAATATAATTCTATTCATTTATTATCTCATCTCATTATCTGTAGCCGCTTTATCCTGTTCTACAGGGTCGCAGGCAAGCTGGAGCCTATCTCAGCTGACTACGGGTGAAAGGCGGGGTACACCCTGGACAAGTCGCCAGGTCATCACAGGGCTGACACATAGACACAGACAACCATTCACACTCACATTCACACCTACGGTCAATTTAGAGTCACCAGTTAACCTAACCTGCATGTCTTTGGACTGTGGGGGAAACCGGAGCACCTGGAGGAAACCCACGCGGACACGGGGAAAACATGCAAACTCCGCACAGAAAGGCCCTCGCTGGCCACGGGGCTTGAACCCAGACCTTCTTGCTGTGAGGCGACAGTGCTAACCACTACAACACTGTGCCACCCTATTATCTCATCTCATCTCATTATCTCTAGCTGCTTTATCCTGTTCTACAGGGTTGCAGGCGAGCTGGATCCTATCCCAGCTGACTATGGGCGAAAGGCGGGGTTCACCCTGGACAAGTCGCCAGGTCATCACAGGGCTGACATATAGACACAGACAACCATTCACACTCACATTCACACCTACGGTCAATTTAGAGTCACCAGTTAACCTAACCTGCATGTCTTTGGACTGTGGGGGAAACCAGAGCACCTGGAGGAAACCCACACGGACACGGGGAGAACATGCAAACTCCGCACAGAAAGGCCCTCGCCGGCCACGGGGCTCGAACCCGGACCTTCTTGCTGTGAGGCGACAGCGCTAACCACTACACCACCGTGCCGCCCACCCTATTATTATTATTATAAGTAGTAGCAGTGTGATTTATGAATCTATCTATCTATCTATCTATCTATCTATCTATCTATCTATCTATCTATCTATCTATCTATCTATCTATCTATCTATCTATCTATCTTTAAATATATCTGTACATGTTTTTGACAACACAAACATTTGGTTGTCAATAAAGCCTTTGAAATTGCAACACAACAACAACAAAACTGAACGTAGTTTTTGCCCATGAGATAGCCAGATTTTTCTTGTCTGTAGCTTTTGGGGAAACAGTTTTGCATTTTCCGGGGTTGGGGCTCGTATGCGAGCGCCTGGTGGCTGGGCCTTTGCCCACGGGGCCCGGCCGGGCTCAGCCCGAAGCAGTGACGTGGGCCTGACCTCCTGTGGGTTCACCACCCACAGAGGTAGCCGTAGGGGGCCGGTGCAGTGTGGATTGGGCGGCAGTCAAAGGCAGGGGCCTCGACGACCTGATCCCTGAACACAGCGGCTAGCTGTTGGGACATGGAATGTCACTTCGCTGGGGGGGAAAGAGCTTGAGCTTGTGTGAGAGGTTGAGAGGTACCGGCTAGAGATAGTTGGGCTCACCTCCACGCACAGCTTGGGCTCCGGAACCCAGCTCCTCGAGAGGGGCTGGACTCTCCAATTCTTTGGAGTCACCCACGGTGAGCAGTGGTGGACTTGCTTATAGCTCCCCAGTTCAGCCGCCATGTGTTGGAGTTTATCCCAGTGAATGAGAGGGTCGCCTCTCTGCGCCTTCGGGTCAGGGAGAGGGCTCTTGCTGTTGTTTGTGCCTATGGGCCGAATAGCAGTATAGAGTATCCAGCCTTCTTGGATTCCCTGGGAGAGGTACTGAGAAGTGCTCAGACTGGGGACTCCATTGTTCTACTGGAGGACTTTAATGCTCACGTGGGCAACAACAGTGACACCTGGAGGGGCGTGATTGGGAGGAACGGCCTCCCTTATCTGAACCCGAGTGGTGCTTTGTCATTGGACTTCTGTGCTAGTCACGGTTTGTCCATAACAAACACCATGTTCGAGCATGGGGTGTCCATAAGTGCACGTGGCACCAGGACACCTTAGGTCGGAGGTCGATGATCGACTTTGTTGTCATTTCATCTGATCTCCGGCCCTATGTCTTGGACACTTGGGTGAAGAGAGGGGCTGAGCTGTCAACTGATCACCACCTGGTGGTGTGTTGGATCCGCTGGCAGAGGAGGAAGCCGGACAGACCTGGCAGGCCCAAATGTATGGTGAGGGTCTGCTGGGAACGTCTGGCCGAGCACTCTGTCAGGGAGGTCTTTAACTCCCACCTCCGAGAGAGCATCTCCCAGCTTCTGAGGGAGGTGGGGGACATTGAGTCTGAGTGGACCATGTTTTCTGCCTCCATTATTGATGCGGCTGTTCAGAGCTGTGGCCGCAAGGTCTCCGGTGCCTGTCATGGCGGCAATCCCTGAACCCAGTGGTGGACACCAGAAGTAAGGGATGCCTTCAAGCTGAAGAAGGAGTCCTATCAGGCCATGTTGGCCTCCGGGACTCCTGAGGCAGCTGACAGGTATCGGCAGGACAGGCGTGCCGCAGCTCGGGCAGTTGCGGAGGCAAAAACTCGGAACTGGGAGGAGTTCGGTGAGGCCATGGAGGAGGACTATCGGTCGGCCTCGAGGAAATTCTGGCAAACCATCTGGCGCCTCAGGAGGGGGAAGCAGTACTCTGGCAACACTGTTTACAGTGTGGGTGGGGAGCTGTTGACCTCCACTGGGGATGTTGTCGGGCAGTGGAAGGAATACTTCGAGGATCTCCTCAATCCCACTGTCATGTCTTCCATTGAGGAAGTGGAGGCTGATGACTCAGAGGTGCACTCGTCCATTACACAAGTTGAAGTCACTAAGGTGGTTTTCAAGCTCCTTGGTGGCAAGGCACCGAGGGTGGATGAAATCCGCCCTGAGTATCTCAAGTCTCTGGATGTTGTGGGGCTATCTGGGCTGACATGCCTCTGCAACATCATGTGGCAGTTGGGGACAGTGCCTCTGGATTGGCACACCGGGGTGGTGGTCCCTCTTTTTAAGAAAGGGGACCGGAGAGTGTGCTCCAATTATAGGGGAATCACACTTCTCAGCCTCCCCAGGAAGGTTTACTCCAGGGTACTGGAGAGGAGAATTTGGCCAATAGTCGAACCTCGGATCCAGGAGGAACAATCCGGTTTTCATCCTGGTCGTGGAACACTGGACCAGCTCTATACCCTTCATAGGGTGCTCGAGGGTTCATGGGAGTTTGCCCAACCAGTCCACATGTGCTTTGTGGATCTGGAGAAGGCATTCGACCGTGTCCCTCATGGTATCCTGTGGGGGGTGCTTTGGGAGTATGGGGTTCGGGGCTCTTTGCTAAGGGCTGTCCGGTCCCTGTACGAACGGAGCAGGAGTCTGGTTCACATTGCCGGCAGTAAATCAGACCTGTTCCCAGTGCATGTTGGACTCCGGCAGGGCTGCCCTTTGTCACCGGTTCTGTTCATAATTTTTATGGACAGAATTTCTAGGTGCAGCCAGGGGCCGGAGGGAATCCTGTTTGGGAACCACAGGATTTCATCTCTGCTTTTTGCGGATGATGTTGTCCTGTTGGCTTCTTCAAACCAGGACCTTCAACATGCACTGGGGCGGTTTGCAGTCGAGTGTGAAGTGGCTGGGATGAGAATCAGCACCTCCAAGTCCGAGGCCATGGTTCTCGACCGGAAAAGGGTGGCATGCCCTCTTCAGGTTGGTGGAGAAGTCCTGCCTCAAGTGGAGGAATTTAAGTATCTCGGGATCTTGTTCATGAGTGAGGGAAGGATGGAGCATGAGATCGACAGGCGGATCGGTGCAGCCTCCGCAGTGATGCGGTTGCTTTACCAGTCCGTCGTGGTGAAGAAGGAGCTGAGCCAAAAGGCGAAGCTCTAGATTTACCAGTCAGTCTACGTTCCAACTCTCACCTATGGTCATGAGCTTTGGGTAATGACCGAAAGAACAAGATCGCGGATACAAGCAGCTGAAATGAGTTTCCTTCACAGGGTGGCTGGGCGCTCCCTTAGAGATAGGGTGAGAAGCACAATCACTTTGGAGGAGCTCAGAGTAGAGCTGCTGCTCCTCCACATCGAGAGGAATCAGCTGAGGTGGCTCAGGCATCTCTTTTGGATGCCTCCTGGATGCCTCCCCGGGGAGGTGTTCCAGGCATGTCCCCCCGGGAGGAGGCCCCGGGGAAGACCCAGGACACTCTGGAGGGACTATGTCTCTCGGCTGGCCTGGGAATGCCTCGGTGTTCTTCCCGAGGAGCTGGCCGAGGTGTCTGGGGAGAGGGAAGTTTGGGCTTCCATGCTCAGACTGCTGCCTCCGCGACCCGGCCCCAGATAAGCAGAAGAAAATGAGATGAGATGAGATGAGATGAGATGAGATGAGATGAGATGAGTTTTGCATTTAAAACAAGCACTTACCAAGCCTACAGTTAATTTAGAGGTCTGAATGTGTGAAATTTCAACATGAACTACTCACTATATGCAGTGAGCCCATTATAACCATAACCCTTATTGCTCAACTTATAAAAGCACATTTAATAAATTTGATCTTTCATATTCTCTGATGCCTTTTTTTTTTGCGCTTCATCTTGACAACATTTGCCTTTAAAATTCACATACTTGTTTTCCTATTGAGCCTTAAACTTCACTCACATTAATAATCATAAACTAATGTTGTGTGAAACTATACATTGCGCCCTTAGTATTATAAGATTTGAAATTTATAATACTAAGGGCATGATATGTCTGAGAGAAGCAATCACATAATTTTCAACATGATGGTGGACCAACCCCATTCTGTTCCAACTTAATAATTACCTGGTTATTTTCCTAAAGTGGTTGTGAATTAGATGTAATTAATTTTTTTTGCTTCACCAAGTTGGCTATAAATATCTGACAAAGTAAGAGAAGAGGAAGCTAGCTCAGACTGGCAACAATAAATCTCACATTTATCTGTCGCTGTGTTCTGGAGAAAACTTCTAGACAAGGTAAGAATATTGCAGCTTCTATTATAACTAGTACTGCTGCTACTACTATTGCTGTTACTACAGCTATTTATATTATTTTTACTATTATTATTAACACACTTGATAAAAGGACTATTATAATTGTAGTTCCTACAATAATTGCAAATTCACCCATTTGTTACTTTTTTTTGGCTCCATACTCCAGCAATATGGATTTGAATCTAGGGTTTAGGTTTTGTGAAGTTGGTATGTTCACAGTGAGAAAATGTCTCCATCTGGGTAGATGTTACAGTACCTTCTTATTTTTTCTCTCAATACTGTATTCTTTTCTTAAAGATTTTTTTTGGGCTTTTTCACCTTTATTGGATAGAACAGTGTAGAGACAGGAAATGAGCAGGAAAGAGACACAGGGAGGGATCAGGAAATGACCTCAGGTCGGAATCGAACTCAGGATTTATGGTATGGCGCCTTAGCCACCTGAGCCATGATGCCCCATGCTGTATTCTTTTCAACAGTTATGGAGTCCAAAACCATTGAGATGGCAGCTCTAGGAAGAGCTCTGCATCCTGGCACACTGTATGACTGCCGCAGCGATGCTTTAATTCCAGGTAAAAATTTCGCAATACAAATTTTTAATTGCAAGGTTTTATTTCACTGGATTCATCTTCTGGGATTAAATTAAATAACTATTACCCAAATTAATGTATAATTAATGAAGCTATGTACTTGGCAATGAGATTTTGTGGTGAATGTAGTGCATTAAGTTGTGGAAAAAAACAATGCAGTGTCAGAGGTACAAGTGCTGCTCGGACAATTGAGCTCAAGATGTGTGTGCAGCGTGAAGTTTGTTGACAACAGGGGAAAGTCTCAGCTATTCACGCAGTGTATGTTCTACCCATTTGACCCTGATAAATACACACAGTAAACTCTGAATGCCATTCAAGGACCTTACTTATGTATTGAACATGTAAATATGGCAATTCCTGTTAATTTTAAAAATGTTTTGCTCATGCAGTTCCTCAGTATCTTAATTGGAGACAATATCTCTCAAAGACCACACATCATAAGACATGTTTATAATCAGAATTTATGAATGAACACTGCTTAAAGTGAGTTGTAACAATGTCACTTTATCAGATTATTCATTAAATGATGAGCATGATTTTGTTCATTGGAGAAAGTAATGAAATAACAGCCAATTTAAAGCAAAAATGTATATAACAACACAATGGCCATGGACCCACAAGTTAATTAAATCTGGCACCCTCAGACGAATAAACTGTACCAAGGATTTTGTTTCAATCATCTGAATGGACCACCCAGAAAATTTGGTCTAGGCCCTGTACAGCACTAGGCTGAAAATTCCAGTAACTAACGAGTAACCATTGATGTAACATTTTAACTGAAATTGGCATGTTGGAATAATGTTTAGAGCTAAGAGTTTTGATTGTTGCGCAGTTTATGACAGAAGTATCAGTTGTAGTCTCTCGCTCATTTCAGGTATTTCTCTATGGGATAATGAAACACTAAAGAAGGGTTTGGATTCACGTCGACAGCCCAAGACAGATCTGAATTTCAGTGCTTCCGATTCTCTGAATGAGAAAGCAAAACTCCTAGAAGTGAGTGCCTCCCTTCAAGCTAGTTTCCTGGGTGGTTTAGTGGAAGTTGGAGGCGCAGCCAGGTACATGCGCGATAACAAATCCTCAGCACATCAGAGCCGAGTTTCTCTGCAGTTCAGCCAGACAACAAAATTCGAACAACTTACTATGGACCAGATGGGCAATATCAAATATCCTGAAGTGTTTGTGGATGGAAGCGCTACACATGTTGTTACTGCTGTACTGTATGGAGGTCAAGCTTTCATGGTGTTCGATCTAACAGCCAATGAGAATGAGGATAAAGAAGAAATCGAGGGAAATCTAAATGTAATGATCCAAAACATACCTTCACTTTCCATTGAGGGAGCAGGAGCTCTAACCATGAGTGAATCAGAAAAGAAATTAGCGGAGTCTATCAATTGTACATTTTATGGTGACTATGAACTTGAAGAGAGCCCCACCACATACATGGAGGCCCTCGAGCTGTACAGGAAGCTTCCGTCTATCCTGAGGGAGAGGGAGAATGACGCAGTACCAATGAAGGTTTGGCTTTATCCCCTTGCATATTTGAGTACAAAAGCAGCTACACTGGAGAGAGAAATTCACAAGACACTGATCACTAAAACAGAAACTCTATTGGAGGAACTGGGAAACGCAGAGATTCAATGTAATGACCTGATTACAAACACAACAGTAAGTAATTTCCAGGATGTGAAACTAAGACTGAAGACGTTTCAGGATTGTCTAAAAGACTACAAGGCGATGTTCCTAAAAGCACTGCGTAGGCTGATTCCTGCTATTCGGGGTGGAACGGAACAGGAACAGGCACTAGCAGACATCATAACCATCCATGAGAAGTCTCCCTTTAGAGAGGAGAAGCTGAACCAGTGGCTTGAGTACAGAAAGGGTGAAGTAAATCTGCTTAATCTCTATATTCAGCAACTGAGTGGTGTCCCTGTGATAAAATACTCGGCCCTCAACAACATTCTCTTTAATCCCAGTGTCGATACTGTGGTGTGCTTCTGCTTTACCTCTCTGACAGATGAAGACCCATATTTGTCAATTCTAAATACCTTTATGAATGTGGATGTGTTTGAAAAACTGTCAGCAATTCCAGAGTCAGCTGACCAAGACATGAAGGTCTGGTTCCAGAAACCTGAAGTAATTGAGAATATAAAAGATAAGCTTTTTCTCTTCAAAGGTTTTTCCCTGGCTAATAAAGATGAGAAAAAAAGCAGGTTTGTCATCGTCTCTGTCTCCGACCCCTCCAATCCTGGAATCTCCATCCGCCTTTACAAGAAAGGGACAATGGTGGACAACGCATTTCAACCCGTGTCCAAACCTCCTGCACCCAAGGTGGACGTCCAGGATATAAATATAACCTTGAAGCTGCAGAAGTCCCCGACTGGATCAACAGTGCGGTTCAGAGTGGAATACAGGGCAGTACGTGCCACTGATTCAGAAACTGATGTGGAAAAATGGGAAGTCACAGAGACTCCAGATGCACAGGAAAACTTTATACTGACTGGACTTGAGCTAGCAAAGCAATACAGGATTCGGTACAGAGCTATTAGTGATGTTGGAGCGAGTGAAGCCAGCGACTCTGTCCTGTTCTCTGCTCATGGAAAATATAAAGTATCCGTGAGCAAGCCGTGGGTCAGTTAACTTTTCACATTTCTACTAATTTCTTTTCACATGTGCAATACTTTTGACTCCATATATTTTCAGCCTTAATGTAGTACAGCTGGCTAAGAGTGGATGAAAAAAAAGACTAAGTATAATAAGTTTTGACCACAATTGGCCTGCATAGCATTTCATGCAATTGTCTGAAGCACTCTTCATATCACATTGAAATAGATCTCTCATAGCTTGCTGCTCAGAAGAGGTGACGTTAGCTATCTACGTGTAGAACTAGCTCTCACTATAAATTCAGTACGTATGTAGTTGCAAACTCTGATGTGAACTTCTCATCAATCATTTTTCATGCAGGTTTTTACAACAGTACTTTTACAACCAACACCAACACAAAACACAACTTCGGGTTGACTGACCTCTTTTGTCCGCAACTGTAATGAAGTAGCCTAATCAGCCCAGATTATACCAGGCATCATTTTGTCAATGAAAAATTTGATAAGTATTCGTTGACAGTCTTTTATCCATCCATTATCCATAACCGCTTATCCTGTGCAGGGTCACAGGCTGGAGCCTATCCCAGCTGACTCTGGGTGAGAGGCGAGGTACACCCTGGACAAGTCACCAGGTCATCGCACAGCTGACACATAGAGACACACAACCATTCACACTCACAACTACAGTCAATTTAGAGCCACCAATTATCCTAACCTGCATGCCTTTGGGGGAAACCGGAGCACCCGGAGGAAACCCACACAGACACGGGGAGAACATGCAAACTCCACACAGAAAGGCCCCCGTTGGCCACTGGGCTTGAACCCAGAACCTTCTTGCTGTGAGGCGACAGTGCTAACCACTACACCACCGTGCCACCATGCAGTCTTTTATTTCATGACGAAGTTGTAATTACAATGTAAATGAAAAACATGTTTGACAAAAAAAAATTATGGCAAAATCTCTATTCATTCTGCCCTGATGAGTAAAGATGAGACAAATTAGGGTTAGGGTTAGGGTTAGGCAGACAACTGAACTTATTTCTCAAGGGAATTTTTACAGCCAGGAGAAATATCCTTCAGCAAAATCCATTACAGTATGTCACCCTCCTTGTTTCATGTTCAAAGTTGGAAAGCGAGGAAATCTGGTTCTCTAGGCTCGCTTGCTTAGCTTCTTGCTCAGGTAAATACTGACTAAAACAAAACAAGAAAAAAAGACTAAAATGTGACTAAAATATAACTACAATTTTCAGTAAGTGATGAAGACTAAAATTAATTCAAAATTATTGTCAAAACTAACACTGAATTAAAGCAGTAGAATTTTTTTCATCCGTATTCTGACACGTAAATTTGCCTTGTGCTTATGGTCACTGATCATTTTACCCTACCACCATAGGTCACTTTGCAGACGTGCAGTTACTGACTGTAGCCCATCTGTTTGGCTCACAATTTTGTTCCCTACAGAATTGGCTAATGTTTTCTTTCATTACTCAACTGAGACACAAAGTGCTGAGTAGCTTGAGCACATCACAATGGAGTCCTTCAACCATCAAGCCAGTGGTTAATCATCTAGCCAACAACCTTGTAAGTAACAACTTCCACAGTCAGGCTCAAGAATGCAGTCAACTCAGAAATTTTAATATTTGTACATTATATCAGTATCTGTAAAAGCACATTTTCCACTACTGTGACACAGCAGGAGCTTGTGAATGTAGATCTTACTCGGCACTCCTGTTTGTGCTAGTGAAGAATTCAGATTAGTCATATATACAATAAGTTAGGCACCACCAAAATGGCTAATTTATATTTACTGCAGTCTTGATTTTTGACAGTTGGCATGCATGATGCAGAGCTGTTTGGGTACAGCTATAAGTCAAGTCAAGTTTGTTTGTATAGCACTTTTAACAATAGACATTGTCCCAAAGCAGCTTTACAGAATCTGAATGACCCAAGACATGAGCCAATTTTATCCCTAATCTATCCCCAATGAGCAAGCCCATGGCGACGGTGGCAAGGAAAACTCCCTCAGACAACACGAGGAAGAAACCTCGAGAGGAACCAGACCCAAAAGAAAACCCATCCTCACCTGGACAACAACAGACAGCATGACTATAACATTAACAGTTTTAACATGAAGTCAGTTTCGTTGATGTTATAAACTCTTCACTGATGGAAACTTGAGTGCAAAACTGTTCATGACAACCGCAGTCCTAAAGTTAGCAAGTCAACTGTAGTCCTCAGCCATAAAAGCATTACTGTAAGAGTCCAGAGCGTCCTCCAAGTGTGACTTTCAACTGTCCACATGGGGCCATCCTCCATAGGAGCGATGTGATGAGACTCCAACCAGACACAGGGCACCAGGATGGATCAGGCAGGTCCGAGGAGCAGAAGAGGTTCAGCGTCTTGATCTCAGGACCGACATGTAACTCAGAATTGGGGGGGGGGGGGGAGAAAACACAGGTTGTTAGGTATGCCCAATGTCACCTGAATAAGTAGGAACAGTATACATATTGCACTGAGTACAAGCAGGGACTCCGGCAACTAACTATGACAGCATAACTAAAAGGGGAGAGCCAGAAGGTAACACAGGCATGAGGGAGCCCCGGGACATAAAGCAGCAGCCACTACACCGTCAACAAACTTGAGTGAGCAAGCGAGTGGGAACTGACAGCATCCATACAGTATAAGCAGTTTGATTGACATCTAAATTGGCAGGTAAAGATCAAAGCTAATCAAATTGACCAATGCAAGTAAAACAACGGGGTCCGTAGCAAAAAAGGAGAGAGATAAAATTTGTGCACAGAGTGTGTGTTGTGGTGTGGTATTTGTAGAGAGTTCATTGATTGTGAATGGGAGGCAACTGTGGTGGGTTAGTAGGAAGGAGACAGTGAATAAATTCTTGAGTGGAATGTGTTGGTGAAGTGACACTGACTCCTGGAGCAGTGGATCCAGGGTAGTGGTGGATTTTTTTTTTTTTGTATTTCTTTTTTTATAATAACATTAACACTCAGTGGAGGTCATTTGCATATTCTCCCCACAGGAAATTCCATATCAGGCTGAAATCTCTAGTGGGATGAAAGCAGGAAGAGCTTTTCACTTCAAAGGGGTTCTTCCTGAAGATTCATACAGGTATGCATTTATGCCATTAACCACTTAAAATAAAATGAATCATCATGTGTCCTGCAGTGAGAAGTATGGAATCCCATGGGCAAATACAGAATCTCAATATTGATTGATGAGCTCAATTTTCCTCTCTTGTAAAGCAACATTTTCCCCCTTTTACACAGCTTTAACATTATGTTCAAGACTGGGAAGGGGGATGATGATGACATTGCTTACTACCTGAGGGTATACCCTGAGGTGCTTTCAAATCAGAGAATAATCATTGATGGAAACCATGACATACAAGGATCGGTTTTTGGATGTCCCCTTCTCAAAGGATCAGCATTTGACATCTTCATTGTCATTGGAAAGGAAGGCTATGTGGTATAGTGATAATGAATAAATGAATTAACAATACATTGACAGCAGTAATGTAAGGTTTAACACAATATTTGTTTGCTTTCCAGGTATATTTGAATGGCTGGAGATATAGCACATTTAAACACTATATACCAGTGGAAAGACTGAATGCATTGAAAATTGAGGGCGATATCATTGTGAACAGTCTTGGTTACATTCCAGTAAGCTCTAGTTTCTTTCTTTCTTTCTTTCTTTCTTTCTTTCTTTCTTTCTTTCTTTCTTTCTTTCTTTCTTTCTTTCTTTTTCAAATAACTTGTACAGCAATTTGTAAGACAGGGAAAGACAAAAGGGTGGAAACCAAAACCTAGTTAAGTATTGGAGAGATCCTTTGTATAATTCTAATTTATAAGCATTCTTCTTACCTTCTAAGGACTGGAGCTTATATGCTTTTGGGAGGCAAAAAAGCTCTGCTCCCTCACATTGGGAACTTTCGAAAAACCAGTCAGATGGGTCAGAACCCATCTGCAAACCTGTGAGTAATGAAGTTTGAAAAGTAGTTTAAAATGAAATGTTAAATAAATTTGAAAGCTATATTTATCCAATAATAGCATTAACTATAAACAATACTATAAAACAATTCATAGTTTTAAGATATTATGACCAAATATTTGCAATGGCCCACATGAACAATGTTTATGACCCTGACAGAACCAACCCTATTTGAGTCAAATTCCTGGAGGACTGAAATATGGATTGGGATTGTTCTTCCAAGGGGTGGTTCCTTCAGATGGCAGCGGGTATGATTTTATAATACTGCACACACTACACCTTCATGGTAGCACAGTTAGCATGATACCAGGATGAAATATAAGACTTCAAATATAATCAAAAGTACTGTTCAAAAGTCTTAGGCACCGATCATAATATTAAATAATGAAACAGAAAATTAATTTAATACTGATGCTTTCTACATAAAAGTACAATAAAGAGCAGCAAACATTAAAAAAAGTCAACATTTGGTGTAATTTTAAGTAATGCACGGATGGTCTCAGGTACACTGTGTGCAGTTTTATGAGGAAATTAGCTGAGAAGTTTTTCTAAGCATGATAGAGAATCTTCCATGGTTCTTCTGGAGACTTTGACTCTCACCTTTGCTTCTGTTTTTGCATCTCTGACAGACTTCATTATGCTTTTTTTCCCCCTCTAAGAATTCTATTAAATAATGTTATTTACTTTAATGACATGCAAACTTTTTTCTGTAACATTTAATTTTTTTTGTTGGAAAATTAATATTTGGGAATCTAAAATGTTGTTACTGTCCAATAAAACAGAAATTAAAAAAATAAACATCTAAGACAAAATTTGTCTTAAAAACATTTAGGTTACCCAAGACTTTTGCACAGTACTGGATTTTTTTTTCCATCTAAATATTTTATATCCCTTTTAGATTTGAAATAAATTACAAGACTGGGCCAAATGATGGTGATGACATCGCTTTCCAGTTTAGGCCTGAGCTAAAGGCTGTGGTTTGTAACAGTTGCAAGAATGGAAAGTGGGAGGATAAAGAATCAAAAGAGGAGGCGCTGTTTGCCGAAGGAGAAATCTTTGACATCATCATGATTATTACCCAAAATGCATATGAGGTGAGATGTTGGAAAAAGTGAAACAAGTGAATCATCAGCTGTAAATGGAGTAAATAAGGTTATAATAAATTGTTTCCTGTATTTGTTCAGGTTACTGTCAATGGCCGTGAGTTCTGTAAATTTGAACATCGTATACCAGTGGACAAAGTGTCCACACTTCAAATACGTGGAGATGTCCTCATGAACACCTGTGCCATTATACATGTAAGTCATTGGCATGTGAACAAGGAGAAAAAATAAACCCTTCAGATAAAAATTACCATCACAGGTTATGTATAATAATAATAATAATAATAATAATAATAATAATAATAATAATAATAATAATAATAACAGTTGTTAAACATCATGTGCTTAATTCTATTCATTAGCACGAAAGGTCTGTATAATTTTGTCCAATTTCCTTTTTTTTTTTTTGCCGTGTGTGTGTGTGTGTGGGGAGGCACTGTGGTGCCATGCTTAGCTTAGCACTGTTGCCTCACAACGAGAAGGTTCTGGGGTCTTTCTGTGTGGAGTTTGCATGTTCGTGCCTGTGTGGGTTTCCTCTGGGTGCTCCGGTTTCCTCCCACAGTCCAAAGACATGTAGATTAGGTCAACTGGCTACTCTAAATTGCCCATAGGTGTGAATGTGAGTATGAATGGTTGTTCATGTCTGTGTTAGCCTTGTGATAGATTGGTGACGTGCCCAGAGTGAACCCCACCTATCGTCTGAACTCGGCTGGGATTGGCTCCAGCTTCCCCCACAACCCTGACGGATGTATAGATAATGGATGGATAGATGTTTCACCCCCAGCTATTAAAGTTGATTTTGAAATATATAAGCATTGGGGTAAAATAATCAAATTAATAAATAAATACATACACACATACATCTTATATATACAGTCCCCTTTCTTGGGCTTAATCCTAGAGTAGACATTCAGAACTATTAATTATCTCATCTCTCTCATCTCATTATCTCTAGCCGCTTTATCCTTCTACAGGGTCGCAGGCAAGCTGGAGCCTATCCCAGCTGACCACGGGTGAAAGGCGGGGTACACCCTGGACAAGTCACCAGGTCATCACAGGGCTGACACATAGACACAGACAACCATTCACACTCACATTCACACCTATGGTCAATTTAGAGTCACCAGTCAACCTAACCTGCATGTCTTTGGACTGTGGGGGAAACCGGAGCACCCGGAGGAAACCCACGCGGACACGGGGAGAACATGCAAACTCCGCACAGAAGGGCCCTCGCCGGCCCCGGGGCTCGAACCCAGGACCTTCTTGCTGTGAGGCGACAGCGCTAACCACTGCACCACCGTGCCGCCCCACTATTAATTATCTAAACAGTCAATCTAATAAGGGCAAAACGAGAAACACCTGTCAGTCACATGTTCCAATATTTTTCATCACTTGAAAAAATTGGTGGGTTCAAAGTAAAGTTACCATGTTCTAACTTGTTTAGCACATCTAGGTCTAAATATTGCAATTGTACATGGAAATGTAATTGTACATGGAAATGAAAGCTGAAATTCTGATCTAATGTTGCATATTCATCTTTTGATCTTAAATCCAAATGTTAAATACTATTATTATATAATCTTTTTTTCTACTAGGTGGACAAATTTAATCTGACATGTGACCTCTCTTCCCATATTTGAATATTTGAGGACACTTTCATATCCAGGAGCCTTGTTCAGATCTTCAAGACTATTTTCTCCTTGTTTGTAATATTATTATGTTCTGTTGTACTCAAGGATCATAATACTTGCAATGATAGTTATCATTTCTCCTTTTCAACCAAATTACAATTCCCCTCAATGCATCCCTCTAAGCTTTCATATTACCACTGGTGGATGTTAAGGCAATATAGATGCTTGTCTATAATCTGATTTTAGACGCTACACTGACAACTAACGACAGTGTGGATTATTTGCAATATCATGCAGATTCCTCTGTGTTAACAGAAATGAATTATGGTAGGAGGCAGAAAAGCAGAAATAAACTAATGACGTCTATTCAACATAATAGACGTTTTATCTAAATAATCCCATGGTAGAGGTATCTGATTGTTTCAATATTAGAATGGCAATGCTGATGCATTCATTACTTTAGAATTAAATGGATGTTAGAAATTTTGAATTTTTTTCACATTACACTTAAAGCTCTGCTGTGGTGTAGTGCTCATTAACTTTGAAAATATTAAATAAATATGCTTTGGGGTTATTTCTTTAAAAATTAAATGCATTATGAAAAGATTCAACAGTTTTCAATTATTTGTTGACTCTTTCTAGATATTATATTCT
Organism: Neoarius graeffei; assembly: GCF_027579695.1. Taxonomy (NCBI): domain Eukaryota; kingdom Metazoa; phylum Chordata; class Actinopteri; order Siluriformes; family Ariidae; genus Neoarius; species Neoarius graeffei. The sequence continues at coordinate 59,331,564 of NC_083593.1, forward strand.
ATAATATTTGTAGCCCTACAGAAAGCGGTTCAAAGATGACCAATGTTTCTTGACAATGGCAATTAATCCAAGTTCATGATTGATTAAATAAATAAATAGTGTAACACTGACAAGCAAAACTCCTATTTGATATGAACTTGTCATTCAGCCTTATTATTGTTGTTTTTTTTGTTTTACAATAAGATTAATTTCAAATTTTATTTTAGGCTGGTTTCTTTTTCATGGTCATTTACTGTACTTTAGTTTTCACTGCTTCATGCCCCTGCTATCCAGCTAAATAATTAAATAAATGAATGAATAAATAAAATTATTGGATGGAATTCTCTGAATAAAATATAATAGATATTACAGAAAAGGTTTCCCCTCCCCCAAGCTTTCGAGTCTTCTCATTTGATGAAGTCCAAGAATTTACAGAGTATGTAGGGTACATTTATTTCTTTTAATTATACATATTCAATTCAATTCTTTATTCCAGACCTAGGGGGATCCATATCACAATAAAAAAACATCACAACACAGTAAAAAGTAAAACAGACAGACAAAAAGAAAAAAGAAAGGAAAAAAACATGTTGCATAGCTCTCATTAGTCATTGTCCCACATACAGGCATGTTCGCCAGTGATTCTACAAACTAGAGAACAGTCTCACAGAGCTACGTCCAGGACTAGCCAAAACAGCAATTAAGTTGTTTCGTGATTCAGATGCCCTGCACATAAATCTATACATCAGATTACGCAACACAGCTGCACAAGTAGGTACCCCAGCACTGACAAACATTTGACTTGCACTAGACCTTCTTGGAATTCTCAGCAGCAGCCTCATGCTGTCATTGTAAGCCACCATGAGTTTCCTAATGCTGCCTTGTTTGTAGTGGCACCACAGGTGTGCAGTATACAATGGTGCTTTAAAGAGTGAGATCTTGACCGACACAGAGCACATACTAAATTTATGGCACAGCATGTTCGCTTGCGCATACAATTTCTGACGTTGCCTATAGATATCTCTATCATCTGTCAGGTCATTAGCAATAATGTGGCCCAGATATTTGATCTCACTGCACTCACTGAGTGCAGTGCCAGCCAGATAGAAGGCAGGGAAGGGTGATCGTTTATCTTCTCTGCTCCTTATACTCATGATCTTACTCTTACTAGCGTTATATTTTATGTCAGACTCTTCACCATACTGTGAACATATTCTTAGTAACTGTTGCAACCCAGCAGTACAGGGACTAAGGATGACCAAGTCATCTGCATACATGATGTGATTGATTATTAAGTCACCAACCCTACAGCCAGTTCCACACATATTTAGAGACATTGACAAGTCATTCATATACACATTAAAAAGAAAAGGAGATAAAATTCCACCCTGTCAAACACCACTGGTGACAAGGAAGGGAGCAGAGATCACATTCCCCCATTTCACCCTCATTGTCTGATGTGAGTACCAATAGACCAGTATTCTAATTAAAAAAACAGGGACCCCACTCTTGGACAATTTTAAAAATAATTTCTCATGATTCATGCGATCAAACGCCTTAGAAGCATCTATGAAACACATGAACATTGTAGTATTTTGTCTATTATATCTATCTAAAATTTCCTTTAAAGCATAGATACACAAGTCAGTACCAAGCTTTTACTTAAAACCAAATTGGTTGTCTGTAGTCAAGACATACCTTTCAAGTCTACACAATAGCACTGTCTCCAGCACTTTAGACATGACACTGGCCAGGGCTATTGGCCTATAATTATCTGAGCTGTTTAGCTTCCCCACTTTATCTTTAATTACTGATACTAACACAACAGAAAGCATGGAATCAGGTAATAAGGCTACATCCACACGACAACGGCAACGAGATGTTATTTAAAAATATATCGCGTCCAAATGGGCAACAATCAGTAAAATATCAGGTCCATATGGCAACGCAACGCTTGCTGAAAACGATGCAATACACATGCCACACCTCTAGGGGCGCTGTAAGATGGTCCCTTCGGAGACACCAGAACAATAGAAGAAGTAAGGACGCATGCGCATAAACTATTATGTGCGAGACTTCATATTAGCCACAAAGTCAGGAAAATCTGTTCGTAAAATTACATTATAATGACCAAATACAATGAAAAGTATTTTTACAGTCTCATCTGTGAAAGGTAATCCCATGTGATCTCGTTTGGACGGCAAACCTGTTGGTACAGTTAAACGCAGCTAATCTTTATTCTCCGCTTTGACCTTTCCAATATGGCGGCGAGGATGACGTATGATTCTACGCGGAAGGCGGCGTCTTTAATGGTCCAGAATAAATTGAATACTACACGTTGATGGATTAATTTGTTGTTTCTCACCTGTGAAAGGTAATCCCATGTGATCTCATTTGGACGGTAAACCTGTTGGTACAGTTAAAGGCAGCACATGAATCTTTATTCTCCACTTTGACCTATCCAATATGGCAGCGAGGATGACGTACGCGGAAGGCGGCATCTTTAATGGTCCGGAATAAATTGAATGATACACATTGATGGATTAATTTGCTCTTCTACGCCCTTTTTGAGGAATGTATTGTAGGACTTAAACCATCATCTGAAGAGGTGAGATCGCTCTTTTTTTTCCCTATTTTTGCTGGCGGGATTGACTCTGCCCTAAGGGCTATTCTCTCTCTCTCTCTCTCTCTCTCTCTCTCACTTTGCACCATTACACAATAAATATTCACAGTGAAAATATTTTGTAAGCGCGTTTCATGAACCAAGTTATAGGATTTGTTGACAACTCGCATCGCATCGCAATGAGAAGATCATTGGCACTACTGGTGTTAAGAATCAGACCATTTCATAAATGAATATTTTGCTGTAGAGCTGCAGTGTTTGTACAATTGCATGTTTTTGCTTCACTATTACTGTCACTATTCTGCTTCTTGCATTACTACTGTGAACTAACACTGAACATCATAATAATAATAATAATAATAATAATAATAATAATAATAATATCCAAGCTCGTGTTTCACTCTCACTAGTGCTCTGTAAGGCTTTTTCCTGGTGATATTCGTTACACTTCTACCCGGCGTGAAGCACTCACAGTCATGTGGTTGTGACGTCATCGTAAACAAATCCGTTCTACTCATCCAGACGACTTCACAACGGCAACGTTGCCAGATCTTTCCACTCTGGAACCCGTTCTCAAAAAGATTGCATTTTGGGCACCCAAAACGCCGGTGCCGTGTGGACGCCAGGCCTAAACGATAAGCAATTGTATCGGAGTCACCTGAATCCGTTGCTGTGTGGACGGGGAGACTCCATGAACTAAAAGACCCATGTAGCACATAGCCACCAAAGGACATAATTTCTTACTGGCAAATTTAATATGTTCAGCTGTAATATTATCCAGACCACAGGCCTTATTGTCTTTTAACTTGATCATTGCTTCATGGACTTCAGCAGGAGTGACAATAACATCATTACTAAACTCTACATTATCCACTATAAACAAGTCACTTTTTACACAGTTTAGCAGCTCAGAGTATCGTTTACGCCATAACTGTGAAATCTCTTCAAAGCCACTCACACCATCTATATTGGAAGGGAGAGAGGTTTTGCAGTTATTGACAGTTTTAATTTCTTTCCAGAAGTCATTAACATTATTCTTTTGCAGCTTCCTTGCCAGCGAATCAGCCCTCATAGTATTTTCATTCCTCTCAATGTAGCGAAGTGCACATTTAAACTGGGCATTAGTGCGTTTTTTATCTTCAAACAAAGAGCCATGCCTACTTTTCCCTGCCTCAGCCCACTTTTTAAAAGCATTTCGGGCCTCTGCATGCAGTGCTTCGACATGGTCCCTCCACCCTGGTTTAACATTTGACACTTTTGTTCTGTGTCTATACAGAGGCTTGCTTGACATACCAAGAGACCCCACAATAGCTTCATACATTGAACACAATTCCTCACAATGTTGTACATTATTACAGTTCATATTCCGACATAATAAAACATCTTTTGGGATTTTAATATTACCCAGCAAAGCATCAGACTGATTGACATACATATCAATGCTATTCCTAGACAATTTAGACCACTCTATTTTACCAACATCAGTGTTGTTATCCACAGGCAGCAACACAGGTAAACTGCCTGTGTTCAACACCATAAGAAAGGGTATATGGTCTGCAGTAGCCATATCATAATCAATTTTTATCTCATTTATGGAGTCATGGGCATCCACAGTACAAAGGCAGTGGTCTAACCAGAAAGTGGAGTGCCAGGCCTCACTTATATATGTATAGCTATCATTTGGTAAAAGTACCTTACTAGATAAAATTAACCCACTGTCAGAACAAAACTGGTTTAAGTGATTACCAAACAGACAATTGGCATCAGTTACATCAGCATTCAAGTCCCCAACAACATAGATAGATGTAGTAGGATTGTCCTGTATAAATGACATGATAAATGCCAGTCTGCTGAGGTACTCATCCTCATTTTGTATACATTCATATGGCGTGTAAACATTCAGGATTATTACCTTCTTATCATTACAACACAGCTCAATTGCAATAGCCCAGTCAACTTCCAGCCGTATGACATTAACTCCTTGATCATATTTTTTATTCCACATTGTGGCTACCCCCCTGGAATCCTCCCCCGGACAACTTTAACACTTAAGTCAGTTGTTGATTCACCTGCCCCATGAAAGTCTTTATGTATGGAATTTAGCCCTTCCAGATCCTGCTTAGCCAGGAATGTCTCCTGGATACACAAAATGTCGCATCTCTCCAACAGTTTGTCTACAACAAATCTGCATGATTTATCAGTTTCGCTGTGGCCAACACACAGTCCACGCGCATTGTAAGACGCAACACAGATATTCATAGTTAGCTTGGAGATCTCACTACGGCACCTATGCAGACATGTTCTCACGTTGAGCTGCAGGTGTGCCGTGACATTTCAGCTCACTGCCCCCCTCATTATTAAGGAACCTTGGGCCATGAGCTTCATAAAATCGGTGAACATAAATCCCAGTGGGCCACAGATTTGGTTCATACATGTCCGCAACATTAATACATTCAGCGGTGATGTGAAATGAGCCATACCTGCTGCAGGCCGACTCAATCTTTCGACATGTCACTGTTTCATTCTCCAGTTTTCCAGAGAGATAAACACGCAGCGTGTCAGCATCCAAGCTGGGAGCAAACTTAGTAGCAAAGACATTCACCAACTTTGTTTTCACTACTCCAATGTTGCTCTCAGTAGCAGTTCCAATAATCCCACTATTCCTCTGTTCACGTTTCATGTGAGCTTGCTTGTTTTGTGATCTCGGTGGCCCAGTCGTTTTCAAGGGCCCCCCCTTTTTGAGACCTTTTTTCACCACATCGTTCCACGGTGGTGACAACTGTTGTAACCATGGTGAAGTTACTGCTACATCCAAGCGATCATGTTGATGAATGGTGCCCTCCGGCGGCCCCTTCACCCCTTCGCGCGAGGTGCTAGCGATCCCTGTATCCAGCCCAGGGAGACGAATCTTCCCAGCAGCGGGAGTCGCTGATGATTCCTCCTGGCGACCAGGGCCTGCTGCTCCCTGCACCCCCTCTCCTGTGGTGCAGGCAGCCCCAAGGTCATAGTCCGATGTGCGGTATGTCTCCACTGCTGTCACTCGGTGGTCTATCAAATCAAATCAAATCAAATCAAGTTTATTTGTATAGCGCTTTTAACAATAAACATTGTCGCAAAGCAGCTTTACAGAATTTGAACGACTTAAAACATGAGCTAATTTTATCCCTAATCTATCCCCAATGAGCAAGCCTGTGGCGACAGTGGCAAGGAAAAACTCCCTCAGACGACATGAGGAAGAAACCTCGAGAGGAACCAGACTCAAAAGGGAACCCATCCTCATTTGGGCAACAACAGACAGCCTGACTATAATATTAACAGTTTTAACAGGTATAACCCTCAACTGTCCTCATGGGGCCATCCTTCACAGGAGCGGTGCAATAAAACTCCGACCAGACACAGGGCACCAGGATGGATCAAGAAGGTCCGAGGGGCAGAAGAGGCCAGCATCTCAATCCCAGGATCAACATGTAACTCAGAGGGACAGATTGGGGGGGGGGGGGAGAGAGAGAGAAAGAAAACATGTTGTTAGGTATGCCCTAAAAATGACAAGTATTAAATCTGTGTGGTAGGCTCGCAGAGACGAGAGTCTTTACATCAGGCATAACACACAACAATGGCATGTTATATGGTAAAATATATCATGACTTGCTCTGGCTGGATGCTTGATTGGGTGATGGGAGCACACTCCTCAGCAATGATGAGATGCAGATGGGACCCTTAGGGCTGGCCAAGACAATTCAGTTACATTTCACCGGGTCTGGGACATGCGACAGAATGTCTGACGGCCGATTCTCTGCAGGCTACGATAGCCAGTCGAGGTCTCCACCCTCTCCACCAAAAGATTTCCTGTTGACTCCATGTAACTCAGAGGGACAGATTTGGGGTGGGGGGGGAGGGAAAGAAACCACAGGTTGTTAGGTATGCCCAATGTCACCTGAATAAGTAGGAACAGTATACATATTGCACCGAGTACAAGCAGGGACTCCGGCAACTAACTATGACAGCATAATTAAAAGGAGAGAGCCAGAAGGTAACACAGGCATGAGGGAGCCCCAGGACATAAAGCAGCCAGCCACTACACTGTCAACAAACTCAACTGAGCAAGCGAGTGGGGACTGACAGCATCCATACATCCCAGTTTACCAAAACACTCTATGTCTGAGGACCCTCCAGATCTACTCCTTTACCTCATAAACACCATTAACAAAAGGCTTGACTAAACAGATATGTTTTCAGCCTAGACTTAAATGCTGAGACTGGGTCTGATTCCCGAACATTACTTGGAAGGCTGTTCCATAACAGTGGGGCTTTGTAAGAAAAGGCTCTGCCCCCTGATGTAGCCTTCACTATATGAGGTACCAGCAGATAGCCTGCACCTTTTGATCTAAGTAGGCGTGGCGGGTCTGTGGCTGCAGCAATTGACCCCAAGTTTTCGCTTACTTCAGCCTGTGTTTCCAATGCCTTCCTCAGGCCAGAGACTTCTTGGCTCAGCCACTCGACTCAGCTGAGCAGCGCCGAGGCGTCCATATTGCCAAACCCGACAGGTCGAAGTTCATCCAAGTAATGTGACACAAAACGCGGAATGTTTTCCCCGCATTCATTTAGAACCCTCAGGCAGGCTTTGATATTATTTATGTCCTTCTGTGGGCATTTGTGTGCAACACAGCGTAATGTGGTATTCGGGCAAATATCAAACAAAAGTCGCTTGGACTCTTCAATCCACTCAGATGAAAAATTGTTTGTTGTCAGCAAGATAATTTCATCATGGCTTAGTGTCTTCATTTTAACCACAATAAAATTTAACAGTTCGTCTTCTACAATCACCTTCCCATTATCAGTTTTGTAGATTGCAGGTTTTACGCGAGGACAAGCAAAGCCTCCACCTGCAGCACCCGCTGTCGCCGCCATGTGTGTGTGTGAGTGTGTGTGAGAAAACAAATAATATATTTCTTTTCTTTATAATATTCAATAGTTCTGAGGCACAAAATATGAAAAAAGTCTTGTTTTTATGAAAAATATTTTATACTAAAGCTAGACGGCCTTTCAAATTCATAAAATTGGTGAAATTTAGTTCCCTCTGAAATATGCTCATTGTGATATATGTTTATTTCTGTAATCTCATCTCGTCTCGTCTTCTTCCGCTTATCCGGGACCGGGTCGCGGAGGCAGCAGTCTAAGCATGGAAGCCCAAACTTCCCTTTCCCCAGACACCTCGGCCAGCTCCTCGGGAAGAACACCGAGGCGTTCCCAGGCCAGCCGAGAGACATAGTCCCTCCAGCGTGTCCTGGGTCTTCCCCGGGGCCTCCTCCCGGGGGGACATGCCTGGAACACCTCCCCAGGGAGGCGTCCAGGAGGCATCCGAAAAAGATGCCCGAGCCACCTCAGCTGGTTCCTCTCGATGTGGAGGAGCAGCGGCTCTACTCCGAGCTCCTCCTGAGTGACTGTGCTTCTCACCCTATCTCTAAGGGAGCGCCCAGCCACCCTGCAAAGGAAACTCATTTCAGCTGCTTGTATCCACGATCTTGTTCTTTCTGTCATTACCCAAAGCTCATGACCATAGGTGAGAGTCGGAACGTAGATCGACCGGTAAATTGAGAGCTTCGCCTTTTGGCTCAGCTCCTTCTTCACCACGACGGACTGGTAAAGCGACCGCATCACTGCGGAGGCTGCACCGATCCGCCTGTCGATCTCATGCTCCATCCTTCCCTCACTCATGAACAAGATCCCGAGATACTTAAACTCCTCCACTTGAGGCAGGACTTCTCCACCAACCTGGAGAGGGCAAGCCACCCTTTTCCGGTCGAGAACCATGGCCTTGGACTTGGAGGTGCTGTATTTCTGTAATATCTCACAAAATATCAGGCCATTCTGTGGCTGGGAAGTTATTTAATTTGAGGGGATTAAAGCAAATAATGTGCATGAAATCGCTCACTTCGCACAGTCAAGCAGACAGAGAAAGTCCATGTGTGCATGCACAGGTTTACCTTCTTCTTCTTCTTTTGGGTTTTACAGCAGCTGGCATCCACAGTGTTGCATTAATGCCATCTACAGGTTTACCTTTGAGCGTGCACTGACCGTTCCATCATTCTGTCACTATACGAACAGCTGATCACACCGAGGTGCTCATTGACCGCTGATATTTATTAGTTTGGTCCTGTGTTTCCTTTCCTTCGTATATAACAATGTCTTTTCTTCTCGCTTTCCATTACTGTAGTTGGTCTTTCACATTTCATTCACACACTCAAATCCTCCATTGTTTTTCTCCTGTTTCAAATTTGTATCCCACAATGCCTTGCCGAATGGGGAAAGCCCATCACGTGATGCATGACATAGTATCATGAACTGGGTCATGGTGAAGCAGGAAAAAATATCGGAGAATTTAGGGACATGTGACTATAAATTCATTAATTGTTCTATTTAAAAAATAAATAAATAAAATTGGAAGTCTGTGATTCAAATTCAGTAGCTTTCAGTCACTAAACAAAAATAATTGGGTGTGAGGGAAAATTCTGTTTATGACCCAAACTTGAAAAATCTGAAAGGCAGTTGTAACAGTTCCTGATGTGGGTGGAGCACAGAAGCACGGCAGGTGAGAGTTGATGGTTACACAAACCACTTTATTTAGCTTTTCAGCTCACTCACTCACTCACTCACTCACTCACACATGTGTTGTGGTCGGAGGGAGAGCTCCTTTTCTCTGCTCTCTCTCTCCTTTTATGTTCCATCCCTGTAACAAACACACACACCCACACACACATTAATTGACAGCAGGTGGAATGACTTAGCCACTTACCTTCCCTGACCCTGCCCTCCATTCACAGACTGCTGCTTGGCCATGCCCCCGCTGCCACATACCCCCACCCCCCCGACTCAGGCTGGGGAGCCATCCAGCCTGTGGCTGACTCCCCTCCCCGACAGGACAGGAAGTCCACCACCACCATCTGCGCCCCCGGCCTGTGGATCACCTCGAACTTAAATGGCTGGAGGGCAAGATACCAACGGGTGACCCACGCACTGGCATCCTTCATGCAGTGGAGCCACTGGAGGGGCATGTGGTCCGAACAGAGAGTGAAAGGACGCCCCAGCAGGTAGTATCAGAGGGCAAAGACCGCCCACTTGATAGCGAGACACTCCTTCTCAATTGTGCTGTACTTGCTTTCGCGCATCGACAGTTTCCAGCTGATGTACAGCACGGGGCGCTCCTCGCCCTCCATCTCCTGGGACAAAATGGCCCCCAGCCCTCTGTCCGATGCATCAGTCTGCAAAATAAAGGGGAGAGAGAAGTCAGGGGAATGTAAAAGTGGCCTCCCACACAGTGCAGCTTTTACCTCAGAGAAGGCCTGTTGGCACTGCTCCGTTCACTGGACTGGATCTGGAGCGCCCTTTTTAGTGAGATTGGTTAGCGGGCTGGTGATGTCTGAATAATTAGGTAGAAACCTATGATAATAGCCAGCCAGCCCCAAGAACTGTCTCACCTCCTTTTTGGTCTTAGGCCTCAGGCAGGCCGCAATCGCTGTGGTCTTGTTAATTTGGGGACGCACCTACCCATGGCCCAAGTGGAACCCCAGATACCATACTTCCACCCACCCAATAGCACACTTTTTCGGGTTGGCTGTGAGGCCCGCTCGCTTCAGCGACTTTAGAATGGCTCTTAGGTGTTCCAAGTGCTGCGGCCAATCATGACTGTAAATTATGATGTCGTCTAGATAGGTGGCCGCATAGGCAGTGTGAGGGTGGAGGACTCTGTCCATAAGCCACTGGAACATAGTGGGCACCCCAAACAACCCAAAAAGGAGCGTGACAAATTGGTGTAAGCCAAATGGTGTGGAAAAGGCTGTTTTCTTTCGGGATAGAAGAGTTAAGGGGATCTACCAATATCCCTTTGTTAGAGCCAGTGTCGAATAAAAGTGAGCAGCACCTAACCGATCAAGCAACTCATCAATGCGAGGCATTGGGTATGCGTCAAATTTAGACACCGCATTGACCTTTCAATAGTCCACACAGAACCGGACCGACCTGTCGGTCTTGGGAACCAGGACCACTGGGCTGCTCCAGTCACTGTGGGACTCCTCGATTATGCCCATTTCGAGCATGGCCTTGAGTTCATCCTGAACCACCTTTTTCTTGTGTTCAGGCAATTGGTAAGGGCGGCTACGCACTACCACCCCCTGGGGCATTTCGATGTGGTCTTCTATGAGGTGGGTATGACCAGGAAGAGGCGAGAACACATTGGAAAATTCCTTCTGTAACTTGGCTACCTCTGTGAGTTGGACCGGTGAGAGGTGGTCTCCACAAGGGACCGGAGTGGTCCGAGATGTCATCTTTTTTACCTCCAGCCCCAGCTCTGCCTTCTCTGGGACTACCGATGCCAATGCCACGGGGACCCCTCATTCCAGCATTTTTAAAGGTTGAGGTGGTAGATTTGCAGTGCCCCGCCCCTATCTGTTCACTTCACCTCATAGTCGATGTCCCCGACTTGCCGTGTGACCTCGAAGGGCCCTTGCTACTTGATGACTAATTTAGAACTTGACGTGGGCAATAATATGAGCACTTTGTCTCCCAGTGTGAACTCTCTAAGGCGCGTGCCCTTGTCATACAGCCGGATTTAACATTTTTGTGTCTGCCGCAAATTCTCCTGGGTTAGGTGTATGAGGGTGTGGAGTTTTGCACACAGATCAAGAACGTACTGGATTTCATTTTTACTAGGTGAAGGTCCCTCCTCTCAATTTTCCTGTAGCACGTCCAGAATGCCACGCGGTTTATGCCCATATAATAATTAAAAGGGAGAAAATCCCATGGAGGCTTGCAGGACCTCTTGTACTGTGAATAACAGGGGCTTGAGCCACTTATCCCAATTACACGCATCTTCACTTATGAATTTCCAGATTATGTTTTGAGTGTTTGATTAAATCGCTCTACTAAGCCATCCATTTGTGGGTGATAGACACTGGTGTGGATAGACTTAATCCCCAGTAACCCATACAGTTTGCACAGTGTGCGTGACATAAATAAGGTGCCTTGGTCTGCCAGGATTTCTTTCGGAATCCCGACCTGGGAGATAAAGCAGAACAGCGCTTCCACAATACTGCGTGCTGAGATACTGTGGAGAGGCACTGCTTCCAGATATCACATTGCATAGTCCACCAGAACTAAAATAAAGCGATATCCCTGTGCTGACTGATCTAATGGCCTGACGAGATCCATCCCAATTTGCTCAAACGGGGTCTTGATTAGAGGAAGAGGGCGCAAAGGCACTTTTGGGGTGGCATTCACAACATGCCGCACACCACCCACGGACATCCCCGCGAATCCCTGGCCAATAGAACCGGGCCATTATTCAGGCTAGTGTTTTATCTTGCTCTAAGTATCCAGCCATGGGATTAAAGTGAGCCGCATGAAATACGAGTTCCCTACGGCTCTTTGGGATTAACAACTGGGTTATTCGTTCATGAGTTTGAGTGTCCTGCATCACTCGATACAATCTATCTTTAATAATAGCAAAATAGGGAAAGGTTGGTGCCGCGCTTGGCTGAAGAGTTTGACCATTGATTACTCTCACTTGGTCAAATGCATGCCACAGAGTCTCATCTCACGACTGCTCTAACATGAAACCCTCAAGGGAATCCCCGAGAGAGGGAGGAGGAGCAGGCTGCTCCTCACTCTGACACGGTGTTGACATAGATGGCTCTGTGACAGCTTCTCCAGTCAATGCCAGATCAGGATCTTCCCATGACCTACTAGTGCAGGACCCACTATGTGTTAAATATTCCATTAGTTTTTTAAACCCTGGCCAATCAGTACCCAAAATTAATGAGTGGGTGAGACGAGGACTAACCGCTGCCTTTATTCTATGCATTTGGCCACGGAATAGAATATGGACAGACACTAGAGGGTAATGGTGAACATCCCCATGCACACACAACACTTTCACTGCTTGTGCTCCCCCCAATGCTTCACCTTGCACCAGGCATTGGTGAATTGGAAGAAGAAAGAAAGCACAATTTTATTCATCACACACTTGTGAAATTTCCTCTCTGCATTTAACCCATCTGAAGCAGTGAACACACACATGCACACACGTGAGCAATGAGCACATCCACAACAGTGGGCAGCCATGCTAACAGCGCCCGGGGAGCAGGTGGGAGTTAGGTGCCTTGCTCAAGGGCACCTCAGCCCAAGGCCATCCCATATTAACCTAAACACATGTCTTTGGACTGTGGGGGAAACCTGAGCAAACCCACACAGATATAGGGAGAACATGCAAACTCCACACAGAAAGGCCCTTGCCAGCCTCTGGGTTTGAACCCGGAACCTTCTTGCTGTGAGGCGACCGTGCTAACGACTACACCACCGTGCTGCCCAATTGAGGAATCCACCAAAGCGTGATATGTATCCCCTTGAATACTCACCGGTATGTGATACATTCTGGCCTGATCAGGGGCAGTTTCTGGCATATCGGGGATCCAGATTACAGCACCCACCTCCCTTGCAGAGCTCTGACTCTGGAGATGTTCCGATTCCCTGCCGCGCCAGCACGCCGGCCCAGGCTTTCCCTCTGCACTGGTATTATGGGTGTCACTCACCTGAGGGGGAGACAACACAGACACAGAAGAGGGAGATGGGAGGACACCATGGGTGCAATGGGCCGGCTGGGGAGGAGCCAGCCGCCGCCTCCGTGGCAGGGGAACGGGGTGGAGAGGGGGACAAGAGACAGGGGGGAGGAGAGAGGGAGAGAAGAGAAGTGAGGGGAGATGCCTTGTCTGCCTGCTGTCAGATCCACCTCCAGATGGTCCTCCACCAGCTCGATGGCTTGTTCCAGCGACACCAGGCCCATCTCGACACTTGACCCATTCCGCTGTTCCTTCCGGAAGTCGAGAGACAAACTGTTCCAGTGCCACCAGATCGATGATCTTGTCGGTGTTGTGGTCTTCCACCCTCAGCCACCGCCGGCAGGCATCCCGGAGTTGCTGGCCGAATGCAAACGGCCAGCCGACCTCCTCCAGTGCCAGCATCCGGAAGCACTGGCGATGTTGTTCTGGGGAGCAGCCGAGCTGCTGCAGGATGGCCTTCCTCAGGTCAGCATAGACCAGTTGGCTGTCAGCAAGGAGCTGCTGCACTGCGAGCTGCACCTCGCCAGTCAAGAGCGGGAGGAGGCGCGCCATGCTCTGCTCCAGCGGCCACCCCAACGCCTCAGCTGCTTGCTCGAAGAGAGCGAGGAACGCTTCTGGATCGTCCTGCAGTCCCATCTTTGTGAGGATGGTGGTAGTGGTGGCTGATGGCCCTGCTGATGTGAGCAGGTACTGGAACGTCTAGCGATCTTCCTGCTGGGCCAGCATCAAGGCTTTGAAGCGTTGCTCCTGTTCTTTTCAGAGGGTGATCAGCGCTTGATGCTGGTTCTGCTGGGCAGTAGCGAGGGCAAGGATGAGCTCTTTGAATGGGGAGGACTTCATGGGGTGATTCCCTTCTGTGCTCCCAGGTTTCAGCACCACTGTAACAGTTCCTGATGTGGGTGGAGCACAGAAGCACAGGAGGCGAGAGTTGATGGTTATACAAACCACTTTATTTAGCTTTTCAGCTAACTCGCTCACTCACACATGCATTGTGGTCCGAGAGAGAGCTCCTTTTCTCTGCTCTCTCTTTCTCCTTTTATGCTCCATCTCTGTAACAAACACACACACATTAATTGACAGCAGGTGGAATAACTTAGCCACTTACCTTCCCCTACCCTGCCCTCCATTCACAGACTGCTGCTTGGCCACGCCCCCACTGCCACAGCAGTCTAGCTTTAACTTTACAGAGACATGAAGATTCTTGGCATTATGCCTGTTCAACAAATTAATTAAAATATTCAGTTTTTTTTAAGCCCAGAACATGCAATTAAAATAATACTTAAGTAGAGACTGCAAACCAGTTAAATGCAAACTCACACTGCACAGTGTGGAAATGACCCAGTATTTCAATTATTCAATTACAGTGTCTCAAGTTCAATGAAATTATTATGACCTCAGTATCACTGTGGCTGGACAGTAAAGAAATTGATGATCACAAAGATGTATAGAAAAAAGTAATGGGCTGTAAAGCAAATTTTTAAAGGCTGATTTATATTTTCACAAAAATGCAACACAAATATATTTGCATCAGAAAAGAAAAGGTCTTTAAAAGCCTGATGTGGAAGGCCTGGTGATGTTCCCATCACCAATCACTGATCACTATTGTTTATCCCAATATCAATCAAGCTTTGACAACCACAGTGCCACACTGGAGAAAAGTCGGTGTTTGTGTATCTTTGAAGGTTGAGTGGCTGGCCGCTTTATATCCCAGGGCTTCCTTGTGTCTGTACTACCTGCTGGCTCAGTTATGCTCTCATAGTTAGTCTTGTTGGAGTCTGTACTTGCACTCTGCACATAATGTACATTTTTTTGCCAACTCTTTTTATTGATTTGTCAATATTACAATTGACAGTACACAGTAAAAAAAAAAAAGTGCACATATGATCATACAAACAGAACGTTAATGCCAGACCAAAGGTGGCAATAAAAGAACAAACTTATAAACATTGATTTAGGCCAGATTTCAAGAAGTACACTCGTGTTAAACTTGGTGTGGCAGCGGGGGCGTGGTATTTCTACAGTGGTGCTGAAACCCGGGACGGAGTACAGAAGAGAACAGCCTCATGGAGTCTTCCCCCTTCAAGGACCTGGTCCATGCTCTCGCCATGGCCCAACAGAGCCAGCACCAGGCGCTGGTCACCCTCCGGAAGGAACAGGAACAACGGTTTGAAGCCCTGGTGCTGGCGCAGCAGGAAGATCGCCAGGCGTTCTGGCACCTGCTCGTGTCGGCGGGGTCCACCATCACCACCGCCATGGACCCTCCCCACCTCACCCTAACAAAGATGGGTCCACATGATGACCCCAAAGCCTTCCTCGCTCTTTTTGAGCAGGCAGCAGAGGCATGGGGTTGGCCGGTGGAACAGCGCACGGTGGGCCTCCTCCCCCTGCTAACCGGCGAAGCGCAGCTGGCCACGCTACAGCTCCCTGCCGACAGCTAGCTGGTCTACACCGACCTCCGCAGGGCCGTCCTCCAACGTGTGGGGCGCACCCCGGAGCAGCAACGGCAGCGCTTCCGCACACTGTGCCTGGAGGAGGTCAGCCAGCCGTTTGCATTTGGCCAGCAACTCCAGGACGCCTGTCAGTGGTGGCTGAGGGCCAACAACCATGACGCCGAGGGAATCATCGACCTGGTGGCACTGGAACAATTCATCACCTGACTTCTGGAAGGAACAGTGGAGTGGGTCCAGTGCCATCGCCCGGCGTCGCTGAATCAGGCAATCGAGCTGGCAGAGGACCATATGGCGGCTGTTCCGACGGCAGGACAGCGTGTCTCCTCTTCTCCCCTCTCTTCTCTCTCTATCCCCTTCTGTTCCTCATCCTCGCCCCATTCCCCCACTGCGGAGGTGGGAGCCGGTTCCACACCAGCCGGCCCGCCGTACCCACGGTGCCCTACCATTTCCTACTTCCTTGTCTGTGTCTTTCCCCCCTCAGGTGAGTGAGCTCCAGAACACCGGTGCAGAGGGAGAGCCTGGGCCGGTTTGCTGGTGCTGTGGGGAGCCGGGGCACCTCCAGCATCAGTGCTTGGTGATGGAGGTGGGTGTGGTGGTCCAGATCCCTGACGCGCCAGGGACTGCCCTTGATCGGGCTGGAGCGTATTGCATACCGGTGAGTATCCAAGGGGATATGTATCAGGCTTTGGTAGACTCTGGCTGTAATCAGACCTCAATCCACCAAAGCCTGGTGCAAGACGAGGCATTGGGAAGCGCACAGTGGGTGAAGGTGTTGTGTGTGCACGGGGAAGTTCACAACTACCCTTTAGTGTCGGTCCACATTCTATTTCAAGGGGAGAAATTTAGAGTAAAGGCGGCGGTTAATCGTTGCCTTACCCACTCAATAATTTTGGGGACTGATTGGCCGGGATACGGGGAATTAATGGCACATTTAGTGAAAAATGGGGCCTGCCATAATTTAGCGGGGGGAGGACCCAGTGTGGCATTGGAGGGAGCAGCTGTCACAGAGCCATCTACATCATCACCGCATCAGAGTGAAAGCAGCAGGCTCCTCCTCCCTCTCTCGGGGAATCCCTCATGGATTTCCTGTTAGAGCAGTCGCGAGACGAAACTCTGCAGCATGCATTTGACCAAGTGAGAGTACTCGATGGTCAAACACTCCAGCCAAACGCCATCCCATCCTTCCCATTTCTCCATTATTAAGGATAGGTTATACCGAGTGACGCAGGACATTCAGACTAAGGAACCAATAACACAGCTTTTAATCCCAAAGAGCTGCCGGGAATTTATATTCCAGGCGGCTCACTTTAATCCCATGGCCAGACACTTGGGGCAGGATAAGACACTAGCCTGAATAATGGCCCGGTTCTATTGGCCAGGGATTCGCAGCGATGCCCATAGGTGGTGTATGGCGTGCCGCGAATGCTAGTTAGTAAATCCTACAGCCATTCCAAAAGCGCCTTTGCGGCCTCTGCCATTAATCGAGCCCCCGTTCGAAAGAATAGGGATGGATCTCGTCGGGCCATTAGATCGGTCAACATGAGGATATCCCTTTATTTTAGTTCTGGTGGACTATGCAATGCGATATCCAGAAGCAGTGCTTCTTTGCAATATCTCAGCACGTAGTATTGACTCTTCCGCGTCATCTCCCAAGTCGGAATCCCCAAAGAGATTCTGACTGATCAAGGCACTATGCTTATGTCACGCACACTGCGTGAACTGTATGGGTTACTGGGAATTAAGCCTATCCACACCAGCGTTTATCACCCACAAACAGATGGCTTAGTCGAACGTTTCAATCGCACCCTCAAGAACATAATTCGGACATTTGTAAGTGAGGACGCATGCAACTGGGCTCAATGGCTCAAGCCCTTGTTATTCGCAGTGCAAGAGGTCCCACAAGCCTCCACAGGGTTCTCCCCATTCTAATTATTATACGGGCGTAAGCCGCGTGGCATTCTAGCACGGGCGATTGCTCTAAGACAACGAGGGAGGCTCAGCCTCCTCTAAAAATGACGAACATCGTGTAGGATGAATTGCGCTAGGCTTATGTTATAGTCGGCCTTATAACATTGCTATTTCAGATCCAGAATCATAGAAATATATGTGCTCAACCCAACTACAGTGCGAAATCATCCCGTTATAACTTTTCCCAGTTCGCCTAATGTGTGCGTGAGTTTTTCCCCCTCGTGACAGCGCGATGCAGCCCAGCCTCAGTGCACTTCAATGGCATTTGGGAGCTATGCGCTTGTCAATCTCAAAATGCAAGACGGTTATTGCACAAATACTGCGAAAATGCCCGCCCACGGAGTCTCACGGACTCCCAGCCTCAGTGGACTTCAATGGCATTTGGGAGCTATGCGCTTGTCAATCTCAAAATGCAAGACGGTTATTGGACAAATACTGCGAAAATGCCCGCCCACGAACTCCCAGTATCACAGTGGGAGGGACATGGCAGTTTCTGCGAGGAGACTGGTGATTGGTGAAAGCGGCCGGATATTTTCTTTGATTGACAGCTCGTTTCAACTATAGACAGGCAGCGGTGAATTTCAGTTCAGTCCCATGCGGATTCGCAAGTGCTGTGGTGTATTGTAAGAGATCAGCTTACATTTCAATTTCATTCATTACATACAGTTTCTACCAGCTTTTTTAGTTTGTATATATTTTCATTGTAAATAAAGTGTAAATGTAGTGTTGTCAAGTTTGCTATCTTAGTTCCAGAAATTTTATTTATTTGAGTGACTGAACTTGAACTTGAGGGGGCTAGTCAGCTAGCAAGAAAGCTGCGCATGGATGCCAAGCATTGCTGATTTAATTTTGGTGAAGCCATTTGCCAGTCTTCCTTTCGAGGAAAAAATTAAAATTAAAGAGCAGGGTAGACCAACGCCTCAAACTGACTTGGTGAAAAAGGTAGGGAATAATACTCGTTCCTTTCAGCTCTCCTGGTACGAGAAAGTGAATTGGCTAACAGCAAGTGACCCACATCAACAACAGTAAATAGGCTACTTTAGTAATATGTCATGAATGGACTAAAAATATAGAATCTATTTAAAATATTTATGCTGAGTATCATATATTGGAATATATATTTTTCTGGATATGAATTAAACACAGCTACAATTTGGAAAACATTTTTAAACAAAAACACAGCCGAGAACATTTCACACTACAGACCTGGATTAAAAGTGAAGGGTTATCAAAATTGTCAATAAAACATTTCTCAGTCAAAATAAGTAAAATATAGGGAAAGTGTCATTGAATGAAATGTGTGGCACCCAGCTCTATGTTTGGCTCCCCAAGGTCAGTGCTTGTGCCTATTCCAGAACACTCTGCTGTTACTGCTGAGGTTCCTGACAAAGAGCTGCTTTCAATAATGATCAATTTTTAAGCACCATGCCACATGCCACAATTTTAAAATATAAAATGTTAAAATATACCCCCCCCCCAACACCACCATCATGTATACTGGACAGTAGGTTAATGGGCCAAAAGAACCTGTTATTTCACAGTTTGTGACCCTGCCAACAATCAGCCAGATCAGAGGCAAGAGTATGGGCAAAATTGATGTGTTTTTTCTTTTTTCTTTTAAAATCTGGAAATATCGTAACCGACCAGCCTCCCCTGTTTGAAAGACTACCAGCCGCCACTGCATTCTAGATGTGCTGCGTGAAAATTGGGAGGAGGGATCTTCAACAAGTAAAAATGAAATTCAATACGTTATCAACCTGCGCACAAAACTCCACACACTCATGCACCTAACCCAGAAGAATTTGTAGCAGGCCCAAGAACGTCAAGTCGGTCTGTATGACAGGGGCACGTGCCTGAGGGAATTCACACCGGGAGATAAAGTACTCGTGTTGTTGCCCACATCAAGCTCCAAATTGATCGCCAGGTGGCAAGGACCCTTTGAGGTCACATGGCGAGTCAGGGACATCGACTATGAGGTGAGGCGAATGGACAGGGGCGGGGTGTTACACATTTACTACCTCAATCTGTTAAAACTTTGGAACAGGGAGGTCCCTGTGGCATTGGTCTCGGTGGTTCCAGAGAAGGCGGAGCTGGGGCCAGAGGTTCAAAAAGGAAAATTGACATCGCCCACCGCTCCGGTCCCCTGTGGAGCCCACCTCTCCCCGACCCAACTCACAGAGGTCGCCCAGTTGCAGACAGAATTTTCTGACGTGTTCTCACCCCTGCCTGGCTCACAGGCTCACAAACTATACAGATGACAAATATATTGATATAAAGATATGAAGTGGATTATAAAGTGGCAGAGGGGAACTGAATTGATTCCAGAAATTCAAGAAGAGGGTTCCATATCCTGGGCAGCACAGTGGTGTAGTGGTTAGCACTGTCGCCTCACAGCAAGAAGGTTCTGGGTTTGGGTCCAGCGGCCAATGAGTGCTTTTCTGTGCTGAGTTTGCATGTTCTCCCCATGTCTGTGTGGGTTTCCTCCGGGTGCTCCAGTTTCCCCCACAGTCCAAAGACATGCAGGTTAGGATAATTGGTGGCTCTAAATTGACCGTAGGTGTGAATGTGAGTGTGAATGGTTGTGTGTCTCTATGTGTCAGCCCTACAATGACCTGGCAATTTGTCCAGGGTGTACCCCACCTCTCACCCATAGTCAGCTGGGATAGGCTCCAGCTTGTCTGCGACCCTGAACAGGATAAGTGGCTACAGATAATGGATGATTCCATATCCTGTAAAACTTTGTGGTGGAGCCATGCAATGTAGCCCTCATCTTCTCTAGCTGGGAATAGAACAAAAGGTCTCTTAACCAGTGAAAGATTGTTGGTGGAGTGGAAGATTTCCATCTCAGTAAGATTAATCTCCTTGCTAATAGAATGGTGAATGCTATGAAGTCAGCCTTAAATTTAGGCATCAGTAGGGTGGAGGGTAGCACACCAAACAAAATAGTTACTGGAATAGGATCAAAGGGTTAGGGTTAGGTCCTACTAATGGCCCTTTTCCACTACCCTTTTTCAGCTCACTTCAGCTCACTTCAGCCCAACACGGCTCGTGTTTCGACTACCTCAGAGCAGCACGACTCAGCTCACTTCAGCCTTACTCAGCACCCAAAACTTGCACCATTTTGCAGTGAGGCTGAGGCGAGCCAAACCGAGCTGAGTGAGGCTAGGGGCATGAGGAGACACTCCCTGTGCACTGATTGGTGAGGAGGAGTGTCCTCACATGCCCACACACGCCCCACGAGCACGCTGGGAACCACCATCTGTAAACACCGTAAACCCGGAAGAAGAAGAATTACGACAAATTATGTGCCTCGCCTCATCTATACGCTCTTGCCAGTATCTGTTGGTGTTGTCAGTGACAACAAGCCACAGCACCAAGACCAGCAACACTAACGACTCCATGTCCTCCATGTTTATTGTTTACTATCCGGGTCGTGAGACTACCGCTTAAAAGGTCACTGATGTCACTGTTTGCGCTGCCTAACGACATCATGTGATGTCCACCCACTTTCGCTAACTCCACCCAATGTGTCCACCCACTTCCAGCCAGCACGGTTCAGCGCGGTTGTAGTCGAAATGCAACGCCAATCGCCCCACTCAGCTCGAGTCAGCCCAACTCAGCACCGCACGGCTCAGCCCAACTCAGCCGCGTTGGTAGTGGAAAAGGGCCATAAGTTCTTTGGTCTTTCTAAGTACGCTTTATGAAGTCTTGGAACTCGTCCTTGCCAGAGGAACTCAGATGTTACCCCATCTAATCTACGGAAAATGATTTTGTTAAATAAACTGGTATACATTGAAAGAGGGCGGCACGGTGGTGTAGTGGTTAGCGCTGTCGCCTCACAGCAAGATGGTCCGGGTTCGAGCCCCGTGGCTGGCGAGAGCCTTTCTGTGTGGAGTTTGCATGTTCTCCCCATGTCCGTGTGGGTTTCCTCCGGGTGCTCCGGTTTCCCCCACGGTCCAAAGACATGCAGGTTAGGTTAACTGGTGACTCTAAATTGACCGTAGGTGTGAATGTGAGTGTGAATGGTTGTTTGTGTCTATGTGTCAGCCCTGTGATGACCTGGCAACTTGTCCAGGGTGTACCCCGCCTTTCGCCTGTAGTCAGCTGGGATAGGCTCCAGCTTGCCTGTGACCCTGTAGAACAGGATAAAGCGGCTAGAGATAATGAGATGAGATGAGATGAGATGACAAGAACATATCTGAGTTTGCTCTCAACTCTCCATCAGTGAATAGTTAATAAGTTCAGCTTAATACAATAGACCTTATGTTCAGAAATAATCCTGCTGCTTATGTTCACAAGTTACTCATAAGCTGAAGTTCCTGTTAAGACAATTGCACTTTTTGATTATATTGTACAAAATTTAGAAAAGTTATTTATAATCCCACTACTCAGCAGATAAGCATCGCTTCCTTTTTGAGTCTTGTTTCACTCCAGGTTTCTTCCTCAGGTCATCTCAGGAAGTTTTTCCTTGCCACTGTCACCTTGAGCTTGCTCATTAGAGATATTTATGAATTTAAAATTTATATCTGGGATTTATGTATGTATGTGATGCTGCTTTGTGAGAATGTCCATTGTCAAATATGCCATACAAATAAAATAATATTGACTTGAAGCACCAACTTGACCTTCTACAGTAGATGATTTACAAACATTCTGCACCATCTATTGCTGCTATCACTTTGGCATCCTGTCGTCTCAAGAGATGATGGTGTAGCGGTAGTGGGATGTTGAGCATTTCCTAGAGTGGCTATAGAGTCCCACTCTGGAATGGCAGTCCTTTGCACACTTGTCACACACGAAATAGGTTGGCACACGGGTAGTGGCCACCCTGGCTTTTCTTCAGTTTGTCAGCAACCTGTTTGTTCCTGATGTTCTTGGCTCTCTGCACTCCATCCTTGACAGCTGCTCTCCAAGCTGTATGATTGTCTGCAATTCTCTCCCACATGTTGGGGTTGATGTCTGACAGCTTCACGTCGTGCTTACAGATGTCTTTGAAGCAAAGCTGTGGTCAATAAACTGGATGGGAGCCCCCACAAAGCTCACCATACAGCATGTCCTTCGGGATGCGTCCAGATTCCATTCGTTGCATGTGGCCAAGCCACCTGAGGCATCTCTGGCGGAGGAGAGCAGGCAAGCTGGGGACGCTGGCGCATTGGAATACCTCTATGTTAGTCACTCTGTCTTGCCACTTGATGGACAGAATGCATCTGAGACAGCGGAGGTGGAAGCTGTTGAGCCTTCTCTTTTGTCTGGAATATGTAATCCAGGACTTGCTACCATACAGGAGGGTGCTGAGTACACAAGCCTGGTAGACACATAGCTTGGTATTCTTAGTCAGCTGGCTGTTATACCAGACTCACTTGTTTGGTCTGGCCAATATAGCTGCAGCTTTGGCAATCCTCCTTCCCACTTCTGCATCCAGAGAAAGGGAGCTTGACACAGTGGACCTGAGGTAGGTGAAGGTATCTACAGCTTCGAGATGGGTGTTATCAGTGGCGATGTCTGGGGCAGAATCAGCACCCTGAGCCATAATGTTGGTCTTCTTCAGGCTGATGGTTAAGCCAAACTTCTTGCAGGCATGGGACAAACAGGCAACTAATTGCTGTAGCCCAGCTTTGCTATATGACATCAGTGTGGCGTCATCTGCGAACAGCATCTCTCATATGAGAACCTCCCTAACCTTTAAAATAGCTTTTAGAGACAATTTTAAAACTGGTCTCAGTCACCTAGAAGGGAGCTCCTTCGATAAGCTTTCTGAACAACAGCTATGGGCCATTATGAAAGTTATTGAAAGAGCTGTTATTGGTAGTTTGTCAACTCAATCTGCCCCTGTTTTAAACCAATTTGCTTTGATGTATCTGTAAAAATTGCCATTTTATGTTAAAATAGAAATGTTTAATCCCTTGTTGATAAGGGACATCAAATCAGTATCAGATCAGAGGAGAGTTTTACTGGCTTCTCTCTAGCAGAGGAAAATCTGCCTGTATCAACTCGGATGTGTGGGTGAAGCACAGAAGGAAGGCAGGCCAGAACTGAGTTCACAAACACGTTTATTAAAGCTTTTCAGCCTTAACTATACTTTGATCCACATATACACACACGCCACACACACACGTGTTCTGGTCGGGAGAGAGCCCGCTCTGCTCTCGCTCTCCTCCTTAAATAGGGCGCAGCTGCTGGGAAGACACACAAACACAGGTTAATTCACATCAGGTGTAGTGATTCTGCCACTTACCTTCCCTGACTCCGCCCCCCTGTCACAGACCGATGCTTGGCCACGCCCCCGCTGCCACACTGTCCTTTTCTTTTATCATTCAATTCAGTGATGATGAACCTCTAAATAAATAATGAGGATTAGATGTGAGAAAAATCTCATCTCATCTCATTATCTCTAGCCGCTTTATCCTGTTCTACAGGGTCGCAGGCAAGCTGGAGCCTATCCCAGCTGACTACGGGCGAAAGGCGGGGTACACCCTGGACAAGTCGCCAGGTCATCACAGGGCTGACACATAGACACAGACAACCATTCACACTCACATTCACACCTACGGTCAATTTAGAGTCACCAGTTAACCTAACCCGCATGTCTTTGGACTGTGGGGGAAACCGGAGCACCCGGAGGAAACCCACGCGGACACGGGGAGAACATGCAAACTCCACACAGAAAGGCCCTCGCCGGCCATGGGGCTCGAACCCAGAACCTTCTTACTGTGAGGCGACAGCGCTAACCACTACACCACCATGCCGCCCCTGTGAGAAAAATATGTGTTTTAAAGATTTTGGGCTGCTTTGTGAGCAAATGCATACATGTCAACCTATAAGGATTGTCCAGAAATTATACGGATTTTAGCTTATTTCAAGGGCGTACGGGCGTATAAACAAAGTCTTATGGATTTTCAGTATTTTCTGACCTAAATTTATTTTGTGTATCTTACTTGAACTTCGTCAGCTGATCATCGCAAAAACATACAAAAGCTCGATTTATAGACAAAGAACAGAGTGTATGCAGGGGCAGATAACCCAGACTATGTGAAACCGGATGTTTATTCCTCAAGCCTCGTGCAGTATCGCGACTGCGAGACTTTGCTCATTCCGGTCATGCGCACGATCTGCATTTATACGCGCCAAACGGTCATTGTTTGAATGATTTTCTCATTGTGCAGAGCGACATTGTTTACACCTGAGAGATTTTGAATAGCATCTGCTGAGTGAAAGAATGGGAACACCGAGAAAGAAAATGAGATACGGCGGGCGGTATCTTCCTGAATGGAAGGAGACATTTAATGGTGTCATTGTTCAGGTGAAAAATGAGGAGTACGCGCACTGCACAGTTTGTGTGCTAGATATAAAAGTTGTGGCGTCTGGAGTTTACGACATGAGGCAACACATGAGGTCCAAACTACATATATATATATATATATATATATATATATATATATATATATATATATATATATGTGTGTGTGTGTGTGTGTGTACACACTACCGTTCAAAAGTTTGGGGTCACTTTGAAATGTCCTTATTTTTGAAAGAAAAGCACTGTTCTTTTCAATGAAGATCACTTTAAACTAATCAGAAATACACTCTATACATTGCTAATGTGGTAAATGACTATTCTAGCTAAATTCTACTAAATGTCCGGTTTTTGGTGCAATATCTACATAGGTGTATAGAGGCCCATTTCTAGCAACTATCACTCCAGTGTTCTAATGGTACAATGTGTTTGCTCATTGCCTCAGAAGGCTAATGGATGATTAGAAAACCCTTGTACAATCATGTTAGCACAGCTGAAAACAGTTTAGCTCTTTAGAGAAGCTATAAAACTGACCTTCCTTTGAGCAGATTGAGTTTCTGGAGCATCACATTTGTGGGGTCGATTAAATGCTCAAAATGGCCAGAAAAATGTCTTGACTATATTTTCTATTCATTTTACAACTTATGGTGGTAAATAAAAGTGTGACTTTTCATGGAAAACACAAAATTGTCTGGGTGACCCCAAACTTTTGAACGGTAGTGTATATATATACAAAAATATTAAAACACAATATTGTGGCATTCTTAAAATGGAAGTATTGTCAGGGAGTGGTGGTGGAGACGAATGTAAGTGCAGAAGATATTTATAAAGAAGAAGACAATCAGGCAAACAAACAGAAACAGCATGCATAAATCAGAAACAATGAAACAGGCGATAGGTTGAGCGAGGCACAAACAGACTATCACAGACAAAATCAGAATCAAAGACGAGAATCAGGGATCAGGAAACAGGAAGAACAATCAGAAACATGCTTGGTAATGTATCACAAACACCTCAACACTTCACTTAGTGAGTCAGTCTTAGATGTCCTTATATATGTGCACTGATTGTGTCTTAATCCGCTGCTGGTGTTAGTCATTAGCAGCATGCGCACACAAGTCAGTTCATAGCATGCGCTATCCTGAGCACAAGTGAGACTCAGCCAACACATGTGGGTGTGACAGAAACCACTTCCCCCCACCCCCTGAGCTCCTTCCTTTAAATCTAGGGTTATAATGAATATTTTCTTACAAAAGGTTTTACATTAAAAACAGTATTAAATTCTCATGTCCCTTGAGGCCCTGTAGTGAGACTGCTCATTTACTTAAACTGTCGTCAATTGATCATTTTATGCATTTTGTATGCAAATGATTTTGATCAAAAGTTTTCTCATGAGAATTTCTACTGATGTTTAAATTTGGGACATGAAATCAAAGGACAGTCTGTATTTATTAATTTGGTGATTGCACTGCAGTAATGAGTAATATTGGCAGCACTCAAGGATTGCATTTTAATATAGTGAAATCATGAATTTTGTGACAAAGCATCTCATCTCATTATCTCTAGCCGCTTTATCCTGTTCTACAGGGTCGCAGACAAGCTGGAGCCTATCCCAGCTGACTACGAGCGAAAGGCGGGGTTCACCCTGGACAAGTCGCCAGGTCATCACAGGGCTGACACATGCCTTTTCCACTACCCTTTTTCAGCTCACTTCAGCTCACTTCAGCCCAACACGGCTTGCATTTTGACTACCTCAGAGCAGCATGACTGAGCTCACTTCAGCCTTACTCAGCACCCAAAACTCGCACGGTTTTGCAGTGGGGCTGAAATGAGCCAAACCGAGCTGAGTAGGGCAAGGGGCGTGAGGAGACACTCCCCTGTGCACTGATTGGTGAGGAGGAGTGTCCTCACATGCCCACACATGCCCCGCAAGCACGCTGGGAACCACCATCTGTAAACACCGTAAACCCGGAAGAAGAAGAATTACGACAAATTATGCGCCTCGCCTCATCTATACGCTCTTGCCAGTATCTGTTGGCGTTGTCAGTGACAACAAGCCACAGCACCAAGACCAGCAACACTAACGACTCCATGTCCTCCATGTTTATTGTTTACTATCCGGGTCATGAGACTACCGCTTAAAAGGTCACTGATGTCACTGTTTGCACCGCCTAACGACATCACGTGACGTCCACCCACGTTCACTAACTCCACCCAATGTGTCCACCCACTTCCACCCAGCACGGTTCAGCGCAGTTGTAGTCGAAATGCAACGCCAACAGCCCCGCTCAGCTTGACTCAGCCCAACTCAGCACCGCATGGCTCAGCCCAACTCAGCCGCGTTGGTAGTGGAAAAGCCCCAATAGACACAGACAACCATTCACACTACCATTCACACCTATGGTCAATTTAGAGTCACCAGTTAACCACCAGTTAACCTAACTTGCATGTCTTTGGACTGCGGGGGAAACCGGAGCACCAGGAGGAAACCCACGCAGACACGGGGAGAACATGCAAACTCCGCACAGAAAGTCCCTCGCCGGCCACGGGGCTCGAACCCGGACCTTTTTGCTGTGAGGCGACAGCGCTAACCACTATACCACCGTGCCGCCCTGACAGAGCATTAAAAATGAAAACAAAAAAAAAAGCCTAAACTGAAGGATATGTAAAGGTTAGCAAGTGTCATTTATATGTACAGAAGAACTTTGCAAGGACACTGAATACAAATAAATATAAAAGTGCTATATATCATATGACATTATCAGATAATGTGGAACAAGAGCTAATATACTAGTGTTCAGAAAAGGGATGGACGTGAGGTATTTTATGTAACACCAAGACCTTAGAAATGACTGCATGATGATCACCAGCATTGGTTGCAGGACTAAATACAGGTATTTGTAAATAACTAAATTATTATAAAAAGAGCAAATGTTTTAAACAAAGCATCATTCAAAAGTAGAATTCCTTGGAGCTCTATGGTGCGACTGCTCATTTACTTAAAATGCCATTTTGTTTATAATTGACACTAATCAAGTGCTTTCCCAAGAGAACGTCTACTGCACTGGGACCTGAGTAATGCCAGTTTTGTTCCCTTACATGTACAGTGTTTTGGAGTAACAATAAAGCTACTTGAACTTGATACACTTATAACCCTCATCAGATCGTTATCCATGCAAGGATAATCTATTTTGGCACATCTTGATAAAGGTACAGTATGTTGTTACATTAACAACTGAAGCATTGAGTTCTAATTAATTTTTGATGGAATGTAATTGAGTATAAATGAACAAGTTGAAATCAAATATCTATGAATATCATATACATGGCCAGACAGCGAGTTTCTTGTCTAAGACTTAAAAATTAAAAGTTCATTGGTTTGTATCAAATATTTAATAAATTATGAAGTTGTTTAATAATTATTAACCTAGTAAAATACCAGCATTTGTAGAATTGACAGTCCTAGGCATGAAAGAATAGTAATTTGCTCAAACATGTCAAGTCCCGTGAAATATGTAAGGGATAATGTACATTGAGCCAGTCAATATTGCTAAATAAAC
Organism: Neoarius graeffei; assembly: GCF_027579695.1. Lineage (NCBI taxonomy): Eukaryota > Metazoa > Chordata > Actinopteri > Siluriformes > Ariidae > Neoarius > Neoarius graeffei. Next base: position 59,360,048 of record NC_083593.1, read on the forward strand.
CCTGATGGGGTGATGGCCTTGAACCACCATGAAGAGGTTCATTTTGCAATAATGACCAGCTTAGTACATGACTACTTATTAAATAAATCAATAATTTTACACAAAATATTGATTTGAAAATGACTTTATTGATTTAAAAATGATTTCATTGTTTCCACTAATGACGTAGTCCATAGCAGTGTCTGTTATACAGAAATAACACACCATAGAATGCCATAACTGACCAATCAGAATCGAGAATTCAAATGAGTTGTGTCATAAAGTAGTTTTAAACCCGATCAGGCTTATTAATCAATATCAGAATCATAAACACTTTAATGCCTATGAGCTGTGCCCACAGGAATTGATTGTGGTTTTGTGCCAGTGTGGAACATTAAACAGTATATCACAAAATACAGTGCAGCAACAACAGGCAATACAACAACCAGTGCAGAGGGATTAGAGAGTGCAGTAGACACGAATAATACAGTGGAGAGACAATGGACATTGCAACAGCATTTACGATTCCCTGTTTGTTTGTTTTTTAATAAAGATCTATGCTTCAACTAAACACCTTTCATTTTCAGTGACAGACCATTTCATATTCATGATCATAGTCACATAAAATTCTGTTCTTTTAGTTGTGTTGTAACATGTTCATGCTTATTCAGTTTTAAATTTTTTTTGTTAATGATTTCCGCTAGGGGGCGGCACGGTGGTGTAGTGGTTAGCGCTGTCGCCTCACAGCAAGAAGGTCCGGGTTCGAGCCCCGTGGCCGGCGAGGGCCTTTCTGTGTGGAGTTTGCATGTTCTCCCCGTGTCCGCGTGGGTTTCCTCCGGGTGCTCCGGTTTCCCCCACAGTCCAAAGACATGCAGGTTAGGTTAACTGGTGACTCTAAATTGAGCGTAGGTGTGAATGTGAGTGTGAATGGTTGTCTGTGTCTATGTGTCAGCCCTGTGATGACCTGGCGACTTGTCCAGGGTGAACCCCGCCTTTCGCCCGTAGTCAGCTGGGATAGGCTCCAGCTCGCCTGCGACCCTGAAGAACAGGATAAAGCGGCTAGAGATAATGAGATGAGATTTCCGCTAGTTTATCATATAGGAATTGTTATACAGAGGTTTTTTACACTGTATACCTTTATCAGTAAGCCTAAGTATAAAGCATGTGAACTGTCTGAGAGAAACACAGTCAATTTTATTTATTTGTTTTTATTTATTTATTTTTTTAAACACGGTGCATCAGCTTCATTGTGTTCCAGGTAAAAGGGTTATTTGCTTTAATTGTTAGAGAATTCCTGAGGCAACATTTTTAAAAACAAATCTGGCTATAAATATCTGACAAACTACAGATAAAATTCAGAAGTTGGTTGGGACTGTGAGGCTCCACCACAAAACGTTTATAGTCACCATACTGAACTCGTTTTGAGAACAACACATCAGGTGAGATGACTAGCTTTTTCTATTATTACTGCTACTAATAATATCACTGTGTGAGTGATCTTATTGTATGAAACCTAGTAGTGGTAATTAAATGACAGTTGTTTCTCGTTGTATTTTTGACAGCTATGGAGGCTAAAATCATTGAAATGGCAGCCGTAGGAAGGGCTTTGCATCCTGGCATGTTGTATGACTGCCGCAGTGATTCTGTTATTCCAGGTAAACATCCCACAGTCTTCAACATTCCCCAATCCAAGTGTTACTTAACTGTTAAATAAATGTAAACTCACTGACTGCATAGTGATGCACTTATAATATGTTCCATTACAAAATTATTAAAGCATATATGAAATTAAATCACCCAATTCATTGGAAAAAAAAAACAATGTTGCCTCCAAACACTGTCAAGTGTTAATATCCTGTCTTGATTGGGGGTACAGTCTAAATGTTCAGTTGGCCATGTTTTACTCTCATCTTGTTGATGAAATGTAGCATTTGTATCGTAATGGAGAAGTGCTCTTTTTCTTTCCTAATTTTTTACTTTAATTTATACACTGCTATCCCCAAGAACAGTGGGATGGTGTTTCTTTAGCTCAGTATGATCCTGTAGACATGTTAGCATAATTATTTTCTGGAAATCTACAACTTAGTTGGTGATGCTAAACTTAAATTCTACCTAGGCCACATAGTTATTTTTGTGAGACCCCAAAGTGTTGTAACCTAGGGGTAATTTTTCTCAAAATGTTAACGTACTCTATCTATAAATGTCAATGGCCTAGGCTCTGAAACTTGAATAAGTCATGAGAACAAAGAAGAGCTGCAGAAACTCTTTAAATATGTACACTATATACTGATAGTTGTTCTACTGACTAATTTTTTTTTAAATGAATGGATTTCTTTGTCTTATAAAATGTTGGCGTATAGCTGTTTGAAAGCTACACTATAAGCATAGAGATATTAAGGTGAGAGCCACTGAAGTAACTTGCTGGAGGTTTACTGCAGTAAGAAAAAAAGAAAAGTAGGTCAGAATTTATAAGATGAATGGCAAGACTGTGTGACAGTAGATTGTGCCATTAAAAATCATCAGGAAAACAATAGTGATTTTATTTTTTTGTATGTCCTCATCACACCAAAAGTAATGTCAGATTATTGATATACCCAGCACCCCTCTAAATTTGGCACTGGGATTTAAAGTTATGATTTTATCATTTATCCGCGTATATCCAAACTTCACAGAGGTTATTTTTTAATTCATGTTGGTTAGCAGCAGGTGTGTAATAAAGTGGCATATCTTCAGTACGCTATCTTGCTGCCGAAGCTATTTATGAAACAAACTTTAAGGTGAATATCGGGCATTCATTGTGGAATACGTATTACAGTGCCAGAAGTAGAACATAATAATATTGCTTATTATTACTAAATACAAGATACATTATTTGGTCACAGGGATTAACAGTGCTAACTTAATGTCTGGTGGGCTTTAAATCCACACTCTTCTGGATGGAAAGTAGTAAAAGTTGACAAATAATTTTTAAGTCATAACTAACAGTTTTACTGTTGCACAGTTTGTGACAGAACTATCAGTTGTAGTCTCTTATTCATTTCAGGTATTTCTCTATGGGATAATGAAACAATAAAGAAGGGCGTGGTTTCCCATCGACAGCCCAAGACAGATCTGAAGTTCACTGCTTCTGATTCCCTCAGTGAGAAAGCCAAACTGCTAGATGTGAGTGCTTCCCTTACAGCTAGCATCCTGGGTGGTTTAGTGGATGTTGGAGGCTCAGCCAGGTTCTTACGTGATAACAAATCCTCAACACGTCAGAGCCGGGTTTCTCTGCAGTACAGCCAGACAACAAGATATGACCAATTAACTATGGACCGCAATATCACCTACCCAAAGGTGTTTGAGGACGGAACTGCCACGCATGTTGTTACTGCTGTACTCTATGGAGCTCAGGCTTTCATGGTGTTCGATCTCACAGCCGATGAGAATGAGAACAAAGAAGAAATTGAGGGAACCTTAAATTTAATGGTCAGAAATATTCCTTTTATTGATATAGAGGGAGCTGGAGGTCTAAAAATGAGTGATGGTGAGAAACAATTGTCTGATAAGATCAGTTGTACATTTTATGGTGACTATGAACTTGAGCAGAATCCCACCACATACAAAGAGGCCCTGCAGCTGTACAAGGAGCTTTCATCTCTGCTGAGGAAGAGAGAGAATGATGCAGTACCAATGAAGGTTTGGCTTTATCCCCTTGCACGTTTGAGTAAAAAAGCAGCTACACTGGAGAGAGAAGTTCGTAAAACACTGATCACTAAAACAGAAACTCTGTTGGAGGAACTGAGAAATGCAGAGATTCAATGTAATGACTTGATTACAAACACAACAGTAAATGATTTCCAGGATGTGAGACGAAGGGTGAAGAAATTGCAAGCGCTGCTAGAAGCCTACAAGGTGATTTTTCAAAAAAACCTGCGTAGGCTCATCCCTGCTATTCGGGGTGGAAAAGAACAGGAGCGGGCACTAGCAGACATCATAACCACCCACGAAAAGTCTCCATTTAGAGCTGAGAAGCTGAATCAATGGTTTGAGAACAATCAGAGTGAATTACATCTGCTGAAACTCTATACCCAGCAACTGAGTGGCGTCCCTGTCGTAAACTACACAGCCCTGTTGAGCAACATTCTAATAGATCCCAGTGTTGATACTGTGTTGTGCTTCTGCTTTACCTCTCTGAAATACGAAGACCAATATTTGTCCATTCTAACAAAATTTTTGAAAGTAGATGAGTTTGAAAACCTGGTAACAGTTCCAGAGTCAACTGAACAATTGTGGATCCGCACTCCTGAACTCAGTGAGAAGATGAAAGATAACATTTTTCTTTTCAGAAGTTTTTTCCAAGCTAATAAAGATGACACACAAATCAAGTTTGTCATTGTCTCAGTCTCTGATGCCTCCAATCCTGGAGCCTCCATCCGTCTTTACAGAAAACACAACATGGTGGACGGTGCGTTTCAACCCGTGTCCAAACCTCCTGCACCCAAGGTGGATGTCCAGGAGAGAAACATTATGTTGAGGCTGCAGAAGTCCCCGACTGGATCGACAGTGCGGTTCAGAGTGGAATACAGGACAACACAGGCCACTGATTCAGAAACTGATGTGGAAAAATGGGAAGTCACAGAGACTCCAGATACTCAGGAGAATTTCACCCTGACTGGAATTAAGCCTGCAAACCAATACTGGGTCCGGTACAGAGCTATTAGTGAAGTTGGAGTGAGTGAAGCCAGCGACTCTGTCCTCTTCTCACGCCAAGGAAAATTAAAATTTTCTTTGGGCCAGAATTGGGTCAGTTAACGTTTTACATTTGTAAAAATTTCTTTTCATGCATGTATGATTTTTGACCATTGATTTTCTAGTAAAAAAAAAAGTTAAATACATGATCAATATGTAAGTAAATATGTTTTATTACACATATTAGGGGTATAAAAAACAGATACACTAATAAAGCTGAAAAGTGTGCATATTTGCATGTAAAGTGCATAATTTGTTTCCCTTTACAGAACTGGAGCTATCGGTCCATTATTAATGAACTAAGGACCCAAATGTTGAGTAACCTGTGCACTTCACGGTGGAGTCCCTCAAACCTCCAGTCAGAGGTTACAAATTTATCAAACAACCCTGTGAGTAACATTTATAGGGAGGGCTGTAAATATAATGATGCTCCTGCATTGTTTAACCCACAATGTCCCTTAACAGTTGTTTTAAAAAATTAAAATTAGCCTTAACATAAAATATAATATATACTATATAGAGTAACCTATATTTACCAGTTTTTTAAACCATGTTAATTAAAATATACATTTCTTTTATTGATATTTCATTAATTCAGTCATTATTTTAAACATCCTCTTTTGAAGTTGAAGAGTGCTGGTAATGAGACTGAACATAAAATGTGGAAACTTTTCTGACTGTTTGACATTATCAAGCAGTGACTAGAATTCAGTTAGGATTTAAGTTATACAAAAAGCTAATTATTTTGGACGATTATGTGTTTGTCAGAAGGATGGGGTTCAGTGATCATGTGCCACGTAAGAGGACTTACAGATAATTTAAAAGCCCTTTTCATGATGTTATTGATATACAGGATATAATGTAATGTGACTTGTCACCGATTTATTATAGGCTTTATTTTATATAATTAATTTTATTATTACTATTTTTTTTAGAGATTCTGTTTGGCTTCTGATACCATCAGTACTCTTTGAAAGATTGTAAAACTTTAATGGCAGCTGCTTCTTAACTAGACTTCTTCAGTTATTCTTCACTAGACAATGGTGGTTGGTGTTTAAATCTCATTGACACAAGTTGCTGATGTGTGTGCTCAGGAATGTACATGAGTTTGTGAGGTTTGTTGGAATTTTTTGAATATCTAAACCAATGTAAAGCCAACATACATGAAATGAGAGCTATGTGCTCAAATATTATTGCTTGTGTATTAAACCTTGCTGCTGCATTCTGCACTGATTGGAAGCTGTTGATGGACATAGTGGGGCAAAAAGTATTACAGCAGGGTTAGTGTTTTATGGCCATATTACTTGGCAGTATTCCAGAGGTAGAAAAATCACTGTTGAACATATTAGAAATAGTCATAAAACCATCCAGGATAATAGTTATGCATTGTATATAGCAGTTAAGGGTTGATTAAGACCCCGTTCATACCTGACCTAAACATATGTCCTGGGTGATTCGATCATAAATAGACAGCGTTAAGCACACGTACGGTATGAATGGGGGCCAGTGTGTCTTGGATGCGCATTGTGGTCTGATTATTCAAACCCACTTTGGAGGTGGCCTGTGACACATAGGACCACATAACATTTGCACTATGAATGGAGAAGCATGTCAGTGCTTCCCAGATTGCAACCAATCACTGCCTAATGAACAATTTTAGTGCTAGGATGGAGTCACAGTCAATAACGAAACTCTTAGGGATATGGTGCATGCTTTTTATGGTTCTTTGCTTACTCACCACAGAAACTTCCCGCTGTGATTGAAATCCCTGGAGGGCTGAAACCAGGAATGGCTTTGTGTCTCCAAGGGGTTGTTAATGAACCGGAAGGAAGGTATACATCACACACACACACACACACACACACTGTACAACCACATTTAGCATACTGAAAATCTTGATGTGCTTGACAGATAATATCAACTTTACTTTTCTTCACAGCTTTTCCTTCCATCATAGAACTGGGCTCACTCGTCGTGATGACAATGCTTTTCAGTTGCTGGTTTACCCCAATGATTCTTTTGAATGTAGAATGTACCTGAAAACAGAATGTGAGGCTAGAAAACGTTATGTTGGGTGCTCTTTATCCAAAGGTTCACACTTTGTTTTCTTCATCGTCATCGGTGAAGAAGCCTTTGAGGTATGGAGATTAAAGAAATAACTGGAAAAATTCAAGTAAATAATGTAAGCAATGATACCTAATCTTTTCTTTTCAGGTGTATTTGAATGGCCGGCGGTACTGTGTGTTTACGCACCATATGCCAGTGAATAAAGTGAAGCTACTTCACATTTGTGGAGACATCATTATGAACAGGGTTGGTGTTGTTTCGGTAAGTCAGATACTCAAAGGCTTCAGTTTTTATCCCCTGCTGGCCGAAAGGTCCGAAGGGGGATTATGTCGTGGCGATGTCTGTCCATCCCGGGAAAGATACTCACTTTCTGAGATCAACACCTCTCACAATTTTTGGAGGAATTTCACGAAACTTGACAGGATTCTTTGTTATAAGTCAGTAATACGCATATTGCAATTTCGTTTAATTCAGTCACGTGTTACCAGAGTTATGGCATAGTTGCCTGCGGGGGATATTGTGCTCTCAGAGCACTCTTGATTTTTATTTCAAATAGTGTATAGATTATACTTGGACTATGCAGAATTTTGTCTGATCGAACTTTTAAACGCCTATATTAAGCACTGTCGACATCCTATGGATGACTTTCATTAATAAGTATTCTTCATTCTTTTAATTTCCCCAGAACTGGAGTGAATCTTCCTTTGGTAAAGAACAACGTTCTGGCATGCCACACTGGGAGCTTTCTAACGTCCAATCAGATGTGAAATATCCAATTTTTAAACCTGTGAGTAACAGGCACTTGAAAACTAGTTTAGAAATGCGAAATGGCCTTTATCATGTGAAGAATCTTCAAATCCAGACAATAAAGCTACAACAAGGACTTTTTAAATACTGCAACTAGAACAAAGAAACATTAAAAGACTACGATTAGAAATATCGCATGACCTTCACAATGTTTATGATTCTACAGAACCAGCCCAATTTGTACCCGATCCCTGGAGGATTAATACCCGGATCTGCTTTGTTCTTCCAAGGGGTAGTTCCTTTAGGTTCCGACGGGTAAGCTGTTAAAATACTGCACACAAAAAACCTTCACTGAAACACAGAAGCAAAAGCAAACAAAGATTATCAAACACAATATAAAATATAAAGCACATTAGTTCAATTTTTTTTCTGATGCATTCATGTAGAGCTGTTAACATAAATATTGTGCTTTTTTGTACTGAAATTTGCATATGCTTTGCAGCTTTGCGATAAATCAAAAGGCTGGGACACAAGAACATGATGAAATCATGTTTCACTTCAGGACTTACCTATCAACAGTGGTCTGCAATTCCTTTGGGGAAATAGGATGGGAGAAACAGGAACAGACAGAAGATCCCATATTTGCTGAAGGGGAAGCCTTTGATATCTTCATAGTTATTAGAACAGGATACTATGATGTAAGAAATTTAAAAAAGGAAAATGAGCTGATAAACAATTTAATTAAATGAAGCCACTAACATTGTCTTAAATCTTTTCTTTTACCTGTTTAGGTCATTGTAAATGGACGACAGTTATGTCTATTCAGAGAGCGTTCGAAAATGAGCAATGTGTCCACAATTGAAATTCGAGGAAACGTGTTCATAAACACATTTGCCATTATTCACGTAAGTCACTGTCATAGGGTGAAACAGGTAATTGTCTGTCTGCTGTGAATTAATTTTGTGCTAATGTTAGGAAGAAATAATGTTTATTTGCTATATACATCCTTTTTATGGTGAGAAATCAATGTTGTAAGAAAGTCATATGATTGAAATAAGCAAATGAAGGTATTTTCAATTAAAATATTCAATACAGTACGTTAATACATTCATCATTATTAAAGTATTGCCGATTTTAAGAGTGCTCATATAATATCAGTGTGTTTAGTCAATTTTATTGGAACTTGTGTTTTCTTTTTCTTCAGCTGGATAATACTGACCTGACCCTTGACATTTCATCCCTTATGTGAGGACACTTATCACCAGGAGCCTTGAGCTTGACCTTCACCTTGTTTTTTTGCCTGCATTGGTTTGTATTAGTGAACCAAATGGTCGTCACATTTAGTGGTCACATAAGCATTCATAAAACTCTGAGCTTATTACGGTTATTATATGATTTTAATGTAAACACTATGCTGATGATAAATTAAACTATGGTTGATTTGTGTTAATCTTTGTTGATGGTGGAAGAACAGATGTCTCTGTCATTTTCTTAGATAATAATTTTGTCATATAATAGAAGTCTTACTAATCCAGGAATTTTATATTTTAAAGAAACAGTAGATCAATATGAAGTATAGGTTCAATAGTTAAGACATTCCTAGGAATTTTGTGCAAGATATGAACAATTGAACATGTACAAAAATACCATCATTCATCATTACTACCAAATTTACTTGTTTGCTTTTAAAAACTTAATAATTGGCTAACTCTTCCCCATTTTGGAAATAAATATGTATACTTTTATTTTATTACAGTGACACAAACTCTTTGACCAAGTGGTAAAGCCTTCACCCCATTCAGCATGAAGATTTTGTTTGTAGTAGTAAATGACTGAAAACTATCAAGAATATTAGTTTGTTTCAATTTGAAAATGTTTGCCTTTCTTTTTTCTTTAAATTAATTTGCTTTACTGTTATATATTTTATGTACAATTTTGTTGCATGCTTATTCATTGCTATCATTTGAAGCCCCTGCTATTCTTGGGCAAAAAGATTTTAAGATGGAATTTTCTCAGTAAAGTTTGACAAGATATCATAACTATTTTTCATAGTATTATTTTTTTATCTGAATTAATCTGGCAAATTTGTTTAATAATTCACATCAACATAACATTTCTGCCATTTCTTTGCAGGTTGCCTAAATGCATGAACAAAGTTGATATATTCCTGAAATACAAAGCATATATGCAGAGCCATGGCCTCACTTTTTATTTATAAATGCCTGAAACCTCAAGAATGACAGAGGAATAGTTTTTAGCATTAATAATAAATATAATATAGTAATTTTTACGATTAAAATGATTCATATAGGTAGCGGTCTGAGTGAATGACCTTGACACCACAGCAGGAAGTCTATCGGTCTCCTCGCCATTTCCACTATACTAAAACACAGAGCTGACTGCAACTCCGATCCTCCATTTTGAGCTAATTTATCGCCATGCCACGTAGATGTGTTGCTGGCAGATGCAGCAACACGACAGAAGGTGGATTTACGTTGCATTCATGGTCCAAGAATGTTCAAACTGCAAAGATTTGGATGCGTTTTGCGAGAAGTTCATGGGCACATTGGGCGCCTACGAAGTGGTCTCTCCTCTGCTCTGCTCATTTTACTGAAGACTCGTACGAGACCTCTGATATGTTGAGGAGCGTTGGCTATAAGCCCGTATTGAAAAAGGGTGCAGTACCAACAATTAAAGGAAAAGAAAAGTATTTATTTTATTTTTTTTAAAGTGAGTTCAGTTGCACCCATAGACATATAAACATAGACGCCGCATTGAGCTGGCGGCCCGTTGCTGGGATACGTCAGAGTGTCCGCCATATTGGATGTGGCAAATCTTCCCCGTAAACCAATGCAAGTAAATGGACTGAACTTCATAAAGCCCCTTTCTACAATAATATTTAACTCGATGCCTTTTATTCACCCATTAAGACACACACGTATATATTTGGGAAACAAACAGGCTTCAAAACAACACACACAAATTTTAATGTTATGGTTATAAATAGTGTGCGAAATACCCTGTACACTGCAAACTAGCGACAGATACGCGATAGATAGCTAAGGTAAGCTAATCAGTCAGCATACCGTAGCAAGCTACCAAAACCTGAGGCCAAAATAACCAACCTACAAGACTGAATATGATAAATGATGGAAATAGTGGAAAAACTGGAAATAGTGAATGAAAATAAAAATGTACTGTTTTATTTATTGAGTCACCACACAGACCTACTCTCGCTGAATAAAGTGAGCTGAATGAGCGCCAAACTGAGTTCGGCCAGGTTCTAACGTCATACCAAAACAAAATACATCACTGATTTCCTTCACATTCAGAAAGGTTAAAAACATTCATCATACGTTCAAAAACGTTCATCATAGTGTGGGACTGTATTATCTAATTTTCACTGCTTATAACTCTACACCCCCCGGTGGAGATGAGCTGGGAAACTGAAGACTGAAGGAACAGCTCCCTCTCTGATCCTGACTGTCTGACCTGGTCTGTCAAAATCCTCCGTTCTGAAGTGTTCACTGCAGAGCATGGATGACGGAGTAGCAGAAAACCCTTCCCGTCGCACAGCTGTCTCCCACTGCTTTTTCATGGCTTTATTTTTGGGAAACCTACATAGTATGTGAAAAGTTAGCTAAGCAACTAACAACAATCAGCGTAGTTACGAAGGAAATACTTCGTTGTTTAGAGACCGGTTTCACCGAGCGGCTATTATGCGCGAGACTTCATATTAGCCACAAAGTCAGAAAAATCTGTTCGTAAAATTACGTTATAATGACCAAATACAATGAAAAGTATTTTTCCAGTCTCACCTGTGAAAGATAATCCCATGTGATCTCGTTTGGATGGTAAACCTGTTGGTACAGTTAAACGCAGCACATGAATGAGGCATCTTTATTCTCGGCTACTGTCTAGACACTATAGAGGGATATTACTGATGTCACCCGAAACCAGAAGTAAACAGACCCTGCGCCATATTGGAAGACCAACAAACTCGTGATTAGGGGGAAATAATGGCAGCGGTATGTGAACCCACGAGAATAAAGTGGAGTGGCAAATGACTTAAACAAACAAATCTGAGCTGTTTTATTTATGATTTATTGGCCCAACAGTAGACTTGAAAGAAACCTGTGTGAGACTTGGCAAAAAACTGTGGATATAATGGATAAGTCTGTGCATGATCTGTGGACATGGCAGATTATTTCAAAACCCTGAAGCCTGCTGAAAGGAAGCGATATGTTGAGAAACTGACTCTGATTGATGGTTTTGTCCCTTGGCTGTGTTTATTACAGCCAGCCACTGACACATTTAGTGTGTCTAATGACTAGGGTGTTTTCGTTAGAATTTCATGCACTTGGTTCATCAAACAACCTACAATGGTAAACTTTTGTGCTGTGTTAGGGTGTTCTAACAAAACTGATGGGAAAGGTGAAAAGAAGTCTTTCTACAGAATACCAGCTGTGATTGAGACACAAGGGGAGCAAACCAAGGAGCTTTCTGCCAGGAGACAGCAAGAGTATTTAGCTGCTTTATGCAGAGCGGATCTGAATACTTCAAGTCTACAGCAGTACAGAATATGTTCAGACCATTTTGTTACTGGTAAGTCACTAGGCTAGAGTGTTGTAGAACATTTTTTTAAATGTTTACTGAATAAAAACATCCTTAATTTTATCACATTTATGTTATATATTTCATTTCTTTCTTTTGTTTTAATTTTCCTCCCTCCATCCCTCTTTGGATTTTAAATATAGTTTTTCCCCATGTCCAAATAATTCAAAGATATATAAATAAAAACAGATAAGTAGTCACTTCACTCTTGCTCGTAGTTTGTTTTATATTGTGAGTATGTATGTATGTATGTATGTATGTATGTATGTATGTATGTACTTGAGGTCGTCCAATATGGCGCCCTAACAAAATCTCGCAGTATGGTGACGTCACGCGATAGCCCTCTATACCAGAGACGGTTGAAGAATCTCCACTTTGCCACATCCAATATGGCGGCGAGGATGACGTATGATTCTACGCAGAAGGCGGCGTCTATGTTTATATGTCTATGGTTGCACCCATAGATTTACATAGAAGACTAGATTCCTCACCGTGCATTCCAGAACGTCCGCACAGGGCGGCCATCTTACCACAGACAAGGGTAAATCTATGGGTATGAAGACTTACGCAAGCACAGCACAGCCCAGCACTCACATTATGATTTACAGGAAATCAAAGTACTGACTTTGATGACAAGATGATGTGTGTGTCTGTGTGTGTTTTAATTGTAGATGTTTATATCAGTATGTTTAGTTTTATTTTAACTGCACATTGGAGCCTAGTCAAATGAAATTTCAATCTTCTGTGATAACATATATTGACTTTGACATGATAATCAGCTTTGAATGTTCTTTTTGTAAATGTAAAGATATCTTTTTATCCTTGGAAGTATAACCACATGTGATTAATTAAATGCTTTTTTTGTCACAAACTACCATGAGTCGCTGTCACTGTTTTATACTATTACTTACTCGGGCAGTGCATTTGTTATTATGCTATGATGTGAGTTTACATTATTATGCTATGATGTGAGTGCATTAGGTTTTTGAGGTGGATGAAGTATTTCTGAAGTTTCAGAAGTGAGTAAGCTGTTTATTTAACTTCAGCTTCCCTTACGGCCCTATCACATGTAAAAATATTTTCACTAAAAATTGGAAATAAATTGTATGGTTATTTGTCCTAAGGCTGCAGTTATCCATAAGTATGCAGTGTTCGGCTTCTCACAGCAGAGGAATTTCAGCATGCATCCTGTCTTACAGTCTGTAGTATACTGAAATATTTTCGCCAAGCTATGCGTATTTTTTAAAACATAAAATGATTATTCATCATTAATATCATAAATACATACTTCTGTTTGGGTTTTTTTTATATAACAAACCAAACCATTTGAATATCGATTGAAATTTGAGGAAGTTACGGTCATCTGAAAAGTACATATCGCTACCAACACAATGTAATGGGTAAGCCAGCTGTCTGAGGTAAGATGGCCGCCATGTGCGGACGTTCGACTTCGTTGATGGGCAACGGGGACGAGGCATCTAGTCTTCTATGTAAATCTATGGTTGCACCAGTCCTCCTGGAGCGTGAGCCAAGGGTTGTTGCTAAAAACCGGAACGGAACAGGACATATCGCTCGGGCAGTGACCTCCCCGCGGTTGTTGCTAAAACCGGTGACATCATATTCCATCTTGGGTTTTAGTAATTGCCTGAGCCGAGCAGTGATGGCGGAGTACTCAGTGTGGAGAGAGAGAGAGTGGAGCAGCCATCTGATTTCTCCGCTGGATATGCTCGCCCTTACGTGGAAGAAGTGAATGAACGGAGAACTGAACGAACAACTGAAAGTCAGATTGTTTCAAAACAATCGGCCACAAGAAGTGAGAACACAGACGGGTAAGCTCCGACTCTCATTTGGATACAAAACAACAAAAACACCACTTGTTGTTTCCCTGCATTTAGATTAACACATGTAACTTGTATTGTGTGTTTAAGTTAGCGGTATAAGATTATTTAATTTGCTTCATAATGTGATTGTCTCAGTTCATCTGATTATTTAATGAGCCTTTTACGTTTTATCAGTGAAAATGCATGCATGTATATGTTGCATAAGTTATAGCACCCATCCTGTTTTAATGAGAGTCAACCCACAATCAATGAAGTCAAATCAGTCTTAGCTGAGCAAGTCGGTAACGGGATTTCTTACTGTCACCATAAATTTTTATTTATATGACTTGAGTGTTTTACCCAGGGAAAAAAAATTAAAGCCCTAAATTCTGGCATGATAATACACAGACAATTGAGCGCCAACGATGTGAGGCAAAACTAGGGGGGTCCGGGGGCATGCCCCCAGGAAAGTTTTTTGAAAATAGATGCTCTCAGATGCATTTTCAGGGTCTCAGAGAGGTTTTAGATCCATGATGATTATAGGATAGATTTTACCAGTGTTTCAATGATTTCTGACCTAAATAGTATTAATGTAAACACATTTGAAATTTCACCTTAAAGTTCAACATGCAAGTTAAACTGTTTTGTTATCGATTACTGAGGTCTATGATTGACTGAAAATCTACGGGGATCCCTTAATTATCTATGATCAAGTAGTGTTGTAACAAAAATGTGCATGAAAATATGAACAGTGGTTTGCTCCATTTTATGCGACCCAATGAAGAGAATCGATCATCATGACCTCCTGTTGATCACAAAGGGATCTGAACCGAAGACCTGCCACCTTAAAATAAGTTGCTGTATTACTATAACTGTAATGATTTAGAATGTTTCTGATGCAATTACCATAATATATGTATAACTAAGATGCACTGAAAAGAAAAGTAAGGCAACTGCATATTATAAAGTTTAAATTTTGGCACTTTATTAAATGGACTAGATTAAGATTAAAACACATTTAAAGCAGGATTTTTTCTAGAAAAATTTAGTATGAGGGCGCTCACCATGGCGAGGGAGCAAAGCGACCGGGGGGATGGTGCCGGTTGTCCGTCCCCTCCTCCGCCGTGCGAAGCCTTTGAAAATTTGAGGCTACAATGGGACATTCTGAGGCAATCTGACAGGGAAATTGTAACAAATTGTCAACATTGAAAAAGAAAAGTAGTCTTCTTCTGCCCCAGACAGTCTTTGGCTTTCTTCCGTTTCGTGCCGTGGGATGACACCTTTAAATGCCCAAGTGTCAACAAAAACAACTTGCGAACTACTTCTGTCAAAAACTCCCACGCCGGTGGGTGAAAGGTCATTCAGTCTCGAGAAATCTCGCTCTACAAGTCAGCTGACCTTGTATGTAACCCATGTCAAATCTCGCGAGAGCAGCCGTGACAAGTAAACAACATGGCGCCTCAAGGCAAGGCAAGTTTATTTATATAAGCACATTTCATACACAATGGCAGTTCAGTGTGCTTTACAGAAGTAAAAACAAAAACAGTAACAATAGAGAAATAAAATTACATCAAATAATTTTATTTTTATTCTAAAACAATTAATTAAAAGAATTAAAAGAAATTAAAAGAAAATAATAAGAATTAAACAATAGTAAAAATAAAATAATAAAATGAAGTAGTAGTTCAAATAGGATGAGAAAGAAAAAAAAAACCCAGCAGAATAGAATCTCATCTCATTATCTCTAGCCACTTTATCCTGTTCTACAGGGTCGCAGGCAAGCTGGAGCCTATCCCAGCTGACTACAGGCGAAAGGCGGGGTACACCCTGGACAAGTCGCCAGGTCATCACAGGGCTGACACATAGACACAGACAACCATTCACACTCACATTCACACCTAACGGTCAATTTAGAGTCACCAGTTAACCTAACCTGCATGTCTTTGGACTGTGGGGGAAACCGGAGCACCCGGAGGAAACCCACGCGGACACGGGGAGAACATGCAAACTCCGCACAGAAAGGCCCTCGCCGGCCACGGGGCTCGAACCCAGGACCTTCTTGCTGTGAGGCGACAGCGCTAACCACTACACCACCGTGCCGCCCCAGAATAGAATAAAGAATAAAATAGGATAAAGTTAAAGTAAATTTAAAACATGCAGAGAAGTAAAAATTATAAAGAAGACAATATTAATTATTTAACAGAAAGCATCTGAAAACAGCTTGGTCTTTAACCTAGATTTGAAGCTGCCAACAGCAGGAGCATTTTTAATGTCCTCTGGGAGTTGGTTCCATAGCTGTACTGCATAGTAGCTAAAAGCTGCTTCACCACACTTTGTTTTAACAACTGGTTTTAATAGTAAATTTTTCTGTTTTGATCTGGTAGATCTGATTGGGTTAGGCCGCTGCAACATATCAGAGAGGTAATTGGGCCCTGTACCATTTAGAGATTTGTATACCAGCAGCAATACTTTAAAGTCAATTCTGTAGCTTACTGGAAGCCAGTGAAGGGACCTTAGAATTGGAGTAATGTGCTCTGTTCTTTTTGTTCGTGTGAGAACCCTCGCCGCTGCATTTTGAACCAGCTGAAGTCGTTTGATGGTCTTTTTTGGCAATCCTGTGAAAAGGCCATTGCAGTAATCAACCCTACTAGAGATGAAGGCATGTATTAGTTTTTCCAGATCATTTTTTGACATAAGTCCTCTTAGTTTGGAAATGTTTTTAAGGTGATAAAATGCCATTTTAGTGATTGCTTTCATGTGACTGTCAAAGTTTAGCTTGCTGTCAATGAAAACACCAAGATTTTTAACCATTTCTTTAGTTTTAATCCCTTTTGTATCAAGAATAGTGGTAAGCCTGAGTCTTTCATCTTTTTTTCCAAATAGAATTACTTCTGTTTTATCTGTGTTCAGCTGAAGAAAATGTTGTGACATCCAGCTATTGATTTGATCGATACACTGGTAGAGACATTCAAGGGGGGCATAATCATTAGGTGATAGAGCAAAATAAATTTGGGTATCATCTGCATAGCAGTGATACAAAATTGAATTTTTATTGATAATTTGCCCAAGTGGGAGCATATAAAGGTTGAAAAATAATGGTCCAAGAATCGACCCCTGGGGGACACCACAGGTCAAGGACATTGACGTTGAGGAACAATTTCCCAGGGTAACAAAGAAGCTTCTATCTTTTAAGTATGATTTTAACCAATTAATAACTTTACCAGTCAATCCAACCCAGTGTTCAAGTCAATATAGCAGTATGTTGTGATCAACAGTATCAAAAGCTGCACTGAGGTCCAGTAATACCAGGACCGATGTTTTGCCTGCATCAGTATTAAGATGTATGTCATTTATAACTTTAATCAGCACTGTTTCAGTGCTATGATTGGCACAAAATCCTGACTGAAAATTATCAAAACGGCTGTTTGATATCAAGAAAGCAGTTAATTGATTGAAGACAATTTTTTCCAGGATTTTCCTGATGAATGGTAGATTTGATATTGGCCTGTAGTTATTTAACACTGAAGGATCCAGATTTTTTTTTTTTTAAGAAGGGGCTTTACAACAGCTTTTTTTAGGGACACAGGAACAACGCCAGTCTCCAAGGATGTATTTATAATTTGAAGCACATCTGTAATTATAAGATGAAGAACAGACTTAAAAAAGTTGGTGGGCAGAATGTCCAGTTCAGATGTTGAGGAACTGAGATTTTGTACAGTTTTTTCAAGAGTCTCATAATCAATTAAACAAAATTCTGACATTGTGTTGAAGTTATCTATCTGTGTCATTGGTGATTGCAGTTTTTCAATTTTTTGCAACTGAGATATATTATGAGAAATATTCTGCCGTATTTTATCAATTTTACCTTTGAAAAAGGATGCAAACTCATTGCATTTATTAACTGAGAGAAGTTCAGGTGCTAATTGTGGTGGGGGATTAGTTAGCTTCTCTACTGTTGAAAATAGCACACGGGCATTGTTCATATTCCTGCTGATGATGTTGGAGAAGAAAGACTGTCTTGCTTTACGAATTTCATAATTATAATTACAAAGCATCTCTTTATGGATTTGATAATGGATGTGAAGTTTAGATTTGCGCCATTTTCTTTCAGTCTTTCTACATTCTCTCTTTAGCAGTTTAACAGCCGGGTACTGCTTCCATGGTGCTTTCTGCTTATCATTGACTCTTTTTATTTTGAATGGAGCAATATCATCCATAATTTGGGTCATATTTAAATTAAAAAATTCCAGTAAATCATCTACAGAGTCTGACATTTTGGTTGAGTTCTGAGAGAGAGCTTGTTCAAAAAGAGCACATGTGTTGTCTTTTATGACTCTCCTACCCATAGTCATTGAGCTATTCTGAATGTGAGGAGACATAGAAACTTCAAAGAAAACACAGAAATGATCAGATAAGGCCAGATTAAATCCCCAGATATAATAAGACAATCAAACTCTAAGCAAGTGACTGATAACAGTTCACCAAACTCTTCAAGAAAGACTTTGGCTGAATGTCTCGGAGGCCTATAAATAGTTAATAATAATATGTTAGGAGAGCATGTAACAAGTGCACATAAGTGTTCAAAGGACATAAAATCACCAAGTGAGGATTGTTTACATTGAAAAGAGACTTTGAAAATATTTGCGATCCCTCCACCTTTCCCTTGTCGGGTAACATTCAAAAAATTAAAATTTGGGGGAGCTGCTTCAATAAGGGTGGTAGCACTATTTGCTTGATCCAGCCAGGTTTCAGTTAGAAGCAAAAAATCAAGATTGTGTTTGCAAATAAGATCATTAATTAAAAATGACTTGTTTAAAAGTGATCTAATGTTCAGAAGAGCTAGCTTTACAGAAATTCTAGAAGTAATATCTGGTTGTGCACTCTGATGCTGTTTTAAAACAGGAAGGAGATTAGATTGGTTCACCCCCAGGGTTAAATGTGCTCTATGTTTTCTGTTTCTTATCAACACAGGAATAGTGTCAACATTGGGTCCCAGCTTGTTTTCAACACTACACCCATTTGCAGGGACCCAGAGTACATCAAACAAGACTTTCTAAATGTTCCATTTGGTTTGAGGGTGAAAGGATTGGAGATGACATGTATCTTTTGGATGGTGAAAAAGATTTGTAGCCAGCTGAAAGTCCTGGGCGAACACAATTTTGATGAACTGGGTACACTGCTTGTCGTGACAGATTTGGGCTGGAAAAAGAGAGTGTAGCCATTGGGAGCAATTTTTTCATGCTATTTGGGAAATCCATCTGAGGAGAAGTGGAGTCGTCTGTCCTTGAATGTTGGGAGGCCTGCAAGTCAGATGTTTGTGTGTCCTTGATGACGACTTGCAAAGATGATTGTTTAGGCTTTGTAACTATGTCAGTCTGCGACATCTTATCAACTGTTTTCCTTGGTGCTGGCTGAGAAAAGATTGCAAGTTTGTAGTGGTCTGCTAAGACTTTGGCTCCAATCCAGCTGAGTTCAGTGCTATTTGGCTTGTAAAATTCTCTGCGATTCCAAAAAAGGTTAAAATTGTCTATGAAGTTCATACCAAATGAAGAACAAGTTTTTCCAAGCCAGGTGTTAAGACTGAAGAGTCGAGAAAAAGCAAAACTTCCTCTCGCTGGGAGTGGGCCACTGATAAAAGATTGAATTCCAGTCTTATAGAGCTCAGAAAAAAGTTTTCTGAAATCATCTTGGACAAACAGCTGTTCTCTGAAAACATCGTTTGCTCCCACATGTACAACAATACGCTTAATCGTTTTATGCTCGGACATGAGTTTCAAAATGCTGTCTTTGGTGTCAGAGATGGATGCATTTGGAAGACAACAAATAATCATCCCATTACCTTTTAATTGTCTTACAGTGGAATCACCAAGAACAAGGGTTGTGGGATCAGGTGGTGTTACTAGCTGCTTTTTGCCTCTTCTCACAGCTCTTCGATCTTGGTGCGATCTCTTTTTACTATGTGTTTGTCCGCTTGACAAATCCTCTTCCACATCCCTGAGGCATTCAAATTTGTTCTGAAGCCTTATGGGCTGTGGATTTTCCATAGGATTGTAGATCCTATTGTAATTTGTAGAACGAGCTGGTGTTGAAGTAATTACTCTTCTGTTTTTGTTTTTGGGCTTAGCACCCATCATTTGCCAGTTTTCAGTACTCACATTTTGCACAGCTTGAGTTATGAATTCTTCTACTTGATCTGCAATGTCCTCAGTCTGTCGGAGTGCAATCTCTGCATTCTCAGCCACTGTTTCTGTACTCCTTTCCTGAGATATCACTTTTAATTCGTCCGTCTTTGGCAGAGCATTAATCTTTGATTCCAGAATAGAAATCCTCTGTTCTAATTCCATGCATTTTCTGCAGGATTTTTTGCTCCCTGGCATTTAAAAAAAAAAGTGGAAATTAAATTAAAATTAAATTAAAAGCTTATAAAGATGAAAAATAAAATGAGAAAAAAAATAGTGGAAATTCAATGAGAAAGTAAAGTATAGAAATAAAGATCAAGAAAGCAGGAGCAAAGCAAAGAAGCGTCCTACTCGCTTGAGTAGGAGGAGCAGAAGCTGCTCCTCAGCCTCCTTCTGGAAACCACCAATTCGGATTGTTTTTGCACCGTCTGGCAGTGTATCTACTATGATTGAAATATTTTTGGAGTAATTATAACGTATTTGATGATCAGACACATTGTCACGTGGTGTTGTTGGGATGTTTTCATGAAGAAAAGATCGTTTTGAGAAAGATTGCATGTTGTGCAGTAGCATATAAGTGCATGGCCTAAGTGTGACTTGGGGTTCAATCGGCATTTCGGTAAGAGGGCGCAGCGCCCCTGTTCCCTGGTTTAGACGAAAGCCTGTAAAGGAAAAGAAAACTTAATTCATACATTTAAGTTTGCGGAAAGATTATGTATTTGTAAACACATTCATGAATGATAATAGACTAGGTCAAACTTTTGTGATTAAAATCAGTCGGCTTTGTCCGTCTGGTGGGGGACAACATCGGCAGCCAATGAGATCGCATAATGAATCGGAAACTTCCAAGATGTCTGGAATCATCTTTCGATCATTTTATTGAACAGTTTGAACACGTGATCTTGGCATAGTGAACAGATTACAGTTTGTTTACATCATACCACGTGGACATATGACTTTGACAGAATCAACACAAACATTGGAAAAAAAAAGACCGCTTGTTTAACACATATCAATTAATATGTAAATGGATCTGTTATGGGTCCGTCTCAGAAACTGGTCTCTCATTTGGGACATTATGGTCAAAAAATACATTTTGTAATTTTGCTATTTTTTCCCATTTATTTAACATTCAATGTTTCTTTTGTCATGTTTAATAAGAATAAAGATAGCATCTTGCTTTATCTGGCCTCCGCTGTGGAAAATTTTGACAATGTTCTGAAGTTCACTCGCGTAACATTGTGTAAAATGTATGCATTTAAAAAACGTCTTTAATAACCAAGAAATATCTTTTTCTGTACATATATTTGTTTCTTTAAATGCAATTATTGGACAGAAAAACAAAAACATTTATCATTATTTTTAAATTTTACTCCTTAGTTTCGAATGTTCATCTGTTATCATACATTTTATTAAACTTTACTTTGTTGTGGCTGCAGGGTGTCATGTAGATACACCCCTTATTTTGTACTAAATTATCAATTAGCATAATAGTAATACACAGACAAAAGTTTGAAACTGTCACACAATATCCCATTGATTTATTCAATTATTTGCTTTTTTCATTACTAACGTAACATGGAAACGTTTTTTTCTTTACTAGTTTCTTTTTACAGTGAGGATATCATTACTTATATCACATCTGAACAAGTTGCAGATTTACACACTGCATTAAAATGTAATCATTTTCACAACTTAAAGGTAAATTATATTTTGATTACAATTCAAATATTTTTTGTAAAATTGATTTACATATAAACTACATCATGAATTAAAGCCCCTCCACAGATGAGTGAAAATATTGAATAAATTTCTTCTTTTTGATTGCTTGGGTTCAAAATGCCAAGTTATGATGACAGGGTTAGGTAAGGGGATAAAAGCGAGGTTTGGCACCCCCTGCCATCCTCCTTTTTGGCTCTGGAGTCGGTTCTGAAGGTCCTACAGCGATGTTCCACCCCTCTATGGATTCAGCTGGACCAGGGCTATCCACTGATACCGGAACCGTTACGCTGCGACATTGGGGGGCGGAGCCAGAGCCGAAAAAAGGGTTATTTTATTTTATTTTGGCGATATCTCCGGAAGGGAAGGTCGTAGAGACACGGGACCACTGCTGGCGTGTTCAGAGACCTCGAATTATGTGGGACGCCACCCATCCCCGAATCTCTGCGACCTTCCGTTCCGGAGATATTCAACAAAAACCGTTTTCCCATAGACTTACATGGAGTGAAAATTTTATTAAGTCCCACAGCCAGGAAAGTCCTCCTCCGAGAACTGGCTCGATGTCACTTCCGTGACAGATGTTGTTTTGCACGCGCCCCGTTCAGCCCCTCTAGGTCGACTGGACGTCTTGCCCTCATTTGCACGATCGTCCAGTGCGGAGGCCAGTTCTGCTTGGGCCTGGTCAAGGGTGGCTCTTTGAAGCTTTTTGCAATAATTGCGAGTAGCCCACCTAGTGGCCGTATCAAACAGAGGGCCACCAGTTCCTCGCATTACCCTCTAACAGTAATTGAGTGCGCTCTGAAGGAAAGGCTGGCTTTATGATCATGCACAAGGTTTCAGTGAGCCTTTGTAAAGATGGCGGTTGGCGTGTGGGGCTCAAAGAGGTTGAAACCTTGCTTAAGTGATGAATCGAACGGATGAGGCTATACATCGATTTGATGTTCTGCCTGTCCCGGTCAGTGATTGGTGTATTGTTTTGTGTGCTGTTTTTAGTAGGGGTTGTTGCTGCCCATCTCACCTTAGTCCTTTGATTAGAGGTGTCTCGATTTTGAGTTCTGCCCGTAAAGACACTCCGTGAGTGGTTCCCTTTATCAGCTAAGACCGCAAACCTATTATCTGAATAATAAAGGTTACGACTCTTTTTCTGTTCCTTTTTGTTGAATGGGGGTCTATATTCAATAATACGTGGGTTATGGTACCATTGTGCTAAATGCATAAGGCCTCGACGGGACCTGCCCCGTTGTACCACCGTCCACTCACTCATATTGTGAAAAAGAAGACAGAAGAAGGGGGAAATAGAAGGAAATAAACTTTGTTTAAAACAAGGGGGGGGGCAAGCCAGTCGCGACGTTTCGGTACAGTATGTACCTTCTTCGGGCATTGGCTTGCTAGAGACAAAAATAAATAAATATTAATAAATAAATAAATAAACAGTACGTTTTAAATGTATTTGGGTTTGATGATAATATTTCGATGCAATTACACGGTTTGGCCACAAGATGTCAGTGAAAGACCACAAAAAACTTTTGAATAGGTGGTGTTCTGTTTAGTCTAGAATCAAATCAAATCAAGTTTATTTGTATAGCGCTTTTAACAATAAACATTGTCGCAAAGCAGCTTTACAGAATTTGAACGACTTAAAACATGAGCTAATTTTATCCCTAATCTATCCCCAATGAGCAAGCCTGTGGCGACGGTGGCAAGGAAAAACTCCCTCAGACGACATGAGGAAGAAACCTTGAGAGGAACCAGACTCAAAAGGGAACC
Organism: Neoarius graeffei; assembly: GCF_027579695.1. NCBI lineage: Eukaryota > Metazoa > Chordata > Actinopteri > Siluriformes > Ariidae > Neoarius > Neoarius graeffei. The sequence goes on from NC_083593.1 coordinate 59,383,671, forward strand.
CATCCTCATTTGGGCAACAACAGACAGCCTGACTATAATATTAACAGTTTTAACAGGTATAACCCTCAACTGTCCTCATAGAGCCGTCCTTCACAGGAGTGGTGTGATAAAACTCCGACCAGACACAGGGCACCAGGATGGATCAAGCAGGTCCGAGGGGCAGAAGAGGCCAGCATCTCAATCCCAGGATCAACATGTAACTCAGAGGGACAGATGGGGGGGGGGGGGGGAGAGAGAGAGAGAAAGAAAACACAGGTTGTTAGGTATGCCCTAAAAATGACAAGTATTAAATCTGTGTGGTAGACTTGCAGAGACGAGAGTCTTTACATCAGGCATAACACACAACAATGGCAGGTTAATATGGTAAAATATATCATGACTGCTCTGGCTGGATGCTTGATTGGGTGATGGGAGCACACTCCTCAGCAATGATGAGATGCAGATGGGACCCTTAGGGCTGGCCAAGACAATTCAGTTACATTTCACCGGGTCTGGGACATGCAACAGAATGTCTGATGGCCGATTCCCTGCAGGCTACGATAGCCAGTCGAGGTCTCCACCCTCTCCACCAAAAGATTTCCTGTTGACTCCATGTAACTCAGAGGGACAGATTTGGGGTGGGGGGGAGGGAAAGAAAACAGGTTGTTAGGTATGCCCAATGTCACCTGAATAAGTAGGAGCAGTATACATATTGCACCGAGTACAAGCAGGGACTCCGGTGTGGGTGCAATCAGTTAATTATTGAAATTAAGTGATCAATCTCGTTAAATCAGTCTCATTAAATTTTGAAGGTCAATAATTAAAATGAATCAATCCCATTGAATCGTTTACTTTGACTCATTTGAATTGAATCATACCATAGAATCACTCTCATTTGAAGTGAATCATTCAGCGAATCATTTAGTGAATCATTTAGTGAATCGTTCAATGAATCATTTAGTGAATCGTTCAGTGAATCATTTAGTGAATCATACCATTAATCCTGGTGCTTAATAATAAATTACCAAACAGCTAAATTATGGTATATTTCCAAATGATTACGATCACTTACCATATTATATAACTTATATATGCACCCTTTTGAATTCGAGGGAGATTGGGGACTTCATATTATTGTTGTTCACACAAATAAACACAGTGTGTTTAATAAATGAATTTATTATAGAAAGATAAAAATAAATCAATATATACAAGCAGTGAGGTGTATATATACATGTGTGGTGTGTGTGTGTATGGGCTAGCTTGTTGCTAGCTAAAACAAAAGAATGTTATCTAAATAGAACAAAGGATTAGCTCTGTTGCTAATGTGTGCTTGTGTGTGTGTGTGTGTGTGTGTGTGTGTGTGGGACTTGACCATGTGTTTAGCCTCGTGTAGCTAACTACACGTGGTGGAGGCCTAGATTAGCCTTGTTTTGCTAGTGTGTTTGGAAAAGGCCCTATGGCCTAGCTAAAGTGTTTGTTAGGCCTGGTGAGGGCTACTGAGCACGTGTTGCTAAAGACAAAGGGAAGCTGTCTAAAGTGTATCAGGCCTGGTCAGGCCTGTTGAGCATGTGTTTTCTCAGTAACAAGAAGATTCCACACTCATAACATTACCAAACTCACTGAAACCTTGATAAGGCCAAAATGTATGATAAGGAAATTAGTGTTAGTCAGAAAGAGAGAGGGAGAAGGAGCATGCCAGCCTATCTATTAAACAATTGAGAGAACATAGAACCAAAATAAATCAACACACTGTGTGTTTAACAGTGTAACAATAAACCTGGGTTTAAATTCACACTATTTCAAATAAAGCAAATTCCTAAGACTATCTTAATTATGCCCAAATGCCAAAATCTTACTTAATCCTGCCTTTAGCAAGATATGAAGAACTATTCGCCGGTGTAGTTTCAGGCCTCGCCGTGGGAGCACGTGAGCTGCTCAGGATGGAGGTGTAGAAAACTTTCGGGTCCAGCGGAGCACTTGGGTGGTTCCCGTGGAAAGCAGAGGATTCTTGGTCCGAACCTCAGCGTTCGTGAGGAAAAGTCTCTGATCAGAATCAGATGCACAGCGCTTTTGAGTTAAAAAGGATTCAATCGCTTCTTAACTTTTAACTGCCTGGGCTGCAGTCATGACTTCACTTCTAATACAAGTAAACCGGTTGTAACTCAGGTTGAGTTTAAAGATCGCGCGACTCTAGAGTTTACCTTTGCCAAGGGTAAGAAAGAAAATCGCGCTGAGTGATGGATCTTGCAAGAAAGATGTCTTTTTGACGGAGAGCGCCTCTTTGGTGCGCCTAGCTTCATTGAAGCCCAGACATGAGAGACAAAATGGCAGAGCTTCCGCTTGGATTTATGCGTGCATGGCAGACTGATGTAGGTGATCCCGCCCACGCGTGACGTGGGTCACGCGGAAGTAGGCTGATGGGAAATGTAGTTTCTTAAAGAGACAAAATGGCGGCATGATACCTACACCGGCAACTAACTATGACAGCATAACTAAAAGGAGAGAGCCAGAAGGTAACACAGGCATGAGGGAGCCCCGGGACATAAAGCAGCCAGCCACTACACCGTCAACAAACTCGAGTGAGCAAGCGAGTGGGGACTGACAGCATCCGTACATCCCAGTTTACCAAAACACTCTATGTCTGAGGACCCTCCAGATCTACTCCTTTACCTCATAAACACCATTAACAAAAGGCTTGACTAAACAGATATGTTTTCAGCCTAGACTTAAATGCTGAGACTGTGTCTGATTCCCGAACACTACTTGGAAGGCTGTTCCATAACTGTGGGGCTTTGTAAGAAAAGGCTCTGCCCCCTGATGTAGCCTTCACTATACGAGGTACCAGCAGATAGCCTGCACCTTTTGATCTAAGTCGGCGTGGTGGGTCATAGAGGAGCAGAAGTTCACTCAGGTACTGTGGTGCGAGACCATTCAGTGCTTTAAAGGTCAATAGTAGTATTTTATAATCAATACGAAATTTGATTGGGAGCCAATGCAGTGTGGATAAGACAGGCGTGATGTGGTCATATTTTCTAGTTCTAGTAAGGACTCTTGCTGCTGCATTTTGAACTAACTGGAGCTTGTTTATGCACTTATTGGAACATCCAGACAGTAAGGCATTACAATAATCCAACCTGGAGGTAACGAAAGCATGGACTAATTTTTCTGCATCATGCAATGACATTAAATTTCTTATCTTTGCAATATTTCTGAGATGAAAGAAAGCTATCCAGGTGATGTTATCAATGTGAGTTTTGAATGAAAGACTGGGGTCAATAATCACTCCGAGGTCTTTTACTGCTGCACGTGAAGAAACAGAAAGGCCATCCAGAGTCACTGTGTAATCAGAAAACTTACTTCTAGCTGTATGTGGTCCTAGCACAAGTACTTCAGTCTTGTCAGAGTTAAGCAGAAGGAAATTAATAAGCATCCAGTGTTGAATGTCCTTAACACATTCCTCAATTCTATTAAGCTGGTGTCTCTCATCAGGTTTTGCAGAGACATACAACTGTGTGTCATCAGCATAACAGTGGAAACTAATACAATGTTTACGAATAATATCACCTAGAGGTAACATGTATAGAGAAAAAAGCAGTGGACCCAAGATAGAACCTTGTGGAACACCAAACTTTACCTCGGTACGTCTAGAAATATCACCATTTATATCAACATACTGATAACGATCAGTTAGATAAGACCTGAGCCAGGAGAGGGCCATTCCCTTAACTCCCACAACATTTTCTAGTCTATCCAGAAGAATGGAATGATCAATGGTATCAAATGCTGCACTAAGGTCAAGCAACACAAGTAGCGAGACACAGCCCTGATCAGATGCCAACAGTAGGTCGTTTACTACTTTAACCAGTGCTGTCTCTGTGCTATGATGAGGTCTAAATCCTGACTGATACATTTCATGGATGTTATTCCTATGTAAATATGAGCATAACTGCTGTGCCACAGCTTTTTCAAGGATCTTGGAGATAAAGGGGAGGTTTGATATTGGCCGATAATTGGACAGCTGACAGGGATCAAGGTCAGGTTTTTTAATCAGGGGTTTGATAACTGCTAGTTTAAAGGATTTGGGTACATAGCCAATCATAAGAGAAGAATTTATTATTTTTAGAAGCGGTTCAATTACTCCAGGCATTATCTGTTTGAATAGACGTGTCGGTAAGGGATCTAGTACGCAAGTTGAGGCTTTTGATGTAGAGATTAATGAAAGCAATTCAGCCTCCTCAAGGGGAGCAAAACACCCCAACTGATGATCCAATACAGTCACATTGTTAACCACAAGGTCACTTCCATTGTCTAACCCCAAATCAGCAGCTTGAATTTTTTGTCGGATATTCTCAATTTTGTCATTAAAAAATTTTATGAAGTCGTTGCTACTACATACTGCAGGTGTGCATGTGTTGATAGTGGACTATTTTTGTTATCTTCTATTAGGGAGGAGAAATATGTTGATCTCGCAGCACTAAGAGCTTTTCTATACTTCAGGAAGCTCTCCTTCCAAGCTAATTTGAACACTACCAATTTTGTTTGACGCCATTTACGTTCCAATTTTTGAGTGGTCTGTTTTAATGTGCGAGTGTCATCATTATACCAGGGTGCTAATTTTTTGTCTCTGACCATTTTCCTTAGAAATAGACTTTTGGAAGATAAATGCTGGATTTTGTTTAATCAAAAAAACCAGAGCTTCCTTCAGTCTAGAAATAGACTTTTGGAAGATAAATGCGGGATTTTGCTTAAAACAAAACCAAAAAAAATTAGAGCTTCCTTCAGTCTAGAAATAGACTTTTGGGAGATAAACGCTGGATAGCAGGAGAATCAATGCATGTGTGCCTGTGTTTGAGCCTGTGTTCTATTTATACTCTTAGGAAGGCCCCTCCCCTTCCTTGTTAGAGAATGACTAAGCAAATTCCATTTTCCATTGAGTTTGAATGGGCTAAAATTGGTTATAAAAGCTAACTAAAATTATTAAATTTAATCATTTGAATACTTTTACATGTTTATTAAATGCCATTAGCAATTTTCTATCGAATCTATTTTCAATTTTCCATATGTACCCTTACAGTTTTTTCCTTTTTCTTTTTGTATTGGAGTGAATGGGTTGCAGTTAATCTTTAGAATTGTACCAAATATTTAAATAATTCCATTGGACATTTATGGTTTTTAACCCCAATCAGGATTTTCTTATGAATAGGTAATAACCACTTTCCCTTTATTTTCCTTTTTTGAGTGTTTATTGTTTTCCTTTTAAATTTTCTTTCACCTTTTAGGCATGCCAGTGATTTTCTCGGCCAATTTCACATGCCCATCAGGAGAAACATGGACAGGGGATACGTGCTGGCACCGCTTAACATCCAGACAGGACCCGGGAGGCACTGGCTGGTTAGGATTTCCACAAAGATCCACATCCTAGCCTAGGCCAAGGCCGTGTTGTGCACTGTCCTTCCCGAGTCCCATCCCCGATGCCCCACAGATGCCAGGTAAGTACTCCCATGTGTATTTGGATTATTATTCCGAGCCCCAGTTGGGGTTTGTTAGGGTTAGGGTTAGGGGTTAGGGTTAGGTTATAGGGTTATAGGGTAAATAAGGTAAATGTCTGCCCAGACGATATCAGACCATTTGGTTTTTTGGCACTAGCGTCCGTCCGGAAGGTCCTAGAGTGATGTGCGACCCCTCCCTGGATTCAGTTGGCCCAGGGCTATCCGCTGATACCAAACCCGTTACGCTGCGACATCGGGGGCGAAGCCAGAGCCGAAAAAATGGGTTATTTTATTTTATTTTGACGATATCTCCGGAACAGAAGGTCATAGAGACACGGGACCACTTCTGGCGTGTTCAGAGACCTCGAGTTATGTGGGTTAGGGTTAGGGTAAATAAGGTAAATGTCTGCCCAGACGATATCAGACCGTTAGGGTTAGGGTTAGGATTTTCACAAAGATCCACGTCCTGGCCTAGGCCAAGGCCGTGTTGTGCACTGTCCTTCCCAAGCCCCATCCCCGATGCCCCACAGATGCCAGGCAAGCACCCCAAAGTGTATTTGGACTATCCTTCCGTTCTCTTTTGATGTTAAGCGTGGCGTGGGGATTGTATCTCCGTCAATTTTAGGACACATCATCAGTGGTGTTCCTTTGAATCATGGGGTGTTTTGGCCTTTCAACACCAGACACCCTCATCAAAGGCAGCCAGCCACAGGGTGATCAAACCCGAGCTTGTGTCCCATGCCCAATCACAAGTCCAGGATTTGGGGATGGGTTAGGGTTAGGGTTATGATTTGGGGTTGGGGTTAGGATTTAGAATTGGGGTTATGGCTAGAATTAAAATTAAGGTTAGGATTTGGGGTTGAGGTTAGGATTAGGGTTAAGGTTAGGGTTAAAGTATTTGGGTTTTATTTGGTCTAAATATAGACTTTTAGAAAACAAACACTGGTGGCCAATATTCCGTTTTTAAAGAAATGGTATTTAAATGCAATTACACGGTTTGGCCACAAGATGGCAATGAGCCCTCTACAGTCTAGAAATAGACTTTTGGAAGATTAATGCTGGATTTTGTTGAAAACAATAAATCAAAGCTCTCTTCAGTCTAGAAACAGACTTTTTTGGCTTACCAATTACTGCTCCCCCAATCTGCAAACAGCACTCAGAACCAGAAAGTCATTATATGTCAGACAGACCTCCAAAAACTGCAGAACCACATCCTCGAAACAAAGAAAAGACAGTTATTCAGTGGCTGTCCTGTTTTTTAGCCTTAAGCTGCAGCTTCAGTCTTTGTGGCTTGTTTACCCTTGACTTTGTGGCTTGTTTTGCCTTGGTGGCTTATTTGCCCTTGACTTGTGGCTCGTTTTGCCTTGACTTACTGTGTAGCTTAGACAGCACAGGATACTCGGCCGTTACTGCAGGTAGTCAATCTCTGTGGCTTGTTTTCCCTTGACCATGTAGTTCCTGAAATCCATTGGAGGCCGCTGGCATTTTGTGTCTCTCCCTGGTCTTGTGGCTTGTTGTGGCTTGTTTTCCTTGAGGAGGCCCCTCCCCTTCCTTGTTGGGGGATGACTAAGCAATTACTTTCCCTTAACTTTGTGACTCATTTTGCCTTGGCAGGATATTTCCCTTGTTTCCCTTTTATTTTTATTTCCCTTGGACATTTATGTTTTTAATTTTCTTCCACCCTTTAGGCCTAATAGTGATTTTTTTCTTTCTTCCTAGTATAGTTTTTGTAGTTTATTATGCCCATCAGGAGAAACACAAACAGGGGATATGCGCTGGCACCGCACAACATCCAGACAGGACCCGGGAGGCACTGGCTGGTTAGGATTTTCACAAAGATCCACGTCCTGGCCTAGGCCAAGGCCGTGTTGTGCACTGTCCTTCCCAAGCCCCATCCCCGATGCCCCACAGATGCCAGGCAAGCACCCCAAAGTGTATTTGGACTATCCTTCCGTTCTCTTTTGATGTTAAGCGTGGCGTGAGGATTGTATCTCCGTCAATTTTAGGACACATCATCAGTGGTGTTCCTTTGAATCATGGGGTGTTTCGGCCTTTCAACACCAGACACCCTCATCAAAGGCGGCCAGCCACAGGGTGATCAAACCCGAGCTTGTGTCCCATGCCCAATCACAAGTCCAGGATTTGGGGATGGGTTAGGGTTAGGGTTATGATTTGGGGTTGGGGTTAGGATTTGGAATTGGGGTTATGGCTAGAATTAAAATTGAGGTTAGGATTTGGGGTTAGGGTTAGGGGTTAGGGTTAGGGTTTCCACAAAGATCCACGTCCTAGCCTAGGGTTAGGGTTAGGTTAGGGTTAGGGTTAGGGTTAGGTTTACCACAAAGATCCACGTCCTGGCCTAGGCCAAGGCCGTGTTGTGCACTGTCCTTCCCAAGCCCCATCCCCGACGCTCCACAGATGCCAAGCAAGCACCCCAACGTGTATTTGGACTATCCTTCCATTCTCCTTTGATGTTAAACGTGGCGTGGGGATTGTATCTCAGTCAATTTTAGGACACATCATCAGTAGTGTTCCTTTGAATCATGGGGTGTTTCGGCCTTTCAACACTAGACACCCTCATCAAAGGTGGCCAGCCACAGGGTGATCAAACCCGAGCTTGTGTCCCATGCCCAATCACAAGTCCAGGATTTGGGGATGGGTTAGGGTTATGATTTGGGGTTAGGGTTAGGATTAGAATTTAGAATTGGGGTTATGGTTAGGATTAAGGTTAGGAGTCAGCTTGTACCTCTTGGGGTTGAGGTTAGAATTGGGGTTAGGGTTAGAGTTCATATATTTGGGTTTTGTTTAGTCTAGATGTAGACTTTTGGAAAACAAACGCTGGTGGCCAATATTCTATTTTTGAAGAAATAATATTTAAATGCAATTACATGGTTTGGCCACAAGATGGCAGTGAGCCCTTTTCAGTCTAAAAATTGACTTTTGGAAGATTAGTGCTGGATTTTGTTGAAAACAATAAATCAAAGCTCTCTTCAGTCTAGAAACAGACTTTTATCGCTTACCCCTTGCTGCTCCCCCAATCTGCAAACAGCAGTCAGAACCAAAAAGTCATTATGTGTCAGACCGACCTCCAAAAGCTGCAGAACCACATCCTCGAAACAAAGAAAAGACAGTTATTCAGTGGCTGTCCTGTTTTTTAGCCTTAAGCTAGAAATGGCTTGTTTACCCTTGACTTCATGGCTTGTTTTGCCTTGGCTTCCGTGTAGCTTTTTTCCTTTTACTCAGTCTTGTGGCTAGTTTTGCCTTGACTTCTTTTTCCTTTTGACTCTGTGGCTTATTTTGCCTTGACTTCTTTTTCCTTTTGACTCTGTGGCTTGTCCTGCCTTGACTTCTTTTTCCTTTTACTCAGCTTCATGGCTTGTTTTGCCTTGGCTTCTGTGTAGCTTTTTTCCTTTTACTCAGTCTTGTGGCTAGTTTTGCCTTGACTTCTTTTTCCTTTTACTCAGTCTTTGTGGCTTGTTTACCCTTGACTCTGTGACTTGTCTTTGCCTTGACTTACTGTGTGGCTTGCTTTCCCTTGACCATGTAGCTCCTGAAATCCGCTGGAGGCCGCTGACATTTTTGCTTCTCCCTAGCATAGTCTCCACTGTGCAACCTTGTGGCTTGTTGTGGCTTGTTTTCCTTAGGGAGGCCCCTCCCCTTCCTGGTTGGGGAATGACTAAGCAATTTTTCCCTTAACTTAGTGGCTTGTTTTGCCTTGACAGGATATTTCCCTTAAACATTTATGGTTTTAAACCCCAATTAGGACTTTCTTATATTAGGACTCTCTTATGAATATAAACCCAAATTAGGACTTTCTTATGAGTAGGTAATAACCATTTTCCCCTTATTTTTATTTCCCTGAAACATTTATTTTTTTAATTTTCTTTCACCCTTTAAGCATACCAGTGACTTTCCCGGCCAATTTCTTGTTTTCCCTTTATTTTGTGGCTTATTTTGCCTTGACTAGCACATGCCCATCAGGAGGAACACCAGAGGATACATGCTGGCACCGCACAACATCCAGACAGGACCCGGGAGGCACTGGCTGGTTAGGTTTACCACAAAGATCCACGTCCTGGCCTAGGCCAAGGCCGTGTTGTGCACTGTCCTTCCCAAGCCCCATCCCCGACGCTCCACAGATGCCAAGCAAGCACCCCAACGTGTATTTGGACTATCCTTCCATTCTCCTTTGATGTTAAACGTGGCGTGGGGATTGTATCTCAGTCAATTTTAGGACACATCATCAGTAGTGTTCCTTTGAATCATGGGGTGTTTCGGCCTTTCAACACTAGACACCCTCATCAAAGGTGGCCAGCCACAGGGTGATCAAACCCGAGCTTGTGTCCCATGCCCAATCACAAGTCCAGGATTTGGGGATGGGTTAGGGTTATGATTTGGGGTTAGGGTTAGGATTAGAATTTAGAATTGGGGTTATGGTTAGGATTAAGGTTAGGAGTCAGCTTGTACCTCTTGGGGTTGAGGTTAGAATTGGGGTTAGGGTTAGAGTTCATATATTTGGGTTTTGTTTAGTCTAGATGTAGACTTTTGGAAAACAAACGCTGGTGGCCAATATTCTATTTTTGAAGAAATAATATTTAAATGCAATTACATGGTTTGGCCACAAGATGGCAGTGAGCCCTTTTCAGTCTAAAAATTGACTTTTGGAAGATTAGTGCTGGATTTTGTTGAAAACAATAAATCAAAGCTCTCTTCAGTCTAGAAACAGACTTTTATCGCTTACCCCTTGCTGCTCCCCCAATCTGCAAACAGCAGTCAGAACCAAAAAGTCATTATGTGTCAGACCGACCTCCAAAAGCTGCAGAACCACATCCTCGAAACAAAGAAAAGACAGTTATTCAGTGGCTGTCCTGTTTTTTAGCCTTAAGCTAGAAATGGCTTGTTTACCCTTGACTTCATGGCTTGTTTTGCCTTGGCTTCCGTGTAGCTTTTTTCCTTTTACTCAGTCTTGTGGCTAGTTTTGCCTTGACTTCTTTTTCCTTTTGACTCTGTGGCTTATTTTGCCTTGACTTCTTTTTCCTTTTGACTCTGTGGCTTGTCCTGCCTTGACTTCTTTTTCCTTTTACTCAGCTTCATGGCTTGTTTTGCCTTGGCTTCTGTGTAGCTTTTTTCCTTTTACTCAGTCTTGTGGCTAGTTTTGCCTTGACTTCTTTTTCCTTTTACTCAGTCTTTGTGGCTTGTTTACCCTTGACTCTGTGACTTGTCTTTGCCTTGACTTACTGTGTGGCTTGCTTTCCCTTGACCATGTAGCTCCTGAAATCCGCTGGAGGCCGCTGACATTTTTGCTTCTCCCTAGCATAGTCTCCACTGTGCAACCTTGTGGCTTGTTGTGGCTTGTTTTCCTTAGGGAGGCCCCTCCCCTTCCTGGTTGGGGAATGACTAAGCAATTTTTCCCTTAACTTAGTGGCTTGTTTTGCCTTGACAGGATATTTCCCTTAAACATTTATGGTTTTAAACCCCAATTAGGACTTTCTTATATTAGGACTCTCTTATGAATATAAACCCAAATTAGGACTTTCTTATGAGTAGGTAATAACCATTTTCCCCTTATTTTTATTTCCCTGAAACATTTATTTTTTTAATTTTCTTTCACCCTTTAAGCATACCAGTGACTTTCCCGGCCAATTTCTTGTTTTCCCTTTATTTTGTGGCTTATTTTGCCTTGACTAGCACATGCCCATCAGGAGGAACACCAGAGGATACATGCTGGCACCGCACAACATCCAGACAGGACCCGGGAGGCACTGGCTGGTTAGGTTTACCACAAAGATCCACGTCCTGGCCTAGGCCAAGGCCGTGTTGTGCACTGTCCTTCCCAAGCCCCATCCCCGACGCTCCACAGATGCCAAGCAAGCACCCCAACGTGTATTTGGACTATCCTTCCATTCTCCTTTGATGTTAAATGTGGCGTGGGGATTGTATCTCAGTCAATTTTAGGACACATCATCAGTAGTGTTCCTTTGAATCATGGGGTGTTTCGGCCTTTCAACACTAGACACCCTCATCAAAGGTGGCCAGCCACAGGGTGATCAAACCCGAGCTTGTGTCCCATGCCCAATCACAAGTCCAGGATTTGGGGATGGGTTAGGGTTATGATTTGGGGTTAGGGTTAGGATTAGAATTTAGAATTGGGGTTATGGTTAGGATTAAGGTTAGGAGTCAGCTTGTACCTCTTGGGGTTGAGGTTAGAATTGGGGTTAGGGTTAGAGTTCATATATTTGGGTTTTGTTTAGTCTAGATGTAGACTTTTGGAAAACAAACGCTGGTGGCCAATATTCTATTTTTGAAGAAATAATATTTAAATGCAATTACATGGTTTGGCCACAAGATGGCAGTGAGCCCTTTTCAGTCTAAAAATTGACTTTTGGAAGATTAGTGCTGGATTTTGTTGAAAACAATAAATCAAAGCTCTCTTCAGTCTAGAAACAGACTTTTATCGCTTACCCCTTGCTGCTCCCCCAATCTGCAAACAGCAGTCAGAACCAAAAAGTCATTATGTGTCAGACCGACCTCCAAAAGCTGCAGAACCACATCCTCGAAACAAAGAAAAGACAGTTATTCAGTGGCTGTCCTGTTTTTTAGCCTTAAGCTAGAAATGGCTTGTTTACCCTTGACTTCATGGCTTGTTTTGCCTTGGCTTCCGTGTAGCTTTTTTCCTTTTACTCAGTCTTGTGGCTAGTTTTGCCTTGACTTCTTTTTCCTTTTGACTCTGTGGCTTATTTTGCCTTGACTTCTTTTTCCTTTTGACTCTGTGGCTTGTCCTGCCTTGACTTCTTTTTCCTTTTACTCAGCTTCATGGCTTGTTTTGCCTTGGCTTCTGTGTAGCTTTTTTCCTTTTACTCAGTCTTGTGGCTAGTTTTGCCTTGACTTCTTTTTCCTTTTACTCAGTCTTTGTGGCTTGTTTACCCTTGACTCTGTGACTTGTCTTTGCCTTGACTTACTGTGTGGCTTGCTTTCCCTTGACCATGTAGCTCCTGAAATCCGCTGGAGGCCGCTGACATTTTTGCTTCTCCCTAGCATAGTCTCCACTGTGCAACCTTGTGGCTTGTTGTGGCTTGTTTTCCTTAGGGAGGCCCCTCCCCTTCCTGGTTGGGGAATGACTAAGCAATTTTTCCCTTAACTTAGTGGCTTGTTTTGCCTTGACAGGATAGGGTTAGGGTTAGGGTTTCCACAAAGATCCACGTCCTAGCCTAGGCCAGGGACGTGTTGTGCACTGTCCTTCCCGAGTCCCATCCCCGATGTCCCACAGATGCCAGGTAAGTACCACCATGTGTATTTGAATTATTATTGCGAGACCCCGTTGGGGTTCCTTGTGGTTGGGGTTAGGGTTAAGGTTAGGGTTATGGTTGGGGTTAGGGTTAGGATTTGGGGTTAGGGTTAGGATTTGGGGTTGGGATTAAGGTTAAGGTTAGGGTTATGATTAGGATTTGGGGTTAAAATTAGGATTTAGGGGTTTTTTTTGGTTAGGGTTTGGGATTAAGCTCCCATGTGTATTTGGATTATTATTGCGAGACCCTCCGTGTAACCCTCCGTTGGGGTTTATTAGGGTTGGGGTTAGGGTTAAGGTTAGGGTTATGATTGGGGTTGGGATTAGGGTTAAGGTTAGGGTTATGATTAGGGTTTGTGGTTAAAGTTAGGATTTAGGGTTTTTTGGTTAGGGTTCGGGATTAAGGTTGGGATTGGGGATAAAACCCCTCTCAATTATTAAGTCCCCCAGGAAATTTGGAGCCCAACCGTGAGATCCATTTAATCTCCCATGCTTTACGCTGTGTGGAGGTCCAAGCGGGGTTGCACTGGAGGCCAGTGACCCTTAACGCTTCCGGGCCATGTTGGATAAAGTGCTGTACCACGTGTGTATCGGTTTCTCTTTTTCTTTTAATATTGTACCTGTGTTGGTTCATGCGTGTGGCTATGGAGTTTTTCGTCTCCCCCACATACTGGGCTTGACATTTAATACAATAAATGAGATAAACACAATTTTTGGATTTGGGATTTAAAGTGGTACGAATTGCAAAATTTTCTTTAGTGGTTTTATTGGAAACCCAACCCCTGTGCCTGAACTCAGGACAATGCTGAGTTTCCCTCAAAACCAATGTGGGCTTTAATCTGCTATGGACTAACCAATCCCCCAAGTTTTGGTTTCTCCGGAAAGCCGATATTATTTTGTAATTTTTGAGTGCCGTAGAGCTTTTGATAATTTTGTCAAAATTGGCCTTGACTTTTGTGTTTAGCTCCCTACTGATCCCTGAAAAGGTGGTGATGAAGGGGATTATTTCCTTATCGTCCCTGGCCTTGACCTGCCGAAAGGTTTTGAGGACATTCCGGAGGAAGGACCGTGAGTAACCCCTAAATCTTAGTGCTCTGAATAAGGTAACTGTGGCTTTCCAAAAGTCTTCTTGCCTGGAACAGATTCTCTGAAATCTCAGCAATTGGGACTTTACTACACCCCTGAAGGTATGTTTTGGGTGAAAACTACTCTTATGTAGCAATGCATGGGTGTCTGTTTCTTTAAAATAAACTTTCGTATCCAAAATCCCGGTGCTGTAGAAATCAGGGCCCTTAAACGTTACTGTATCAAGGAAATTGACCGAATCTTTAGCGAGTTGGTATTTGATTTTAATCGAGGGGTGATGGTTATTGAGACCTTGAGCAAAAACCTCAAAGTTCTCCTTTGTATCTTCCCAGACACCCCATATGTCATCCAAAAACCTAAAGTAGTATTTCGGTTTCACAGGGTTGACCGCCAAGGCCGTTTCCTCCCACGCCGCCATGTAAATATTGGCATAGGACGGTGCGAATCGCTTGCCCATTGCTGTTCCCTTGATCTGCAGATAGCATTCAGAATCAAATTCAAAGTCGTTGCGTGTAAGGTTAATTTCCAAAAGTTGCAGAATTACATCATCGGGTCTTTTGCCGTCGGGGTATCGATTAAACCATTCCCGTACAGCTCTGAGGCCTGACTCAGTTTCAATGTTAGTATATAAACTCTCGATATCAATCGTAAACAAAAAGGCTTCTGTGGGGATCCGGGCCTCCCTGATCTTATCAATGAAATCATAAGTATCTTTAATGTAGCTGGGGTGTTTGATCGAAACGGGGTGAAGAAAATGTTCGATGTATTCGGCCACTCGATACGTCTCACTCCCGCAGTCCGAAACTATGGGACGTCCGGGGGGAATTTCGAAAGGGACACTCCACGTTTTTGGGTCTTTATGGATTTTGGGCAATAGATAAAAACTCCTCTGTCTGGGGTTGTCTTGTCCTAAAAGATATTGGCCCTGTTTCCTATTTAAGTATTTATTTTCACAGAGCCGGTCCACTATGTTCCGGATCATGGATAGGGTCTCCAAATAAATAGGTTTAGGGAGTTTGACGTAATACTCCGAGTTAGTCAGTTGTCTCTTAGCCTCCCAAACATATTGGCTCTTATCCAATATGACCACAGTACTTCCCTTATCTGCAGGTTTAATGACAATGTCACGATTCTGACTCAATTGCCTGAGTGTTTTAACCTCCCCACGAGATAAATTACATAAATCCCTAGAGTTCCAGTTAAGGGTTTTTAAGGCGTAATTATTAGCTACCGTATATTTTTTAATGACCAAGGGGAGTTGAGAAAACTTAGGTGTCCAATCCGATTTAGGGGTAAAAGGGATGGGCCGATAGTTGTTCTTTTTAATCTCGTAATACGAATTTAATTTGATTTGGCGGTGAAAAGTCTGTAGATCGTTACTCAACTGGGACTTCTGATCTTTATGTAGGTCTACTGTCGGAATAAACGTCAGGCCTTTCTGAAGCAAATTGAGTTGTTCCCGATTCAGGGTAAAAGAGTGTGATAAATTTAAGACCGATTTGTCAGCCCCCTCCAGTGCCGCTGGGATTATGGGGTTTACAGGTTTAAGAATGACGTCCAGTGATTCAACATGACTTGAGCGGTCTTTGGGGTCCAATGGATGCCGTCGTCCAGAGTCTCGAATAGAGGGTCTGGGAGCAATGGGATGTAATTAGACGCCTTTTTAATGGACTCATTGAGTTTGTCCATTCTGCGTTTTTGGACCGGATCCAGAGTTTTGGAGTAATTGACCAGAGGAATCCAAATTCTTGTGGCAACGAAAGTCTCTCTGGCCTGGTTAATGGCCCTTTGCAACTGTTTTAGGGCCGTTTTGTCTATGAGTTGGCCCCTGTGGTTAATGCCGAATGCCAAAATGACTTTTTCGACTCTGCAATTAAGAACCGCATGTAATATGATGTTTGCTGCATGTGCAAAGGTTGCCCCTGGGAAACTGTCAATCTGCAGATCTGGAATATGATATTCTAATATCCTGCCGAGATTAGAGTCCCCTATGATTAACCATTTTTTGCTGATTGTGAGATTCCAATCCTGTAATTTCCTATTTGTTTTCAGATGTCTAGTGGGTCTGAACCTTTGTTGCGGTGGCTTCCACCACTCCAGACCAGCTTCAGGAACAAGATCTATGTTACGACTTGTGCTGATGGGTGAAGAAATATTTGTGACATTGTCCAGCCTGCCTGTGACCGGCGTGAGAGACATCCTTGTGGATGCCTCCTCATCCGATTCCTCATCTATGAGCGAGATGAGCAGTTCCTCCTGTTCCATTTGTTGGGACAAGTCTGACGGAGGAGGTTCATGAACTATTGCCCCTACATTGTTTGTGTGCACCTCGGGAGGCTCACGCAGAGGTTGTGGGTGTGAGGCGCTTCGAACCGTGAGTGGAGGATCCGAGATAGGAAGTTCCTCCTGTTCCATTTGTTGGAACGAATCTAACGGAGGAGGTTCATGAACCATTGCCACTACATTGTTTGTGTGCACCTCGGGAGGCTCACGCAGAGGTTGTGGGTGCGAGACTCTTTGAACCGTAGGTGGAGGATCCGAAACGATCTCACACCATTGCGTGCAAGTCTCCTCTATGACATTGGGGTTTCTTTGTTTAGGCCGAGACCTGCGGGGCGATTTGGGTGCAGGAGTGCTGTCCCAGGTATTGTCTGGGAGCGGGGAGGTGGCAGCATCCCTCCTGGGAAGGGGCGGAAAGTCGTCCTCCGAGAACTGGCTCAGTGTCACTTCCGTGACCGATGTCGTTTTACACGCGCCCCGTTCAACACCTCTGGATAGAGTGGACATCTTGCTCTCATTTGCACGATCCTTCAGCGAGGAGGCCAGTTCTGCTTGGGCCTGGTCAAGGGTGGCTCTTTGCAGCTTTTTGCCATAATTGCGAGTAGCCCACCTAGTGGCCGTGTCAAACAGAGGGTGCCAATTGCCCCTGATCTCCCTCTTTAATTTCTCCAAGAGAGAGTCTATATTTTGTTTATAATGTTCTTCCAAAATCAAGTTGGTGTTATAGAGCCAGTTCCTCGCATTACCCTCTAATAGTAGTTGAGTAGGCTCTGAAGGAGAGGCCGGCTTTATGATCGTGCACAAGGTTTCAGTGATCCTTTGTAAAGATGGTGGTTGACGCGTGGGGCTCAAAGAAGTCGAAACCTTGCTTAAATGATGAATCGAACGGATGAGGCTATATATCAATTTGATGTTCTGCCTATCCCGGTCAGTGATTGGTGTATTGTTTGTGTTGTTTTTAATAGGAGTTGTTGCTGCCCATCTCCCCTTAGTCATTTGATTAGAGGTGTCTCTATATTGAGTTCTGCCCCTAGAGACACTCCGTGAGTAGTTCCCTTGATCAGTTAAGACCGCAAACCTATTAACTGAATAATAAGGGTTACGAGTCTTTTTCTGTTCCTTTTGGTTGAATGGGGATCTATATTCAATATAACGTGGGTTATGGTACCACTGCCTAAGGCCTCGACGGGACCTGCCCCGCTGTACCACCGTCCACTCACTCATGTTGTGGAAAAGAAGAAGGAGGAAAAAGAAGAAAAATAAACTTTGTATAAAACAAGTATGAAAAAAAGGGGGAAAAAAGAGGGGGGGCAAGCCAGTCGCGACGTTTCGGTACAGTATGTACCTTCTTCAGGCGTTGGCTTGCTAGAGATAAAAATAAATAAATAAATAAAAGTAAATAAATAAATATATAGAAATAACCAGTATGTTTTAAATGTATTTGGGTTTGATGATAATTTTCGATGTAGTAACACGGTTTGGCCACAAGATGCCAGTGAGAGACCACAAAACTTTTTGAATGGATAGTTTTCTGTTTAGTCTAAGGATAGACTTTTTGAAAAATAAATGCTAGATTTTGTTTAGTCAAGAACAACCCTAACTTCCTTCAGTCCAGAAATAGACTTTTGGAAAGCAAAAGTTGGATTTTGTTAAAAACAAAAAAACAAAAATCTCCTCAGTCTAGAAATAGACTTTTGGAATATAAATGCTGGCTCTTGCTTAAAACAAAACCACAAAATATACTAAAGCTTCCTACCGTCTAGGAATAGACTTTTTAGGAGCTGAACGCTGGACAGAGCTTTCTTCAGTCTAGAAATAGACTTTTGAGAAATGAACGCTGGATGGCAGGAGAATCCATGCATGTGTGCCTGTGTTTGAGCCTGTGTTCTATTTATACCCTTAGGAAGGCCCCTCCCCTTCCTGGTTAGAGAATGACTAAGCACATTGCATTTTCCATTGAGTTGAATGGGCTAAAATTGGTTATAAAAAATGACTAAAATGATAAAATTTGATCATTTGGATGCTTTAACATGTTTCTTAAATGCCATTTGGAATTTTCTATAGAATGTATTTTCAATTTTTCATATGTCCCCTTACAGTTTTTTTTCTTTTTGTATTGGAGTGAATGGGTTGCCATTAATCTCTTGAATTTTACCAAATATTTAAATAATTCCAACGGACATTTATGGTTTATAACCCCAATCTTGGCTTTCTTATGCATAGGTAATAACCACTTTCCCTTTATTTTCCTTTTTGAGTATTTATTGTTATCCTTTTAAATTTTCTTTCACCTTTTAGGCATGTCAGTATTTTCTCGGCCAAATTCACATGCCCATCAAGAGAAACATGGATAGGGGATACGTGCTGGCACCGTCTAACATCCAGACAGGACCCGGGAGGCACTGGCTGGTTAGGATTTCCACAAAGATCCACGTCCTAGCCTAGGCCAGGGACGTGTTGTGCACTGTCCTTCCCGAGTCCCATCCCCGATGTCCCACAGATGCCAGGTAAGTACCACCATGTGTATTTGAATTATTATTGCGAGACCCCGTTGGGGTTCCTTGTGGTTGGGGTTAGGGTTAGGGTTAGGGTTAGGGTTAGGGGTTAGGGTTAGGGTTAGGTTTCCACAAAGATCCACGTCCTGGCCTAGGCCAAGGCCGTGTTGTGCACTGTCCTTCCCAAGCCCCATCCCCGATGCCCCACAGATGCCAGGCAAGCACCCCAACGTGTATTTGGACTATCCTTCCATTCTCCTTTGATGTTAAGCGTGGTGTGGGGATTGTATCTCCGTCAATTTTAGGACACATCATCAGTGGTGTTCCTTTGAATCATGGGGTGTTTCGGCCTTTCAACACCAGACACCCTCATCAAAGGCGGCCAGCCACAGGGTGATCAAACCTGAGCTTGTGTCCCATGCCCAATCACAAGTCCAGGATTTGGGGATGGGTTAGGGTTAGGGTTATGATTTGGGGTTGGGGTTAAAATTTAGAATTGGGCTTATGGCTATAATTAAAATTGAGGTTAGGATTTGGGGTTGAGGTTAGGATTAGGGTTAAGGTTAGGGTTAAAGTATTTGGGTTTTATTTGGTCCAAATATAGACTTTTAGAAAACAAAAGCTGGTGGCCAATATTCCGTTTTTAAAGAAATGGTATTTAAATGCAATTACACGGTTTGGCCACAAGATGGCAATGAGCCCTCTACAGTCCAGAAATAGACTTTGGAAGATTAATGCTGGATTTTGTTGAAAACAATAAATCAAAGCTCTCTTCAGTCTAGAAGCAGACTTTTTTTGGCTTACCAATTACTGCTCCCCCAATCTGCCAACAGCACTCAGAACCAGAAAGTCATTATATGTCAGACGGACCTCCAAAAACTGCAGAACCACATCCTCGAAACAAAGAGAAGACAGTTATTCAGTGGCTGTCCTGTTTGTTAGCCTTAAGCTGCAACTTCAGTCTTTGTGGCTTGTTTGCCCTTGACTTTGTGGCTTGTTTTGCCTTGATGGCTTGTTTGCCCTTGACTTGTGGCTCGTTTTGCCTTGACTTACTGTGTAGCTTAGACAGCACAGGATACTCGGCCGTTACTGCAGGTAGTCAATCTCTGTGGCTTGTTTTCCCTTGACCATGTAGTTCCTGAAATCCATTGGAGGCCGCTGGCATTTTGTGTCTCTCCCTGGTCTTGTGGCTTGTTGTGGCTTGTTTTCCTTGAGGAGGCCCCTCCCCTTCCTTGTTGGGGGGATGACTAAGCAATTACTTTCCCTTAACTTTGTGACTCATTTTGCCTTGACAGGATATTTCCCTTGTTTCCCTTTATCTTTATTTCCCTTGGACATTTATGTTTTTAATTTTGTTCCACCCTTTAGGCCTAATAGTGATTTTTTTCTTTCTTCCTAGTATAGTTTTTGTAGTTTATTATGCCCATCAGGAGAAACACAAACAGGGGATATGCACTGGCACCGCACAACATCCAGACAGGACCCGGGAGGCACTGGCTGGTTAGGTTTCCACAAAGATCCACGTCCTGGCCTAGGCCAAGGCCGTGTTGTGCACTGTCCTTCCCAAGCCCCATCCCCGATGCCCCACAGATGCCAGGCAAGCACCCCAACGTGTATTTGGACTATCCTTCCATTCTCCTTTGATGTTAAGCGTGGCGTGGGGATTGTATCTCCGTCAATTTTAGGACACATCATCAGTGGTGTTCCTTTGAATCATGGGGTGTTTCGGCCTTTCAACACCAGACACCCTCATCAAAGGCGGCCAGCCACAGGGTGATCAAACCCGAGCTTGTGTCCCATGCCCAATCACAAGTCCAGGATTTGGGGATGGGTTAGGGTTAGGGTTATGATTTGGGGTTGGGGTTAAAATTTAGAATTGGGCTTATGGCTATAATTAAAATTGAGGTTAGGATTTGGGGTTGAGGTTAGGGTTAGGGTTAGGGTTAGGTTTACCACAAAGATCCACGTCCTGGCCTAGGCCAAGGCCGTGTTGTGCACTGTCCTTCCCAAGCCCCATCCCCGACGCCCCACAGATGCCAAGCAAGCACCCCAACGTGTATTTGGACTATCCTTCCATTCTCCTTTGATGTTAAACGTGGCGTGGGGATTGTATCTCAGTCAATTTTAGGACACATCATCAGTAGTGTTCCTTTGAATCATGGGGTGTTTCGGCCTTTCAACACTAGACACCCTCATCAAAGGTGGCCAGCCACAGGGTGATCAAACCCGAGCTTGTGTCCCATGCCCAATCACAAGTCCAGGATTTGGGGATGGGTTAGGGTTATGATTTGGGGTTAGGGTTAGGATTAGAATTTAGAATTGGGGTTATGGTTAGAATTAAGGTTAGGAGTCAGCTTGTACCTCTTGGGGTTGAGGTTAGAATTAGGGTTAGGGTTAGAGTTCATATATTTGGGTTTTGTTTAGTCTAGATGTAGACTTTTGGAAAACAAACGCTGATGGCCAATATTCTGTTTTTAAAGAAATAATAACATTTAAATGCAATTACATGGTTTGGCCACAAGATGGCAGTGAGCCCTTTTCAGTCTAAAAACAGACTTTTATCGCTTACCCCTTGCTGCTCCCCCAATCTGCAAACAGCACTCAGAACCAAAAAGTCATTATGTGTCAGACCGACCTCCAAAAGCTGCAGAACCACATCCTCGAAACAAAGAAAAGACAGTTATTCAGTGGCTGTCCTGTTTTTCAGCCTTAAGCTAGAAATGGCTTGTTTACCCTTGACTTCATGGCTTGTTTTGCCTTGGCTTCTGTGTAGCTTTTTTCCTTTTACTCAGTCTTGTGGCTAGTTTTGCCTTGACTTCTTTTACCTTTGACTCTGTGGCTTATTTTGCCTTGACTTCTTTTTCCTTTTGACTCTGTGGCTTGTCTTGCCTTGACTTCTTTTTCCTTTGACTCTGTGGCTTATTTTGCCTTGACTTCTTTTTCCTTTTGACTCTGTGGCTTGTCTTGCCTTGACTTCTTTTTCCTTTGACTCTGTGGCTTATTTTGCCTTGACTTCTTTTTCCTTTTGACTCTGTGGCTTGTCCTGCCTTGACTTCTTTTTCCTTTCACTCAGTCTTTGTGGCTTGTTTACCCTTGACTCTGTGGCTTGTCTTTGCCTTGACTTACTGTGTGGCTTGCTTTCCCTTGACCATGTAGCTCCTGAAATCTGCTGGAGGCCGCTGACATTTTTGCTTCTCCCTAGTATAGTCTCCACTGTGCAACCTTGTGGCTTGTTGTGGCTTGTTTTCCTTAGGGAGGCCCCTCCCCTTTACTGGGTAGCTTCCTCGTTGGGGAATGACTAAGCAATTATTTTCCCTTAACTTAGTGGCTTGTTTTGCCTTGACAGGATATTTCCCTTAGACATTTATGGTTTTAAACCCCAATTAGGACTTTCCCATATTAGGACTCTCTTATGAATATAAACCCAAATTAGGACTTTCTTATGAGTAGGTAATAACCATTTTCTCCTTATTTTTATTTCCCAGGAACATTTATGTTTTTAATTTTCTTTCACCCTTTAAGCATACCAGTGACTTTCTCGGCCAATTTCTTGTTTTCCCTTTACTTTGTGGCTTATTTTGCCTTAACTAGCACATGCCCATCAGGAGGAACACTAGAGGATACACGCTGGCACCGCACAACGTCCAGACAGGACCCGGGAGGCACTGGCTGGTTAGGTTTACCACAAAGATCCACGTCCTGGCCTAGGCCAAGGCCGTGTTGTGCACTGTCCTTCCCAAGCCCCATCCCCGACGCCCCACAGATGCCAAGCAAGCACCCCAACGTGTATTTGGACTATCCTTCCATTCTCCTTTGATGTTAAACGTGGCGTGGGGATTGTATCTCAGTCAATTTTAGGACACATCATCAGTAGTGTTCCTTTGAATCATGGGGTGTTTCGGCCTTTCAACACTAGACACCCTCATCAAAGGTGGCCAGCCACAGGGTGATCAAACCCGAGCTTGTGTCCCATGCCCAATCACAAGTCCAGGATTTGGGGATGGGTTAGGGTTATGATTTGGGGTTAGGGTTAGGATTAGAATTTAGAATTGGGGTTATGGTTAGAATTAAGGTTAGGAGTCAGCTTGTACCTCTTGGGGTTGAGGTTAGAATTAGGGTTAGGGTTAGAGTTCATATATTTGGGTTTTGTTTAGTCTAGATGTAGACTTTTGGAAAACAAACGCTGATGGCCAATATTCTGTTTTTAAAGAAATAATAACATTTAAATGCAATTACATGGTTTGGCCACAAGATGGCAGTGAGCCCTTTTCAGTCTAAAAACAGACTTTTATCGCTTACCCCTTGCTGCTCCCCCAATCTGCAAACAGGGTTAGGGTT
This sequence comes from Neoarius graeffei, assembly GCF_027579695.1. NCBI lineage: Eukaryota > Metazoa > Chordata > Actinopteri > Siluriformes > Ariidae > Neoarius > Neoarius graeffei. The sequence continues at coordinate 59,406,623 of NC_083593.1, forward strand.
AGGGTTAGGGTTAGGCGAATGGACTCGATTTGTGGAACGCTCCCCATTGACGGGACTGCAGATTTGGACGCAAACCGATGTGAGCGGTCACAACGGATTGCAACCGTTCATCCGTAATGGCAAGTTGGAATCCAAGAATCTAGTCCTGGGAATTTGGCTAGCTTAGCATAATCGGCTAGGATCTGGGTCTGTTGGACTCTAGGGGGTAGGCTGGGACAGGAGACATGACTTCTGGAACCCAGAATTGCCTTTTTCCCCAGGGACTCGATTCTTGGAATCCAGACTCGATTTTTGGAATTTGCCCAGAAAGTGACTCTGATGGGCCGGGGAAGGCCCCTGGAGCCCTGGGCCAGGCCCCAGGGACTTGACTTTTGGAACCCAGACTTGATTTTTGGAACTTGCCCCAAAAGTGACTCTGATGGGCTGGGGAAGGCCCCTGGAGCCCCAGGGACTTGATTTTTGGAACCCAGACTTGATTCTTGGAACTTGCCCAGAAAGTGACTCTGATGGGCTGGGGAAGGCCCCTGGAGCCCTGGGCCAGGCCCCAGGGACTTGATTTTTGGAACCCAGACTTGATTTTTGGAACTTGCCCAGAAAGTGACCCTGATGGGCTGGGGAAGGCCCCTGGAGCCCTGGGCCAGGCCCCAGGGACTTGGTTTTTGGACTGGGACCACTTTTTGGGAAATTGCCCCAAAAGTGACTCTGATGGGCTGGGGAAGACCGCTGGAGCCCTGGGCCAGCCTCCCCTGGAAGTCCCAGGCTGGGGGAGCTCCACTCGGGGCTGGGGCAGCCTCCCCTGGAAGTCCCAGGCTGGGGGAGCTCCACTCGGGGCTGGGGCAGCCTCCCCTGGAAGTCCCAGGCTGGGGGAGCAGCACTCGGGGCTGGGGCAGCCTCCCATGGAAGTCCCGGGCAGCTAACCCTACTCCCAGGGCTGGGGAGCTCCACTTAGGGCTGGGGCAGCCTCCCCTGGAAGTCCCAGGCTGGGGGAGCTCCACTCGGGGCTGGGGCAGCCTCCCTGGAAGTCCCAGGCTGGGGGAGCTCCACTCGGGGCTGGGGCAGCCTCCCCTGGAAGTCCCAGGCTGGGGGAGCTCCACTCGGGGCTGGGGCAGCCATCCTGGAAGTCCCAGGCTGGGGGAGCTCCACTCGGGGCTGGGGCAGCCTCCCCTGGAAGTCCCGGGCAGGTAACCCTACTCCCAGGGCGGGGGAGCTCCACTTAGGGCTGGGGCAGGCTCCCCTGGAAGTCCCGGGCAGCTAACCCTACTCCCAGGGCTGGGGAGCTCCACTTAGGGCTGGGGCAGGCTCCCCTGGAAGTCCCGGGCAGCTAACCCTACTCCCAGGGCTGGGGAGCTCCACTTAGGGCTGGGGCAGGCTCCCCTGGAAGTCCCGGGCAGCTAACCCTACTCCCAGGGCTGGGGAGCTCCACTTAGGGCTGGGGCAGGCTCCCCTGGAAGTCCCGGGCAGCTAACCCTACTCCCAGGGCTGGGGAGCTCCACTTAGGGCTGGGGCAGGCTCCCCTGGAAGTCCCGGGCAGCTAACCCTACTCCCAGGGCTGGGGAGCTCCACTTAGGGCTGGGGCAGGCTCCCCTGGAAGTCCCGGGCAGCTAACCCTACTCCCAGGGCTGGGGAGCTCCACTTAGGGCTGGGGCAGGCTCCCCTGGAAGTCCCGGGCAGCTAACCCTACTCCCAGGGCTGGGGAGCTCCACTTAGGGCTGGGGCAGGCTCCCCTGGAAGTCCCGGGCAGCTAACCCTACTCCCAGGGCGGGGGAGCTCCACTTAGGGCTGGGGCAGGCTCCCCTGGAAGTCCCGGGCAGCTAACCCTACTCCCAGGGCTGGGGAGCTCCACTTAGGGCTGGGGCAGGCTCCCCTGGAAGTCCCGGGCAGCTAACCCTACTCCCAGGGCTGGGGAGCTCCACTTAGGGCTGGGGCAGGCTCCCCTGGAAGTCCCGGGCAGCTAACCCTACTCCCAGGGCTGGGGAGCTCCACTTAGGGCTGGGGCAGGCTCCCCTGGAAGTCCCGGGCAGCTAACCCTACTCCCAGGGCTGGGGAGCTCCACTTAGGGCTGGGGTAGGCTCCCCTGGAAGTCCCGGGCAGCTAACCCTACTCCCAGGGCTGGGGAGCTCCACTTAGGGCTGGGGCAGGCTCCCCTGGAAGTCCCGGGCAGCTAACCCTACTCCCAGGGCGGGGGAGCTCCACTTAGGGCTGGGGCAGGCTCCCCTGGAAGTCCCGGGCAGCTAACCCTAACCTGGCGCACCAGGCGGTCCTGGGCACCCACTCTTAAGCCCTCCTCACCGTGCATTAAGGACCTTCAGCCCCGCTGGCCAGTCGAGCTGGCCCATGGTAAACCTCAGCAGTAGCACTGGCCCATGGTATAACCGAGCAGCCCGACTTTGGAGGCGCCCTGGTCCGTCCACCACGCCTAGTGCACCAGGCGGTCCTGGGCACCCACACTTAAGCCCTCCTCACCCTGCATTAAGGACCTTCAGCCCCGCTGGCCAGTCGAGCTGGCCCATGGTAAACCTCAGCAGTAGCACTGGCCCATGGTATAACCGAGCAGCCCGACTTTGGAGGCGCCCTGGTCCGTCCACCACGCCTAGTGCACCAGGCGGTCCTGGGCACCCACACTTAAGCCCTCCTCACCCTGCATTAAGGACCTTCAGCCCCGCTGGCCAGTCGAGCTGGCCCATGGTAAACCTCAGCAGTAGCACTGGCCCATGGTATAACCGAGCAGCCCGCCCCTGGAGGCCCATAGCTCGGCCAGGGTAGGTCCGAGGAGCCCCAGGCTTGGCAGGCTGATGCCTGGGACCTCCACCCAGGGAACCAGCACGGGGGGCAGCCCCCAGCCAGGGGACGTTAGCCCCAGGATTCCAGATATCGAGCCCGAATTTGGAGGCCCATAGCTCGGCCAGGGGAGCTCCCAGGAGCCCCAGACTTGGCAGGCAGATGCCTCTCACCTCTCCCCAGGGAACCAGCACAGGAAGGCCCGGGCAGCCCCCAGCCAGGGGACGCCAGCCCCAGGATTCCAGATATCGAGTCCGACTTTGGAGGCCCATAGCTCGGCCAGGGGACCTCCCAGGACCCCCAGACTTGGCAGGCAGATGCCCCTGACCTCCACCCAGGGAACCAGCACGGGAAGGCCCGGGCAGCCCCCAGCCAGGGGACGCCAGCCCCAGGATTCCAGATATCAAGTCCGAATTTGGAGGCCCATAGCTCGGCCAGAGGACCTCCCAGGACCCCCAGACTTTACAGGCAGATGCCTCTCACCTCTCCCCAGGGAACCAGCATGGGAAGGCCCGGGCAGCCCCCAGCCAGGGGACGCCAGCCCCAGGATTCCAGATATCAAGTCCGACTTTGGAGGCCCATAGCTCGGCCAGGGGACCTCCCAGGACCCCCAGACTTTACAGGCAGATGCCTCTCACCTCTCCCCAGGGAACCAGCATGGGAAGGCCCGGGCAGCCCCCAGCCAGGGGACGTCAGCCCCAGGATTCCAGATATCGAGTCCGACTTTGGAGGCCCATAGCTCGGCCAGGGGACCTCCCAGGACCCCCAGACTTTACAGGCAGATGCCTCTCACCTCTCCCCAGGGAACCAGCACGGGAAGGCCCGGGCAGCCCCCAGCCAGGGGACGCCAGCCCCAGGATTCCAGATATCAAGTCCGACTTTGGAGGCCCATAGCTCGGCCAGGGGACCTCCCAGGACCCCCAGACTTGGCAGGCAGATGCCTCTCACCTCTCCCCAGGGAACCAGCACGGGAAGGCCCGGGCAGCCCCCAGCCAGGGGACGTCAGCCCCAGGATTCCAGATATCGAGTCCGACTTTGGAGGCCCATAGCTCGGCCAGGGGACCTCCCAGGACCCCCAGACTTGGCAGGCAGATGCCCCTGACCTCCACCCAGGGAACCAGCACAGGAAGGCCCGGGCAGCCCCCAGCCAGGGGACGCCAGCCCCAGGATTCCAGATATCAAGTCCGACATTGGAGGCCCATAGCTCGGCCAGGGGACCTCCCAGGACCCCCAGACTTGGCAGGCAGATGCCCCTGACCTCCACCCAGGGAACCAGCACAGGAAGGCCCGGGCAGCCCCCAGCCAGGGGACGCCAGCCCCAGGATTCCAGATATCAAGTCCGACTTTGGAGGCCCATAGCTCGGCCAGGGGACCTCCCAGGACCCCCAGACTTTACAGGCAGATGCCTCTCACCTCTCCCCAGGGAACCAGCACGGGAAGGCCCGGGCAGCCCCCAGCCAGGGGACGTCAGCCCCAGGATTCCAGATATCGAGTCCGACTTTGGAGGCCCATAGCTCGGCCAGGGGACCTCCCAGGACCCCCAGACTTGGCAGGCAGATGCCCCTGACCTCCACCCAGGGAACCAGCACAGGAAGGCCCGGGCAGCCCCCAGCCAGGGGACGCCAGCCCCAGGATTCCAGATATCAAGTCCGACATTGGAGGCCCATAGCTCGGCCAGGGGACCTCCCAGGACCCCCAGACTTGGCAGGCAGATGCCCCTGACCTCCACCCAGGGAACCAGCACGGGAAGGCCCGGGCAGCCCCCAGCCAGGGGACGCCAGCCCCAGGATTCCAGATATCGAGTCCGACTTTGGAGGCCCATAGCTCGGCCAGGGGACCTCCCAGGACCCCCAGACTTGGCAGGCAGATGCCCCTGACCTCCACCCAGGGAACCAGCACAGGAAGGCCCGGGCAGCCCCCAGCCAGGGGACGCCAGCCCCAGGATTCCAGATATCAAGTCCGACTTTGGAGGCCCATAGCTCGGCCAGGGGACCTCCCAGGACCCCCAGACTTTACAGGCAGATGCCTCTCACCTCTCCCCATGGAACCAGCATGGGAAGGCCCGGGCAGCCCCCAGCCAGGGGACGTCAGCCCCAGGATTCCAGATATCGAGTCCGACTTTGGAGGCCCATAGCTCGGCCAGGGGACCTCCCTGGACCCCCAGACTTGGCAGGCAGATGCCCCTGACCTCCACCCAGGGAACCAGCACAGGAAGGCCCGGGCAGCCCCCAGCCAGGGGACGCCAGCCCCAGGATTCCAGATATCAAGTCCGACATTGGAGGCCCATAGCTCGGCCAGGGGACCTCCCAGGACCCCCAGACTTGGCAGGCAGATGCCCCTGACCTCCACCCAGGGAACCAGCACGGGAAGGCCCGGGCAGCCCCCAGCCAGGGGACGCCAGCCCCAGGATTCCAGATATCAAGTCCGACTTTGGAGGCCCATAGCTCGGCCAGGGGACCTCCCAGGACCCCCAGACTTGGCAGGCAGATGCCCCTGACCTCCACCCAGGGAACCAGCACAGGAAGGCCCGGGCAGCCCCCAGCCAGGGGACGCCAGCCCCAGGATTCCAGATATCAAGTCCGACTTTGGAGGCCCATAGCTCGGCCAGGGGACCTCCCAGGACCCCCAGACTTGGCAGGCAGATGCCCCTGACCTCCACCCAGGGAACCAGCACAGGAAGGCCCGGGCAGCCCCCAGCCAGGGGATGCCAGCCCCAGGATTCCAGATATCAAGTCCGACTTTGGAGGCCCATAGCTCGGCCAGGGGACCTCCCAGGACCCCCAGACTTGGCAGGCAGATGCCCCTGACCTCCACCCAGGGAACCAGCACAGGAAGGCCCGGGCAGCCCCCAGCCAGGGGATGCCAGCCCCAGGATTCCAGATATCAAGTCCGACTTTGGAGGCCCATAGCTCGGCCAGGGGACCTCCCAGGACCCCCAGACTTTACAGGCAGATGCCTCTCACCTCTCCCCAGGGAACCAGCATGGGAAGGCCCGGGCAGCCCCCAGCCAGGGGACGTCAGCCCCAGGATACCAGATATTAAGCCTCAGTGGGTTCCCCAAGCCCACTCATCACCTGTATCCTGATGGCACCTCTCAGCACCACCAGGTGCGCAACAGCACTTCCAGGGGGGGGATGCAGTCGCCCTCCTCCCAGGAGAGAGCTCTCCTCCTCGGGCACGGCCAGGGGGAAGAGTGCCCTGGTCCATCCACCATGTCTAAGATTTTGGCCATGTCTGAATCCCATGGTATAACTGCCCATGGTATAACTGAGCAGCCCGCCCTCGGAGGCCCATAGCTCGGCCAGGGGAGCTCCCAGGTGCCCCTGACTGCAGGTTCCCCCAGGATTCCAGATATCAAGTCCGATTTGGAGGCCCCTAGCTCGGCCAGGGGACCTCCCAGGACCCCCAGACCTCATAGGCAGATGCCCCTGACCTCCACCCAGGGAACCAGCACGGGAAGGCCCGGGCAGCCCCCAGCCAGGGGGACGGTAGACCCAGGATTCCATGAATCAAGTCTCAATGGGTTCCCAGGCCCACTCATCCCCTGTATCCCGATGGCACCTCTCAGCAGCACCAGGTGCGCAGCAGCACTTCCAGGGGGGGATGCAGTCTCCCTCCTCCCAGCAGAGAGCTCTCCTAATCGGGCATGGACAGGGGGAAGAGTCCCTGGTCCATCCACCCTGTCTAAGTTTTTGCCCTAGCCTGAATCCCATGGTATAACTGTCTATGGTATAACTGCCCATATTATATCTGCCCATGGTATAACTGAGCAGCCCCAGACTGCAGATTCCACCAGGATTCCAGATATCCAGTCCGATTTTGGAGGCCCCTAGCTCGGCCAGGGGACCTCCCAGGACCCCCAGACTTTACAGGCAGATGCCCCCGACCTCCACCCAGGGAACCAGCAGGGGAAGCCCCCAGCCAGGGGACGCTATCCCCCGTGGGGCCCCACTCAGTCGGAGGTTCGATACAAGGCCCGAGCCCCAACTTGGAGGCCCATAGCTCGGCCAGGGGAGGTCCCAGGAGCCCCAGGCTTGGCAGGCTGATGCCTGGGACCTCCACCCAGGGAACCAGCACGGGAAGGCCCGGGCAGCCCCCAGCCAGGGGCCGTTATTCCCCGTGGGGCTCCACTCAGGTGGTGGTTATACACAAGGCCCAAGCCCCAACTTGGTGGCCCATAGCTCGGCCAGGGGAGGTCCCAGGAGCCCCAGGCTTGGCAGGCAGATGCCCCTGACCTCCACCCAGGGAACCAGCACGGGAAGGCCCGGGCAGCCCCCAGCCAGGGGCCGTTATTCCCCGTGGGGCTCCACACAGGTGGTGGTTATACACAAGGCCCAAGCCCCAACTTGGAGGCCCATAGCTCGGCCAGGAGAGGTCCCAGGAGCCCCAGGCTTGGCAGGCTGATGCCTGGGACCCCTCCCCAGGGAACCAGCACGGGAAGGCCCGGGCAGCCCCCAGCCAGGGGCCGTTATTCCCCGTGGGGCTCCACACAGGTGGTGGTTATAGACAAGGCCCAAGCCCCAACTTGGAGGCCCCTAGCTCGGCCAGGGGAGGTCCCAGGACCCCCAGACTTGGCAGGCAGATGCCCCTGACCTCCACCCAGGGAACCAGCATGGGAAGCCCCCAGCCAGGGGACGCTATCCCCCGTGGGGCCCCACTCAGTTGGCTGTTTTATACAAGGCCTCAGCCAGACCATGGAGGCCCATAGCTCGGCCAGGGGAGGTCCCAGGAGCCCCAGACTTGGCAGGCTGATGCCTGGGACCTCTCCCCAGGGAACCAGCACGGGAAGGCCCGGGCAGCCCCCAGCCAGGGGCCGTTATTCCCCGTGGGGCTCCACTCAGGTGGTGGTTATACACAAGGCCCAAGCCCCAACTTGGAGGCCCCTAGCTCGGCCAGGGGACCTCCCAGGACCCCCAGACTTGGCAGGCAGATGCCCCTGACCTCCACCCAGGGAACCAGCATGGGAAGCCCCCAGCCAGGGGACGCTATCCCCCGTGGGGCCCCACTCAGTTGGCTGTTTTATACAAGGCCTGAGCCAGACCATGGAGGCCCATAACTCGGCCAGGGGAGGTCCCAGGAGCCCCAGACTTGGCAGGCTGATGCCTGGGACCTCTCCCCAGGGAACCAGCACGGGAAGGCCCGGGCAGCCCCCAGCCAGGGGCCGTTATTCCCCGTGGGGCTCCACTCAGGTGGTGGTTATACACAAGGCCCAAGCCCCAACTTGGAGGCCCCTAGCTCGGCCAGGGGAGGTCCCAGGACCCCCAGACTTGGCAGGCAGATGCCCCTGACCTCCACCCAGGGAACCAGCACGGGAAGCCCCCAGCCAGGGGACGCTATCCCCCGTGGGGCCCCACTCAGTTGGCTGTTTTATACAAGGCCTCAGCCAGACCATGGAGGCCCATAGCTCAGCCAGGGGAGGTCCCAGGAGCCCCAGACTCGGCAGGCTGATGCCTGGGACCTCTCCCCAGGGAACCAGCACGGGAAGGCCCGGGCAGCCCCCAGCCAGGGGCCGTTATTCCCCGTGGGGCTCCACACAGGTGGCGGTTATACACAAGGCCCGAGCCCCAACTTGGAGGCCCCTAGCTCGGCCAGGGGAGGTCCCAGAAGCCCCAGACTTGGCAGGCAGATGCCCCTGACCTCCACCCAGGGAACCAGCACGGGAAGCCCCCGCCCAGGGGCCGTTATCCCCCGTGGGGCCCCACTCAGTTGGCTGTTTTATACAAGGCCCGAGCCAGACCATGGAGGCCCATAGCTCGGCCAGGGGAGGTCCCAGGAGCCCCAGGCTCGGCAGGCTGATGCCTGGGACCTCTCCCCAGGGAACCAGCACCCGAAGGCCCGGGCAGCCCCCCGCCAGGGGCCGTTATTCCCCGTGGGGCTCCACACAGGTGGCGGTTATACACAAGGCCCGAGCCCCAACTTGGAGGCCCATAGCTCGGCCAGGGGAGGTCCCAGGAGCCCCAGACTTGGCAGGCAGATGCCTGGGACCTCTCCCCAGGGAACCAGCACCCGAAGGCCCGGGCAGCACCCCGCCAGGGGCCGTTATTCCCCGTGGGGCCCCACTCAGGTGGCGGTTATACACAAGGCCCGAGCCCGACTTTGGAGGCCCATATCTCGGCCAGGGGAGGTCCCAGGAGCCCCAGACTTGGCAGGCAGATGCCTGGGACCTCTCCCCAGGGAACCAGCACCCGAAGGCCCGGTCAGCCCCCCGACAGGGGCCGTTATTCCCCGTGGGGCTCCACTCAGGTGGCGGTTATACACAAGGCCCGAGCCCGACTTTGGAGGCCCATATCTCGGCCAGGGGAGGTCCCAGGAGCCCCAGACTTGGCAGGCAGATGCCCCTGACCTCTCCCCAGGGAACCAGCACCCGAAGGCCCGGGCAGCCCCCCGCCAGGGGCCGTTATTCCCCGTGGGGCTCCACTCAGGTGGCGGTTATACACAAGGCCCGAGCCCGAATTTGGAGGCCCATAGCTCGGCCAGGGGAGGTCCCAGGAGCCCCAGGCTTGGCAGGCAGATGCCCCTGACCTCCACCCAGGGAACCAGCACGGGCGGTCATGTCCAAGGCCCCAGCCCGACTTTGGAGGCCCATAGCTCGGCCAGGGGAGGTCCCAGGTGCCCCTGACTGCAGATTCCCCCCAGGATCCCAGGTATCAATTCCAAAAACATAGTCCCAATTCCAAAAGTCGAGTCTGGGCCACAGACCCCGCAGGGCGGCAGGGGAGACCAGTCTGCATGGCCCTGCAGTGGAATTTCCCCATTTTGGGCCAATTCCACAAATCAAGTCTGGGAAATAGCCACCTGGTGTCATGGAACGGTACTGCAGCTGAACTTGGGATAAGGGGGTTTATCGCGGTATAAAATCGTGGGGAGGTCCAAAATTAATTCCAAGGGTGTCATAAAATCTGTAATAACCCTCTGCAAAATCCCAAAAAGCGACCCAGCCCACAGGAAAACCGTTTAATGGCTTTTCGGAATTTCGGACTCGATTTGTGGAATCCAATTCCACCTTAAGAGTCTATTGTCCTATCTCCGCCTAATTAGGGTTAGGGTTAGGGTTAGGGTTAGGGTTAGGCGAATGGACTCGATTTGTGGAACGCTCCCCATTGACGGGACTGCAGATTTGGACGCAAACCGATGTGAGCGGTCACAACGGATTGCAACCGTTCATCCGTAATGGCAAGTTGGAATCCAAGAATCTAGTCCTGGGAATTTGGCTAGCTTAGCATAATCGGCTAGGATCTGGGTCTGTTGGACTCTAGGGGGTAGGCTGGGACAGGAGACATGACTTCTGGAACCCAGAATTGCCTTTTTCCCCAGGGACTCGATTCTTGGAATCCAGACTCGATTTTTGGAATTTGCCCAGAAAGTGACTCTGATGGGCCGGGGAAGGCCCCTGGAGCCCTGGGCCAGGCCCCAGGGACTTGACTTTTGGAACCCAGACTTGATTTTTGGAACTTGCCCCAAAAGTGACTCTGATGGGCTGGGGAAGGCCCCTGGAGCCCCAGGGACTTGATTTTTGGAACCCAGACTTGATTCTTGGAACTTGCCCAGAAAGTGACTCTGATGGGCTGGGGAAGGCCCCTGGAGCCCTGGGCCAGGCCCCAGGGACTTGATTTTTGGAACCCAGACTTGATTTTTGGAACTTGCCCAGAAAGTGACCCTGATGGGCTGGGGAAGGCCCCTGGAGCCCTGGGCCAGGCCCCAGGGACTTGGTTTTTGGACTGGGACCACTTTTTGGGAAATTGCCCCAAAAGTGACTCTGATGGGCTGGGGAAGACCGCTGGAGCCCTGGGCCAGCCTCCCCTGGAAGTCCCAGGCTGGGGGAGCTCCACTCGGGGCTGGGGCAGCCTCCCCTGGAAGTCCCAGGCTGGGGGAGCTCCACTCGGGGCTGGGGCAGCCTCCCCTGGAAGTCCCAGGCTGGGGGAGCAGCACTCGGGGCTGGGGCAGCCTCCCATGGAAGTCCCGGGCAGCTAACCCTACTCCCAGGGCTGGGGAGCTCCACTTAGGGCTGGGGCAGCCTCCCCTGGAAGTCCCAGGCTGGGGGAGCTCCACTCGGGGCTGGGGCAGCCTCCCTGGAAGTCCCAGGCTGGGGGAGCTCCACTCGGGGCTGGGGCAGCCTCCCCTGGAAGTCCCAGGCTGGGGGAGCTCCACTCGGGGCTGGGGCAGCCATCCTGGAAGTCCCAGGCTGGGGGAGCTCCACTCGGGGCTGGGGCAGCCTCCCCTGGAAGTCCCGGGCAGGTAACCCTACTCCCAGGGCGGGGGAGCTCCACTTAGGGCTGGGGCAGGCTCCCCTGGAAGTCCCGGGCAGCTAACCCTACTCCCAGGGCTGGGGAGCTCCACTTAGGGCTGGGGCAGGCTCCCCTGGAAGTCCCGGGCAGCTAACCCTACTCCCAGGGCTGGGGAGCTCCACTTAGGGCTGGGGCAGGCTCCCCTGGAAGTCCCGGGCAGCTAACCCTACTCCCAGGGCTGGGGAGCTCCACTTAGGGCTGGGGCAGGCTCCCCTGGAAGTCCCGGGCAGCTAACCCTACTCCCAGGGCTGGGGAGCTCCACTTAGGGCTGGGGCAGGCTCCCCTGGAAGTCCCGGGCAGCTAACCCTACTCCCAGGGCTGGGGAGCTCCACTTAGGGCTGGGGCAGGCTCCCCTGGAAGTCCCGGGCAGCTAACCCTACTCCCAGGGCTGGGGAGCTCCACTTAGGGCTGGGGCAGGCTCCCCTGGAAGTCCCGGGCAGCTAACCCTACTCCCAGGGCTGGGGAGCTCCACTTAGGGCTGGGGCAGGCTCCCCTGGAAGTCCCGGGCAGCTAACCCTACTCCCAGGGCGGGGGAGCTCCACTTAGGGCTGGGGCAGGCTCCCCTGGAAGTCCCGGGCAGCTAACCCTACTCCCAGGGCTGGGGAGCTCCACTTAGGGCTGGGGCAGGCTCCCCTGGAAGTCCCGGGCAGCTAACCCTACTCCCAGGGCTGGGGAGCTCCACTTAGGGCTGGGGCAGGCTCCCCTGGAAGTCCCGGGCAGCTAACCCTACTCCCAGGGCTGGGGAGCTCCACTTAGGGCTGGGGCAGGCTCCCCTGGAAGTCCCGGGCAGCTAACCCTACTCCCAGGGCTGGGGAGCTCCACTTAGGGCTGGGGTAGGCTCCCCTGGAAGTCCCGGGCAGCTAACCCTACTCCCAGGGCTGGGGAGCTCCACTTAGGGCTGGGGCAGGCTCCCCTGGAAGTCCCGGGCAGCTAACCCTACTCCCAGGGCGGGGGAGCTCCACTTAGGGCTGGGGCAGGCTCCCCTGGAAGTCCCGGGCAGCTAACCCTAACCTGGCGCACCAGGCGGTCCTGGGCACCCACTCTTAAGCCCTCCTCACCGTGCATTAAGGACCTTCAGCCCCGCTGGCCAGTCGAGCTGGCCCATGGTAAACCTCAGCAGTAGCACTGGCCCATGGTATAACCGAGCAGCCCGACTTTGGAGGCGCCCTGGTCCGTCCACCACGCCTAGTGCACCAGGCGGTCCTGGGCACCCACACTTAAGCCCTCCTCACCCTGCATTAAGGACCTTCAGCCCCGCTGGCCAGTCGAGCTGGCCCATGGTAAACCTCAGCAGTAGCACTGGCCCATGGTATAACCGAGCAGCCCGACTTTGGAGGCGCCCTGGTCCGTCCACCACGCCTAGTGCACCAGGCGGTCCTGGGCACCCACACTTAAGCCCTCCTCACCCTGCATTAAGGACCTTCAGCCCCGCTGGCCAGTCGAGCTGGCCCATGGTAAACCTCAGCAGTAGCACTGGCCCATGGTATAACCGAGCAGCCCGCCCCTGGAGGCCCATAGCTCGGCCAGGGTAGGTCCGAGGAGCCCCAGGCTTGGCAGGCTGATGCCTGGGACCTCCACCCAGGGAACCAGCACGGGGGGCAGCCCCCAGCCAGGGGACGTTAGCCCCAGGATTCCAGATATCGAGCCCGAATTTGGAGGCCCATAGCTCGGCCAGGGGAGCTCCCAGGAGCCCCAGACTTGGCAGGCAGATGCCTCTCACCTCTCCCCAGGGAACCAGCACAGGAAGGCCCGGGCAGCCCCCAGCCAGGGGACGCCAGCCCCAGGATTCCAGATATCGAGTCCGACTTTGGAGGCCCATAGCTCGGCCAGGGGACCTCCCAGGACCCCCAGACTTGGCAGGCAGATGCCCCTGACCTCCACCCAGGGAACCAGCACGGGAAGGCCCGGGCAGCCCCCAGCCAGGGGACGCCAGCCCCAGGATTCCAGATATCAAGTCCGAATTTGGAGGCCCATAGCTCGGCCAGAGGACCTCCCAGGACCCCCAGACTTTACAGGCAGATGCCTCTCACCTCTCCCCAGGGAACCAGCATGGGAAGGCCCGGGCAGCCCCCAGCCAGGGGACGCCAGCCCCAGGATTCCAGATATCAAGTCCGACTTTGGAGGCCCATAGCTCGGCCAGGGGACCTCCCAGGACCCCCAGACTTTACAGGCAGATGCCTCTCACCTCTCCCCAGGGAACCAGCATGGGAAGGCCCGGGCAGCCCCCAGCCAGGGGACGTCAGCCCCAGGATTCCAGATATCGAGTCCGACTTTGGAGGCCCATAGCTCGGCCAGGGGACCTCCCAGGACCCCCAGACTTTACAGGCAGATGCCTCTCACCTCTCCCCAGGGAACCAGCACGGGAAGGCCCGGGCAGCCCCCAGCCAGGGGACGCCAGCCCCAGGATTCCAGATATCAAGTCCGACTTTGGAGGCCCATAGCTCGGCCAGGGGACCTCCCAGGACCCCCAGACTTGGCAGGCAGATGCCTCTCACCTCTCCCCAGGGAACCAGCACGGGAAGGCCCGGGCAGCCCCCAGCCAGGGGACGTCAGCCCCAGGATTCCAGATATCGAGTCCGACTTTGGAGGCCCATAGCTCGGCCAGGGGACCTCCCAGGACCCCCAGACTTGGCAGGCAGATGCCCCTGACCTCCACCCAGGGAACCAGCACAGGAAGGCCCGGGCAGCCCCCAGCCAGGGGACGCCAGCCCCAGGATTCCAGATATCAAGTCCGACATTGGAGGCCCATAGCTCGGCCAGGGGACCTCCCAGGACCCCCAGACTTGGCAGGCAGATGCCCCTGACCTCCACCCAGGGAACCAGCACAGGAAGGCCCGGGCAGCCCCCAGCCAGGGGACGCCAGCCCCAGGATTCCAGATATCAAGTCCGACTTTGGAGGCCCATAGCTCGGCCAGGGGACCTCCCAGGACCCCCAGACTTTACAGGCAGATGCCTCTCACCTCTCCCCAGGGAACCAGCACGGGAAGGCCCGGGCAGCCCCCAGCCAGGGGACGTCAGCCCCAGGATTCCAGATATCGAGTCCGACTTTGGAGGCCCATAGCTCGGCCAGGGGACCTCCCAGGACCCCCAGACTTGGCAGGCAGATGCCCCTGACCTCCACCCAGGGAACCAGCACAGGAAGGCCCGGGCAGCCCCCAGCCAGGGGACGCCAGCCCCAGGATTCCAGATATCAAGTCCGACATTGGAGGCCCATAGCTCGGCCAGGGGACCTCCCAGGACCCCCAGACTTGGCAGGCAGATGCCCCTGACCTCCACCCAGGGAACCAGCACGGGAAGGCCCGGGCAGCCCCCAGCCAGGGGACGCCAGCCCCAGGATTCCAGATATCGAGTCCGACTTTGGAGGCCCATAGCTCGGCCAGGGGACCTCCCAGGACCCCCAGACTTGGCAGGCAGATGCCCCTGACCTCCACCCAGGGAACCAGCACAGGAAGGCCCGGGCAGCCCCCAGCCAGGGGACGCCAGCCCCAGGATTCCAGATATCAAGTCCGACTTTGGAGGCCCATAGCTCGGCCAGGGGACCTCCCAGGACCCCCAGACTTTACAGGCAGATGCCTCTCACCTCTCCCCATGGAACCAGCATGGGAAGGCCCGGGCAGCCCCCAGCCAGGGGACGTCAGCCCCAGGATTCCAGATATCGAGTCCGACTTTGGAGGCCCATAGCTCGGCCAGGGGACCTCCCTGGACCCCCAGACTTGGCAGGCAGATGCCCCTGACCTCCACCCAGGGAACCAGCACAGGAAGGCCCGGGCAGCCCCCAGCCAGGGGACGCCAGCCCCAGGATTCCAGATATCAAGTCCGACATTGGAGGCCCATAGCTCGGCCAGGGGACCTCCCAGGACCCCCAGACTTGGCAGGCAGATGCCCCTGACCTCCACCCAGGGAACCAGCACGGGAAGGCCCGGGCAGCCCCCAGCCAGGGGACGCCAGCCCCAGGATTCCAGATATCAAGTCCGACTTTGGAGGCCCATAGCTCGGCCAGGGGACCTCCCAGGACCCCCAGACTTGGCAGGCAGATGCCCCTGACCTCCACCCAGGGAACCAGCACAGGAAGGCCCGGGCAGCCCCCAGCCAGGGGACGCCAGCCCCAGGATTCCAGATATCAAGTCCGACTTTGGAGGCCCATAGCTCGGCCAGGGGACCTCCCAGGACCCCCAGACTTGGCAGGCAGATGCCCCTGACCTCCACCCAGGGAACCAGCACAGGAAGGCCCGGGCAGCCCCCAGCCAGGGGATGCCAGCCCCAGGATTCCAGATATCAAGTCCGACTTTGGAGGCCCATAGCTCGGCCAGGGGACCTCCCAGGACCCCCAGACTTGGCAGGCAGATGCCCCTGACCTCCACCCAGGGAACCAGCACAGGAAGGCCCGGGCAGCCCCCAGCCAGGGGATGCCAGCCCCAGGATTCCAGATATCAAGTCCGACTTTGGAGGCCCATAGCTCGGCCAGGGGACCTCCCAGGACCCCCAGACTTTACAGGCAGATGCCTCTCACCTCTCCCCAGGGAACCAGCATGGGAAGGCCCGGGCAGCCCCCAGCCAGGGGACGTCAGCCCCAGGATACCAGATATTAAGCCTCAGTGGGTTCCCCAAGCCCACTCATCACCTGTATCCTGATGGCACCTCTCAGCACCACCAGGTGCGCAACAGCACTTCCAGGGGGGGGATGCAGTCGCCCTCCTCCCAGGAGAGAGCTCTCCTCCTCGGGCACGGCCAGGGGGAAGAGTGCCCTGGTCCATCCACCATGTCTAAGATTTTGGCCATGTCTGAATCCCATGGTATAACTGCCCATGGTATAACTGAGCAGCCCGCCCTCGGAGGCCCATAGCTCGGCCAGGGGAGCTCCCAGGTGCCCCTGACTGCAGGTTCCCCCAGGATTCCAGATATCAAGTCCGATTTGGAGGCCCCTAGCTCGGCCAGGGGACCTCCCAGGACCCCCAGACCTCATAGGCAGATGCCCCTGACCTCCACCCAGGGAACCAGCACGGGAAGGCCCGGGCAGCCCCCAGCCAGGGGGACGGTAGACCCAGGATTCCATGAATCAAGTCTCAATGGGTTCCCAGGCCCACTCATCCCCTGTATCCCGATGGCACCTCTCAGCAGCACCAGGTGCGCAGCAGCACTTCCAGGGGGGGATGCAGTCTCCCTCCTCCCAGCAGAGAGCTCTCCTAATCGGGCATGGACAGGGGGAAGAGTCCCTGGTCCATCCACCCTGTCTAAGTTTTTGCCCTAGCCTGAATCCCATGGTATAACTGTCTATGGTATAACTGCCCATATTATATCTGCCCATGGTATAACTGAGCAGCCCCAGACTGCAGATTCCACCAGGATTCCAGATATCCAGTCCGATTTTGGAGGCCCCTAGCTCGGCCAGGGGACCTCCCAGGACCCCCAGACTTTACAGGCAGATGCCCCCGACCTCCACCCAGGGAACCAGCAGGGGAAGCCCCCAGCCAGGGGACGCTATCCCCCGTGGGGCCCCACTCAGTCGGAGGTTCGATACAAGGCCCGAGCCCCAACTTGGAGGCCCATAGCTCGGCCAGGGGAGGTCCCAGGAGCCCCAGGCTTGGCAGGCTGATGCCTGGGACCTCCACCCAGGGAACCAGCACGGGAAGGCCCGGGCAGCCCCCAGCCAGGGGCCGTTATTCCCCGTGGGGCTCCACTCAGGTGGTGGTTATACACAAGGCCCAAGCCCCAACTTGGTGGCCCATAGCTCGGCCAGGGGAGGTCCCAGGAGCCCCAGGCTTGGCAGGCAGATGCCCCTGACCTCCACCCAGGGAACCAGCACGGGAAGGCCCGGGCAGCCCCCAGCCAGGGGCCGTTATTCCCCGTGGGGCTCCACACAGGTGGTGGTTATACACAAGGCCCAAGCCCCAACTTGGAGGCCCATAGCTCGGCCAGGAGAGGTCCCAGGAGCCCCAGGCTTGGCAGGCTGATGCCTGGGACCCCTCCCCAGGGAACCAGCACGGGAAGGCCCGGGCAGCCCCCAGCCAGGGGCCGTTATTCCCCGTGGGGCTCCACACAGGTGGTGGTTATAGACAAGGCCCAAGCCCCAACTTGGAGGCCCCTAGCTCGGCCAGGGGAGGTCCCAGGACCCCCAGACTTGGCAGGCAGATGCCCCTGACCTCCACCCAGGGAACCAGCATGGGAAGCCCCCAGCCAGGGGACGCTATCCCCCGTGGGGCCCCACTCAGTTGGCTGTTTTATACAAGGCCTCAGCCAGACCATGGAGGCCCATAGCTCGGCCAGGGGAGGTCCCAGGAGCCCCAGACTTGGCAGGCTGATGCCTGGGACCTCTCCCCAGGGAACCAGCACGGGAAGGCCCGGGCAGCCCCCAGCCAGGGGCCGTTATTCCCCGTGGGGCTCCACTCAGGTGGTGGTTATACACAAGGCCCAAGCCCCAACTTGGAGGCCCCTAGCTCGGCCAGGGGACCTCCCAGGACCCCCAGACTTGGCAGGCAGATGCCCCTGACCTCCACCCAGGGAACCAGCATGGGAAGCCCCCAGCCAGGGGACGCTATCCCCCGTGGGGCCCCACTCAGTTGGCTGTTTTATACAAGGCCTGAGCCAGACCATGGAGGCCCATAACTCGGCCAGGGGAGGTCCCAGGAGCCCCAGACTTGGCAGGCTGATGCCTGGGACCTCTCCCCAGGGAACCAGCACGGGAAGGCCCGGGCAGCCCCCAGCCAGGGGCCGTTATTCCCCGTGGGGCTCCACTCAGGTGGTGGTTATACACAAGGCCCAAGCCCCAACTTGGAGGCCCCTAGCTCGGCCAGGGGAGGTCCCAGGACCCCCAGACTTGGCAGGCAGATGCCCCTGACCTCCACCCAGGGAACCAGCACGGGAAGCCCCCAGCCAGGGGACGCTATCCCCCGTGGGGCCCCACTCAGTTGGCTGTTTTATACAAGGCCTCAGCCAGACCATGGAGGCCCATAGCTCAGCCAGGGGAGGTCCCAGGAGCCCCAGACTCGGCAGGCTGATGCCTGGGACCTCTCCCCAGGGAACCAGCACGGGAAGGCCCGGGCAGCCCCCAGCCAGGGGCCGTTATTCCCCGTGGGGCTCCACACAGGTGGCGGTTATACACAAGGCCCGAGCCCCAACTTGGAGGCCCCTAGCTCGGCCAGGGGAGGTCCCAGAAGCCCCAGACTTGGCAGGCAGATGCCCCTGACCTCCACCCAGGGAACCAGCACGGGAAGCCCCCGCCCAGGGGCCGTTATCCCCCGTGGGGCCCCACTCAGTTGGCTGTTTTATACAAGGCCCGAGCCAGACCATGGAGGCCCATAGCTCGGCCAGGGGAGGTCCCAGGAGCCCCAGGCTCGGCAGGCTGATGCCTGGGACCTCTCCCCAGGGAACCAGCACCCGAAGGCCCGGGCAGCCCCCCGCCAGGGGCCGTTATTCCCCGTGGGGCTCCACACAGGTGGCGGTTATACACAAGGCCCGAGCCCCAACTTGGAGGCCCATAGCTCGGCCAGGGGAGGTCCCAGGAGCCCCAGACTTGGCAGGCAGATGCCTGGGACCTCTCCCCAGGGAACCAGCACCCGAAGGCCCGGGCAGCACCCCGCCAGGGGCCGTTATTCCCCGTGGGGCCCCACTCAGGTGGCGGTTATACACAAGGCCCGAGCCCGACTTTGGAGGCCCATATCTCGGCCAGGGGAGGTCCCAGGAGCCCCAGACTTGGCAGGCAGATGCCTGGGACCTCTCCCCAGGGAACCAGCACCCGAAGGCCCGGTCAGCCCCCCGACAGGGGCCGTTATTCCCCGTGGGGCTCCACTCAGGTGGCGGTTATACACAAGGCCCGAGCCCGACTTTGGAGGCCCATATCTCGGCCAGGGGAGGTCCCAGGAGCCCCAGACTTGGCAGGCAGATGCCCCTGACCTCTCCCCAGGGAACCAGCACCCGAAGGCCCGGGCAGCCCCCCGCCAGGGGCCGTTATTCCCCGTGGGGCTCCACTCAGGTGGCGGTTATACACAAGGCCCGAGCCCGAATTTGGAGGCCCATAGCTCGGCCAGGGGAGGTCCCAGGAGCCCCAGGCTTGGCAGGCAGATGCCCCTGACCTCCACCCAGGGAACCAGCACGGGCGGTCATGTCCGAGGCCCCAGCCCGACTTTGGAGGCCCATAGCTCGGCCAGGGGAGGTCCCAGGTGCCCCTGACTGCAGATTCCCCCCAGGATCCCAGGTATCAATTCCAAAAACATAGTCCCAATTCCAAAAGTCGAGTCTGGGCCACAGACCCCGCAGGGCGGCAGGGGAGACCAGTCTGCATGGCCCTGCAGTGGAATTTCCCCATTTTGGGCCAATTCCACAAATCAAGTCTGGGAAATAGCCACCTGGTGTCATGGAACGGTACTGCAGCTGAACTTGGGATAAGGGGGTTTATCGCGGTATAAAATCGTGGGGAGGTCCAAAATTAATTCCAAGGGTGTCATAAAATCTGTAATAACCCTCTGCAAAATCCCAAAAAGCGACCCAGCCCACAGGAAAACCGTTTAATGGCTTTTCGGAATTTCGGACTCGATTTGTGGAATCCAATTCCACCTTAAGAGTCTATTGTCCTATCTCCGCCTAATTAGGGTTAGGGTTAGGGTTAGGGTTAGGGTTAGGCGAATGGACTCGATTTGTGGAACGCTCCCCATTGACGGGACTGCAGATTTGGACGCAAACCGATGTTAGCGGTCACAACGGATTACAACCGTTCATCCGTAATGGCAAGTTGGAATCCAAGAATCTAGTCCTGGGAATTTGGCTAGCTTAGCATAATCGGCTAGGATCTGGGTCTGTTGGCCTCTAGGGGGTAGGCTGGGACAGGAGACATGACTTCTGGACCCCAGAATTGCCTTTTTCCCCAGGGACTCGATTCTTGGAATCCAGACTCGATTTTTGGAATTTGCCCAGAAAGTGACTCTGATGGGCCGGGGAAGGCCCCTGGAGCCCTGGGCCAGGCCCCAGGGACTTGATTTTTGGAACCCAGACTTGATTTTTGGAACTTGCCCCAAAAGTGACTCTGATGGGCTGGGGAAGGCCCCTGGAGCCCCAGGGACTTGATTTTTGGAACCCAGACTTGATTTTTGGAACTTGCCCAGAAAGTGACTGTGATGGGCCGGGGAAGGCCCCTGGAGCCCTGGGCCAGGCCCCAGGGACTTGATTTTTGGAACCCAGACTTGATTTTTGGAACTTGCCCCAAAAGTGACTCTGATGGGCTGGGGAAGGCCCCTGGAGCCCCAGGAACTTGATTTTTGGAACCCAGACTTGATTTTTGGAACTTGCCCAGAAAGTGACCCTGATGGGCTGGGGAAGGCCCCTGGAGCCCTGGGCCAGGCCCCAGGGACTTGGTTTTTGGACTGGGACCACTTTTTGGGAAATTGCCCCAAAAGTGACTCTGATGGGCTGGGGAAGACCGCTGGAGCCCTGGGCCAGCCTCCCCTGGAAGTCCCAGGCTGGGGGAGCTCCACTCGGGGCTGGGGCAGCCTCCCCTGGAAGTCCCAGGCTGGGGGAGCTCCACTCGGGGCTGGGGCAACCTCCCCTGGAAGTCCCAGGGCGGGGGAGCTCCACTTAGGGCTGGGGCAGGCTCCCCTGGAAGTCCCGGGCAGCTAACCCTACTCCCAGGGCTGGGGAGCTCCACTTAGGGCTGGGGCAGCCTCCCCTGGAAGTCCCAGGCTGGGGGAGCTCCACTCGGGGCTGGGGCAGCCTCCCTGGAAGTCCCAGGCTGGGGGAGCTCCACTCGGGGCTGGGGCAGCCTCCCCTGGAAGTCCCAGGCTGGGGGAGCTCCACTCGGGGCTGGGGCAACCTCCCCTGGAAGTCCCAGGGCGGGGGAGCTCCACTTAGGGCTGGGGCAGGCTCCCCTGGAAGTCCCGGGCAGCTAACCCTACTCCCAGGGCTGGGGAGCTCCACTTAGGGCTGGGGCAGCCTCCCCTGGAAGTCCCAGGCTGGGGGAGCTCCACTCGGGGCTGGGGCAGCCTCCCTGGAAGTCCCAGGCTGGGGGAGCTCCACTCGGGGCTGGGGCAGCCTCCCCTGGAAGTCCCAGGCTGGGGGAGCTCCACTCGGGGCTGGGGCAGCCTCCCTGGAAGTCCCAGGCTGGGGGAGCTCCACTCGGGGCTGGGGCAGCCTCCCTGGAAGTCCCGGGCAGCTAACCCTACTCCCAGGGCTGGGGAGCTCCACTTAGGGCTGGGGCAGCCTCCCCTGGAAGTCCCGGGCAGCTAACCCTACTCCCAGGGCTGGGGAGCTCCACTTAGGGCTGGGGCAGCCTCCCCTGGAAGTCCCGGGCAGCTAACCCTACTCCCAGGGCTGGGGAGCTCCACTTAGGGCTGGGGCAGGCTCCCCTGGAAGTCCCGGGCAGCTAACCCTACTCCCAGGGCTGGGGAGCTCCACTTAGGGCTGGGGCAGGCTCCCCTGGAAGTCCCGGGCAGCTAACCCTACTCCCAGGGCGGGGGAGCTCCACTTAGGGCTGGGGCAGGCTCCCCTGGAAGTCCCGGGCAGCTAACCCTACTCCCAGGGCTGGGGAGCTCCACTTAGGGCTGGGGCAGGCTCCCCTGGAAGTCCCGGGCAGCTAACCCTACTCCCAGGGCTGGGGAGCTCCACTTAGGGCTGGGGCAGGCTCCCCTGGAAGTCCCGGGCAGCTAACCCTACTCCCAGGGCTGGGGAGCTCCACTTAGGGCTGGGGCAGGCTCCCCTGGAAGTCCCGGGCAGCTAACCCTACTCCCAGGGCGGGGGAGCTCCACTTAGGGCTGGGGCAGGCTCCCCTGGAAGTCCCGGGCAGCTAACCCTAACCTGGCGCACCAGGCGGTCCTGGGCACCCACTCTTAAGCCCTCCTCACCGTGCATTAAGGACCTTCAGCCCCGCTGGCCAGTCGAGCTGGCCCATGGTAAACCTCAGCAGTAGCACTGGCCCATGGTATAACCGAGCAGCCCGACTTTGGAGGCGCCCTGGTCCGTCCACCACGCCTAGTGCACCAGGCGGTCCTGGGCACCCACACTTAAGCCCTCCTCACCCTGCATTAAGGACCTTCAGCCCCGCTGGCCAGTCGAGCTGGCCCATGGTAAACCTCAGCAGTAGCACTGGCCCATGGTATAACCGAGCAGCCCGACTTTGGAGGCGCCCTGGTCCGTCCACCACGCCTAGTGCACCAGGCGGTCCTGGGCACCCACACTTAAGCCCTCCTCACCCTGCATTAAGGACCTTCAGCCCCGCTGGCCAGTCGAGCTGGCCCATGGTAAACCTCAGCAGTAGCACTGGCCCATGGTATAACCGAGCAGCCCGCCCCTGGAGGCCCATAGCTCGGCCAGGGTAGGTCCGAGGAGCCCCAGGCTTGGCAGGCTGATGCCTGGGACCTCCACCCAGGGAACCAGCACGGGGGGCAGCCCCCAGCCAGGGGACGTTAGCCCCAGGATTCCAGATATCGAGCCCGAATTTGGAGGCCCATAGCTCGGCCAGGGGAGCTCCCAGGAGCCCCAGACTTGGCAGGCAGATGCCTCTCACCTCTCCCCAGGGAACCAGCACAGGAAGGCCCGGGCAGCCCCCAGCCAGGGGACGCCAGCCCCAGGATTCCAGATATCGAGTCCGACTTTGGAGGCCCCTAGCTCGGCCAGGGGTCCTCCCAGGACCCCCAGACTTGGCAGGCAGATGCCCCTGACCTCCACCCAGGGAACCAGCACGGGAAGGCCCGGGCAGCCCCCAGCCAGGGGACGCCAGCCCCAGGATTCCAGATATCAAGTCCGACTTTGGAGGCCCATAGCTCGGCCAGGGGACCTCCCAGGACCCCCAGACTTTACAGGCAGATGCCTCTCACCTCTCCCCAGGGAACCAGCATGGGAAGGCCCGGGCAGCCCCCAGCCAGGGGACGCCAGCCCCAGGATTCCAGATATCAAGTCCGACTTTGGAGGCCCATAGCTCGGCCAGGGGACCTCCCAGGACCCCCAGACTTGGCAGGCAGATGCCCCTGACCTCCACCCAGGGAACCAGCACGGGAAGGCCCGGGCAGCCACCAGCCAGGGGACGCCAGCCCCAGGATTCCAGATATCGAGTCCGAATTTGGAGGCCCATAGCTCGGCCAGGGGACCTCCCAGGACCCCCAGACTTTACAGGCAGATGCCTCTCACCTCTCCCCAGGGAACCAGCACGGGAAGGCCCGGGCAGCCCCCAGCCAGGGGACGCCAGCCCCAGGATTCCAGATATCGAGTCCGACTTTGGAGGCCCATAGCTCGGCCAGGGGACCTCCCAGGACCCCCAGACTTTACAGGCAGATGCCTCTCACCTCTCCCCAGGGAACCAGCATGGGAAGGCCCGGGCAGCCCCCAGCCAGGGGACGTCAGCCCCAGGATTCCAGATATCGAGTCCGACTTTGGAGGCCCATAGCTCGGCCAGGGGACCTCCCAGGACCCCCAGACTTGGCAGGCAGATGCCCCTGACCTCCACCCAGGGAACCAGCACAGGAAGGCCCGGGCAGCCCCCAGCCAGGGGACGCCAGCCCCAGGATTCCAGATATCAAGTCCGACTTTGGAGGCCCATAGCTCGGCCAGGGGACCTCCCAGGACCCCCAGACTTTACAGGCAGATGCCTCTCACCTCTCCCCAGGGAACCAGCATGGGAAGGCCCGGGCAGCCCCCAGCCAGGGGACGTCAGCCCCAGGATTCCAGATATCGAGTCCGACTTTGGAGGCCCATAGCTCGGCCAGGGGACCTCCCAGGACCCCCAGACTTGGCAGGCAGATGCCCCTGACCTCCACCCAGGGAACCAGCACGGGAAGGCCCGGGCAGCCCCCAGCCAGGGGACGCCAGCCCCAGGATTCCAGATATCAAGTCCGACATTGGAGGCCCATAGCTCGGCCAGGGGACCTCCCAGGACCCCCAGACTTGGCAGGCAGATGCCCCTGACCTCCACCCAGGGAACCAGCACAGGAAGGCCCGGGCAGCCCCCAGCCAGGGGACGCCAGCCCCAGGATTCCAGATATCAAGTCCGACTTTGGAGGCCCATAGCTCGGCCAGGGGACCTCCCAGGACCCCCAGACTTTACAGGCAGATGCCTCTCACCTCTCCCCAGGGAACCAGCACGGGAAGGCCCGGGCAGCCCCCAGCCAGGGGACGTCAGCCCCAGGATTCCAGATATCGAGTCCGACTTTGGAGGCCCATAGCTCGGCCAGGGGACCTCCCAGGACCCCCAGACTTGGCAGGCAGATGCCCCTGACCTCCACCCAGGGAACCAGCACAGGAAGGCCCGGGCAGCCCCCAGCCAGGGGACGCCAGCCCCAGGATTCCAGATATCAAGTCCGACATTGGAGGCCCATAGCTCGGCCAGGGGACCTCCCAGGACCCCCAGACTTGGCAGGCAGATGCCCCTGACCTCCACCCAGGGAACCAGCTCGGGAAGGCCCGGGCAGCCCCCAGCCAGGGGACGCCAGCCCCAGGATTCCAGATATCGAGTCCGACTTTGGAGGCCCATAGCTCGGCCAGGGGACCTCCCAGGACCCCCAGACTTGGCAGGCAGATGCCCCTGACCTCCACCCAGGGAACCAGCACAGGAAGGCCCGGGCAGCCCCCAGCCAGGGGACGCCAGCCCCAGGATTCCAGATATCAAGTCCGACTTTGGAGGCCCATAGCTCGGCCAGGGGACCTCCCAGGACCCCCAGACTTGGCAGGCAGATGCCCCTGACCTCCACCCAGGGAACCAGCACAGGAAGGCCCGGGCAGCCCCCAGCCAGGGGCTGCCAGCCCCAGGATTCCAGATATCAAGTCCGACTTTGGAGGCCCATAGCTCGGCCAGGGGACCTCCCAGGACCCCCAGACTTTACAGGCAGATGCCTCTCACCTCTCCCCAGGGAACCAGCACGGGAAGGCCCGGGCAGCCCCCAGCCAGGGGACGTCAGCCCCAGGATTCCAGATATCGAGTCCGACTTTGGAGGCCCATAGCTCGGCCAGGGGACCTCCCAGGACCCCCAGACTTGGCAGGCAGATGCCCCTGACCTCCACCCAGGGAACCAGCACGGGAAGGCCCGGGCAGCCCCCAGCCAGGGGACGCCAGCCCCAGGATTCCAGATATCGAGTCCGACTTTGGAGGCCCATAGCTCGGCCAGGGGACCTCCCAGGACCCCCAGACTTGGCAGGCAGATGCCCCTGACCTCCACCCAGGGAACCAGCACAGGAAGGCCCGGGCAGCCCCCAGCCAGGGGATGCCAGCCCCAGGATTCCAGATATCAAGTCCGACTTTGGAGGCCCATAGCTCGGCCAGGGGACCTCCCAGGACCCCCAGACTTGGCAGGCAGATGCCCCTGACCTCCACCCAGGGAACCAGCACAGGAAGGCCCGGGCAGCCCCCAGCCAGGGGATGCCAGCCCCAGGATTCCAGATATCAAGTCCGACTTTGGAGGCCCATAGCTCGGCCAGGGGACCTCCCAGGACCCCCAGACTTTACAGGCAGATGCCTCTCACCTCTCCCCAGGGAACCAGCATGGGAAGGCCCGGGCAGCCCCCAGCCAGGGGACGTCAGCCCCAGGATACCAGATATTAAGCCTCAGTGGGTTCCCCAAGCCCACTCATCACCTGTATCCTGATGGCACCTCTCAGCACCACCAGGTGCGCAACAGCACTTCCAGGGGGGGGATGCAGTCGCCCTCCTCCCAGGAGAGAGCTCTCCTCCTCGGGCACGGCCAGGGGGAAGAGTGCCCTGGTCCATCCACCATGTCTAAGATTTTGGCCATGTCTGAATTCCATGGTATAACTGCCCATGGTATAACTGAGCAGCCCGCCCTCGGAGGCCCATAGCTCGGCCAGGGGAGCTCCCAGGTGCCCCTGACTGCAGGTTCCCCCAGGATTCCAGATATCAAGTCCGATTTGGAGGCCCCTAGCTCGGCCAGGGGACCTCCCAGGACCCCCAGACCTCATAGGCAGATGCCCCTGACCTCCACCCAGGGAACCAGCACGGGAAGGCCCGGGCAGCCCCCAGCCAGGGGGACGGTAGACCCAGGATTCCATGAATCAAGTCTCAATGGGTTCCCAGGCCCACTCATCCCCTGTATCCCGATGGCACCTCTCAGCAGCACCAGGTGCGCAGCAGCACTTCCAGGGGGGGATGCAGTCTCCCTCCTCCCAGCAGAGAGCTCTCCTAATCGGGCATGGACAGGGGGAAGAGTCCCTGGTCCATCCACCCTGTCTAAGTTTTTGCCCTAGCCTGAATCCCATGGTATAACTGTCTATGGTATAACTGCCCATATTATATCTGCCCATGGTATAACTGAGCAGCCCCAGACTGCAGATTCCACCAGGATTCCAGATATCCAGTCCGATTTTGGAGGCCCCTAGCTCGGCCAGGGGACCTCCCAGGACCCCCAGACTTTACAGGCAGATGCCCCCGACCTCCACCCAGGGAACCAGCAGGGGAAGCCCCCAGCCAGGGGACGCTATCCCCCGTGGGGCCCCACTCAGTCGGAGGTTCGATACAAGGCCCGAGCCCCAACTTGGAGGCCCATAGCTCGGCCAGGGGAGGTCCCAGGAGCCCCAGGCTTGGCAGGCTGATGCCTGGGACCTCCACCCAGGGAACCAGCACGGGAAGGCCCGGGCAGCCCCCAGCCAGGGGCCGTTATTCCCCGTGGGGCTCCACTCAGGTGGTGGTTATACACAAGGCCCAAGCCCCAACTTGGTGGCCCATAGCTCGGCCAGGGGAGGTCCCAGGAGCCCCAGGCTTGGCAGGCAGATGCCCCTGACCTCCACCCAGGGAACCAGCACGGGAAGGCCCGGGCAGCCCCCAGCCAGGGGCCGTTATTCCCCGTGGGGCTCCACACAGGTGGTGGTTATACACAAGGCCCAAGCCCCAACTTGGAGGCCCATAGCTCGGCCAGGAGAGGTCCCAGGAGCCCCAGGCTTGGCAGGCTGATGCCTGGGACCCCTCCCCAGGGAACCAGCACGGGAAGGCCCGGGCAGCCCCCAGCCAGGGGCCGTTATTCCCCGTGGGGCTCCACACAGGTGGTGGTTATAGACAAGGCCCAAGCCCCAACTTGGAGGCCCCTAGCTCGGCCAGGGGAGGTCCCAGGACCCCCAGACTTGGCAGGCAGATGCCCCTGACCTCCACCCAGGGAACCAGCATGGGAAGCCCCCAGCCAGGGGACGCTATCCCCCGTGGGGCCCCACTCAGTTGGCTGTTTTATACAAGGCCTCAGCCAGACCATGGAGGCCCATAGCTCGGCCAGGGGAGGTCCCAGGAGCCCCAGACTTGGCAGGCTGATGCCTGGGACCTCTCCCCAGGGAACCAGCACGGGAAGGCCCGGGCAGCCCCCAGCCAGGGGCCGTTATTCCCCGTGGGGCTCCACTCAGGTGGTGGTTATACACAAGGCCCAAGCCCCAACTTGGAGGCCCCTAGCTCGGCCAGGGGACCTCCCAGGACCCCCAGACTTGGCAGGCAGATGCCCCTGACCTCCACCCAGGGAACCAGCATGGGAAGCCCCCAGCCAGGGGACGCTATCCCCCGTGGGGCCCCACTCAGTTGGCTGTTTTATACAAGGCCTGAGCCAGACCATGGAGGCCCATAACTCGGCCAGGGGAGGTCCCAGGAGCCCCAGACTTGGCAGGCTGATGCCTGGGACCTCTCCCCAGGGAACCAGCACGGGAAGGCCCGGGCAGCCCCCAGCCAGGGGCCGTTATTCCCCGTGGGGCTCCACTCAGGTGGTGGTTATACACAAGGCCCAAGCCCCAACTTGGAGGCCCCTAGCTCGGCCAGGGGAGGTCCCAGGACCCCCAGACTTGGCAGGCAGATGCCCCTGACCTCCACCCAGGGAACCAGCACGGGAAGCCCCCAGCCAGGGGACGCTATCCCCCGTGGGGCCCCACTCAGTTGGCTGTTTTATACAAGGCCTCAGCCAGACCATGGAGGCCCATAGCTCGGCCAGGGGAGGTCCCAGGAGCCCCAGACTCGGCAGGCTGATGCCTGGGACCTCTCCCCAGGGAACCAGCACCCGAAGGCCCGGGCAGCCCCCCGCCAGGGGCCGTTATTCCCCGTGGGGCTCCACACAGGTGGCGGTTATACACAAGGCCCGAGCCCCAACTTGGAGGCCCATAGCTCGGCCAGGGGAGGTCCCAGGAGCCCCAGACTTGGCAGGCAGATGCCTGGGACCTCTCCCCAGGGAACCAGCACCCGAAGGCCCGGGCAGCACCCCGCCAGGGGCCGTTATTCCCCGTGGGGCCCCACTCAGGTGGCGGTTATACACAAGGCCCGAGCCCGACTTTGGAGGCCCATATCTCGGCCAGGGGAGGTCCCAGGAGCCCCAGACTTGGCAGGCAGATGCCTGGGACCTCTCCCCAGGGAACCAGCACCCGAAGGCCCGGTCAGCCCCCCGACAGGGGCCGTTATTCCCCGTGGGGCTCCACTCAGGTGGCGGTTATACACAAGGCCCGAGCCCGACTTTGGAGGCCCATATCTCGGCCAGGGGAGGTCCCAGGAGCCCCAGACTTGGCAGGCAGATGCCCCTGACCTCTCCCCAGGGAACCAGCACCCGAAGGCCCGGGCAGCCCCCCGCCAGGGGCCGTTATTCCCCGTGGGGCTCCACTCAGGTGGCGGTTATACACAAGGCCCGAGCCCGACTTTGGAGGCCCATAGCTCGGCCAGGGGAGGTCCCAGGAGCCCCAGGCTTGGCAGGCAGATGCCCCTGACCTCCACCCAGGGAACCAGCACGGGCGGTCATGTCCGAGGCCCCAGCCCGACTTTGGAGGCCCATAGCTCGGCCAGGGGAGGTCCCAGGTGCCCCTGACTGCAGATTCCCCCCAGGATCCCAGGTATCAATTCCAAAAACATAGTCCCAATTCCAAAAGTCGAGTCTGGGCCACAGACCCCGCAGGGCGGCAGGGGAGACCAGTCTGCATGGCCCTGCAGTGGAATTTCCCCATTTTGGGCCAATTCCACAAATCAAGTCTGGGAAATAGCCACCTGGTGTCATGGAACGGTACTGCAGCTGAACTTGGGATAAGGGGGTTTATCGCGGTATAAAATCGTGGGGAGGTCCAAAATTAATTCCAAGGGTGTCATAAAATCTGTAATAACCCTCTGCAAAATCCCAAAAAGCGACCCAGCCCACAGGAAAACCGTTTAATGGCTTTTCGGAATTTCGGACTCGATTTGTGGAATCCAATTCCACCTTAAGAGTCTATTGTCCTATCTCCGCCTAATTAGGGTTAGGGTTAGGGTTAGGGTTAGGGTTAGGCGAATGGACTCGATTTGTGGAACGCTCCCCATTGACGGGACTGCAGATTTGGACGCAAACCGATGTGAGCGGTCACAACGGATTGCAACCGTTCATCCGTAATGGCAAGTTGGAATCCAAGAATCTAGTCCTGGGAATTTGGCTAGCTTAGCATAATCGGCTAGGATCTGGGTCTGTTGGACTCTAGGGGGTAGGCTGGGACAGGAGACATGACTTCTGGAACCCAGAATTGCCTTTTTCCCCAGGGACTCGATTCTTGGAATCCAGACTCGATTTTTGGAATTTGCCCAGAAAGTGACTCTGATGGGCCGGGGAAGGCCCCTGGAGCCCTGGGCCAGGCCCCAGGGACTTGACTTTTGGAACCCAGACTTGATTTTTGGAACTTGCCCCAAAAGTGACTCTGATGGGCTGGGGAAGGCCCCTGGAGCCCCAGGGACTTGATTTTTGGAACCCAGACTTGATTCTTGGAACTTGCCCAGAAAGTGACTCTGATGGGCTGGGGAAGGCCCCTGGAGCCCTGGGCCAGGCCCCAGGGACTTGATTTTTGGAACCCAGACTTGATTTTTGGAACTTGCCCAGAAAGTGACCCTGATGGGCTGGGGAAGGCCCCTGGAGCCCTGGGCCAGGCCCCAGGGACTTGGTTTTTGGACTGGGACCACTTTTTGGGAAATTGCCCCAAAAGTGACTCTGATGGGCTGGGGAAGACCGCTGGAGCCCTGGGCCAGCCTCCCCTGGAAGTCCCAGGCTGGGGGAGCTCCACTCGGGGCTGGGGCAGCCTCCCCTGGAAGTCCCAGGCTGGGGGAGCTCCACTCGGGGCTGGGGCAGCCTCCCCTGGAAGTCCCAGGCTGGGGGAGCAGCACTCGGGGCTGGGGCAGCCTCCCATGGAAGTCCCGGGCAGCTAACCCTACTCCCAGGGCTGGGGAGCTCCACTTAGGGCTGGGGCAGCCTCCCCTGGAAGTCCCAGGCTGGGGGAGCTCCACTCGGGGCTGGGGCAGCCTCCCTGGAAGTCCCAGGCTGGGGGAGCTCCACTCGGGGCTGGGGCAGCCTCCCCTGGAAGTCCCAGGCTGGGGGAGCTCCACTCGGGGCTGGGGCAGCCTCCCTGGAAGTCCCAGGCTGGGGGAGCTCCACTCGGGGCTGGGGCAGCCTCCCTGGAAGTCCCAGGCTGGGGGAGCTCCACTCGGGGCTGGGGCAGCCTCCCTGGAAGTCCCGGGCAGGTAACCCTACTCCCAGGGCGGGGGAGCTCCACTTAGGGCTGGGGCAGGCTCCCCTGGAAGTCCCGGGCAGCTAACCCTACTCCCAGGGCTGGGGAGCTCCACTTAGGGCTGGGGCAGGCTCCCCTGGAAGTCCCGGGCAGCTAACCCTACTCCCAGGGCTGGGGAGCTCCACTTAGGGCTGGGGCAGGCTCCCCTGGAAGTCCCGGGCAGCTAACCCTACTCCCAGGGCTGGGGAGCTCCACTTAGGGCTGGGGCAGGCTCCCCTGGAAGTCCCGGGCAGCTAACCCTACTCCCAGGGCTGGGGAGCTCCACTTAGGGCTGGGGCAGGCTCCCCTGGAAGTCCCGGGCAGCTAACCCTACTCCCAGGGCTGGGGAGCTCCACTTAGGGCTGGGGCAGGCTCCCCTGGAAGTCCCGGGCAGCTAACCCTACTCCCAGGGTTGGGGAGCTCCACTTAGGGCTGGGGCAGGCTCCCCTGGAAGTCCCGGGCAGCTAACCCTACTCCCAGGGCTGGGGAGCTCCACTTAGGGCTGGGGCAGGCTCCCCTGGAAGTCCCGGGCAGCTAACCCTACTCCCAGGGCTGGGGAGCTCCACTTAGGGCTGGGGCAGGCTCCCCTGGAAGTCCCGGGCAGCTAACCCTACTCCCAGGGCGGGGGAGCTCCACTTAGGGCTGGGGCAGGCTCCCCTGGAAGTCCCGGGCAGCTAACCCTACTCCCAGGGCTGGGGAGCTCCACTTAGGGCTGGGGCAGGCTCCCCTGGAAGTCCCGGGCAGCTAACCCTACTCCCAGGGCTGGGGAGCTCCACTTAGGGCTGGGGCAGGCTCCCCTGGAAGTCCCGGGCAGCTAACCCTACTCCCAGGGCTGGGGAGCTCCACTTAGGGCTGGGGCAGGCTCCCCTGGAAGTCCCGGGCAGCTAACCCTACTCCCAGGGCGGGGGAGCTCCACTTAGGGCTGGGGCAGGCTCCCCTGGAAGTCCCGGGCAGCTAACCCTAACCTGGCGCACCAGGCGGTCCTGGGCACCCACTCTTAAGCCCTCCTCACCGTGCATTAAGGACCTTCAGCCCCGCTGGCCAGTCGAGCTGGCCCATGGTAAACCTCAGCAGTAGCACTGGCCCATGGTATAACCGAGCAGCCCGACTTTGGAGGCGCCCTGGTCCGTCCACCACGCCTAGTGCACCAGGCGGTCCTGGGCACCCACACTTAAGCCCTCCTCACCCTGCATTAAGGACCTTCAGCCCCGCTGGCCAGTCGAGCTGGCCCATGGTAAACCTCAGCAGTAGCACTGGCCCATGGTATAACCGAGCAGCCCGACTTTGGAGGCGCCCTGGTCCGTCCACCACGCCTAGTGCACCAGGCGGTCCTGGGCACCCACACTTAAGCCCTCCTCACCCTGCATTAAGGACCTTCAGCCCCGCTGGCCAGTCGAGCTGGCCCATGGTAAACCTCAGCAGTAGCACTGGCCCATGGTATAACCGAGCAGCCCGCCCCTGGAGGCCCATAGCTCGGCCAGGGTAGGTCCGAGGAGCCCCAGGCTTGGCAGGCTGATGCCTGGGACCTCCACCCAGGGAACCAGCACGGGGGGCAGCCCCCAGCCAGGGGACGTTAGCCCCAGGATTCCAGATATCGAGCCCGAATTTGGAGGCCCATAGCTCGGCCAGGGGAGCTCCCAGGAGCCCCAGACTTGGCAGGCAGATGCCTCTCACCTCTCCCCAGGGAACCAGCACAGGAAGGCCCGGGCAGCCCCCAGCCAGGGGACGCCAGCCCCAGGATTCCAGATATCGAGTCCGACTTTGGAGGCCCCTAGCTCGGCCAGGGGTCCTCCCAGGACCCCCAGACTTGGCAGGCAGATGCCCCTGACCTCCACCCAGGGAACCAGCACGGGAAGGCCCGGGCAGCCCCCAGCCAGGGGACGCCAGCCCCAGGATTCCAGATATCAAGTCCGACTTTGGAGGCCCATAGCTCGGCCAGGGGACCTCCCAGGACCCCCAGACTTTACAGGCAGATGCCTCTCACCTCTCCCCAGGGAACCAGCATGGGAAGGCCCGGGCAGCCCCCAGCCAGGGGACGCCAGCCCCAGGATTCCAGATATCAAGTCCGACTTTGGAGGCCCATAGCTCGGCCAGGGGACCTCCCAGGACCCCCAGACTTGGCAGGCAGATGCCCCTGACCTCCACCCAGGGAACCAGCACGGGAAGGCCCGGGCAGCCCCCAGCCAGGGGACGCCAGCCCCAGGATTCCAGATATCGAGTCCGAATTTGGAGGCCCATAGCTCGGCCAGGGGACCTCCCAGGACCCCCAGACTTTACAGGCAGATGCCTCTCACCTCTCCCCAGGGAACCAGCACGGGAAGGCCCGGGCAGCCCCCAGCCAGGGGACGCCAGCCCCAGGATTCCAGATATCGAGTCCGACTTTGGAGGCCCATAGCTCGGCCAGGGGACCTCCCAGGACCCCCAGACTTTACAGGCAGATGCCTCTCACCTCTCCCCAGGGAACCAGCATGGGAAGGCCCGGGCAGCCCCCAGCCAGGGGACGTCAGCCCCAGGATTCCAGATATCGAGTCCGACTTTGGAGGCCCATAGCTCGGCCAGGGGACCTCCCAGGACCCCCAGACTTGGCAGGCAGATGCCCCTGACCTCCACCCAGGGAACCAGCACAGGAAGGCCCGGGCAGCCCCCAGCCAGGGGACGCCAGCCCCAGGATTCCAGATATCAAGTCCGACTTTGGAGGCCCATAGCTCGGCCAGGGGACCTCCCAGGACCCCCAGACTTTACAGGCAGATGCCTCTCACCTCTCCCCAGGGAACCAGCATGGGAAGGCCCGGGCAGCCCCCAGCCAGGGGACGTCAGCCCCAGGATTCCAGATATCGAGTCCGACTTTGGAGGCCCATAGCTCGGCCAGGGGACCTCCCAGGACCCCCAGACTTGGCAGGCAGATGCCCCTGACCTCCACCCAGGGAACCAGCACGGGAAGGCCCGGGCAGCCCCCAGCCAGGGGACGCCAGCCCCAGGATTCCAGATATCAAGTCCGACATTGGAGGCCCATAGCTCGGCCAGGGGACCTCCCAGGACCCCCAGACTTGGCAGGCAGATGCCCCTGACCTCCACCCAGGGAACCAGCACAGGAAGGCCCGGGCAGCCCCCAGCCAGGGGACGCCAGCCCCAGGATTCCAGATATCAAGTCCGACTTTGGAGGCCCATAGCTCGGCCAGGGGACCTCCCAGGACCCCCAGACTTTACAGGCAGATGCCTCTCACCTCTCCCCAGGGAACCAGCACGGGAAGGCCCGGGCAGCCCCCAGCCAGGGGACGTCAGCCCCAGGATTCCAGATATCGAGTCCGACTTTGGAGGCCCATAGCTCGGCCAGGGGACCTCCCAGGACCCCCAGACTTGGCAGGCAGATGCCCCTGACCTCCACCCAGGGAACCAGCACAGGAAGGCCCGGGCAGCCCCCAGCCAGGGGACGCCAGCCCCAGGATTCCAGATATCAAGTCCGACATTGGAGGCCCATAGCTCGGCCAGGGGACCTCCCAGGACCCCCAGACTTGGCAGGCAGATGCCCCTGACCTCCACCCAGGGAACCAGCTCGGGAAGGCCCGGGCAGCCCCCAGCCAGGGGACGCCAGCCCCAGGATTCCAGATATCGAGTCCGACTTTGGAGGCCCATAGCTCGGCCAGGGGACCTCCCAGGACCCCCAGACTTGGCAGGCAGATGCCCCTGACCTCCACCCAGGGAACCAGCACAGGAAGGCCCGGGCAGCCCCCAGCCAGGGGACGCCAGCCCCAGGATTCCAGATATCAAGTCCGACTTTGGAGGCCCATAGCTCGGCCAGGGGACCTCCCAGGACCCCCAGACTTGGCAGGCAGATGCCCCTGACCTCCACCCAGGGAACCAGCACAGGAAGGCCCGGGCAGCCCCCAGCCAGGGGATGCCAGCCCCAGGATTCCAGATATCAAGTCCGACTTTGGAGGCCCATAGCTCGGCCAGGGGACCTCCCAGGACCCCCAGACTTTACAGGCAGATGCCTCTCACCTCTCCCCAGGGAACCAGCACGGGAAGGCCCGGGCAGCCCCCAGCCAGGGGACGTCAGCCCCAGGATTCCAGATATCGAGTCCGACTTTGGAGGCACATAGCTCGGCCAGGGGACCTCCCAGGACCCCCAGACTTGGCAGGCAGATGCCCCTGACCTCCACCCAGGGAACCAGCACAGGAAGGCCCGGGCAGCCCCCAGCCAGGGGATGCCAGCCCCAGGATTCCAGATATCAAGTCCGACTTTGGAGGCCCATAGCTCGGCCAGGGGACCTCCCAGGACCCCCAGACTTTACAGGCAGATGCCTCTCACCTCTCCCCAGGGAACCAGCATGGGAAGGCCCGGGCAGCCCCCAGCCAGGGGACGTCAGCCCCAGGATACCAGATATTAAGCCTCAGTGGGTTCCCCAAGCCCACTCATCACCTGTATCCTGATGGCACCTCTCAGCACCACCAGGTGCGCAACAGCACTTCCAGGGGGGGGATGCAGTCGCCCTCCTCCCAGGAGAGAGCTCTCCTCCTCGGGCACGGCCAGGGGGAAGAGTGCCCTGGTCCATCCACCATGTCTAAGATTTTGGCCATGTCTGAATTCCATGGTATAACTGCCCATGGTATAACTGAGCAGCCCGCCCTCGGAGGCCCATAGCTCGGCCAGGGGAGCTCCCAGGTGCCCCTGACTGCAGGTTCCCCCAGGATTCCAGATATCAAGTCCGATTTGGAGGCCCCTAGCTCGGCCAGGGGACCTCCCAGGACCCCCAGACCTCATAGGCAGATGCCCCTGACCTCCACCCAGGGAACCAGCACGGGAAGGCCCGGGCAGCCCCCAGCCAGGGGGACGGTAGACCCAGGATTCCATGAATCAAGTCTCAATGGGTTCCCAGGCCCACTCATCCCCTGTATCCCGATGGCACCTCTCAGCAGCACCAGGTGCGCAGCAGCACTTCCAGGGGGGGATGCAGTCTCCCTCCTCCCAGCAGAGAGCTCTCCTAATCGGGCATGGACAGGGGGAAGAGTCCCTGGTCCATCCACCCTGTCTAAGTTTTTGCCCTAGCCTGAATCCCATGGTATAACTGTCTATGGTATAACTGCCCATATTATATCTGCCCATGGTATAACTGAGCAGCCCCAGACTGCAGATTCCACCAGGATTCCAGATATCCAGTCCGATTTTGGAGGCCCCTAGCTCGGCCAGGGGACCTCCCAGGACCCCCAGACTTTACAGGCAGATGCCCCCGACCTCCACCCAGGGAACCAGCAGGGGAAGCCCCCAGCCAGGGGACGCTATCCCCCGTGGGGCCCCACTCAGTCGGAGGTTCGATACAAGGCCCGAGCCCCAACTTGGAGGCCCATAGCTCGGCCAGGGGAGGTCCCAGGAGCCCCAGGCTTGGCAGGCTGATGCCTGGGACCTCCACCCAGGGAACCAGCACGGGAAGGCCCGGGCAGCCCCCAGCCAGGGGCCGTTATTCCCCGTGGGGCTCCACTCAGGTGGTGGTTATACACAAGGCCCAAGCCCCAACTTGGTGGCCCATAGCTCGGCCAGGGGAGGTCCCAGGAGCCCCAGGCTTGGCAGGCAGATGCCCCTGACCTCCACCCAGGGAACCAGCACGGGAAGGCCCGGGCAGCCCCCAGCCAGGGGCCGTTATTCCCCGTGGGGCTCCACACAGGTGGTGGTTATACACAAGGCCCAAGCCCCAACTTGGAGGCCCATAGCTCGGCCAGGAGAGGTCCCAGGAGCCCCAGGCTTGGCAGGCTGATGCCTGGGACCCCTCCCCAGGGAACCAGCACGGGAAGGCCCGGGCAGCCCCCAGCCAGGGGCCGTTATTCCCCGTGGGGCTCCACACAGGTGGTGGTTATAGACAAGGCCCAAGCCCCAACTTGGAGGCCCCTAGCTCGGCCAGGGGAGGTCCCAGGACCCCCAGACTTGGCAGGCAGATGCCCCTGACCTCCACCCAGGGAACCAGCATGGGAAGCCCCCAGCCAGGGGACGCTATCCCCCGTGGGGCCCCACTCAGTTGGCTGTTTTATACAAGGCCTCAGCCAGACCATGGAGGCCCATAGCTCGGCCAGGGGAGGTCCCAGGAGCCCCAGACTTGGCAGGCTGATGCCTGGGACCTCTCCCCAGGGAACCAGCACGGGAAGGCCCGGGCAGCCCCCAGCCAGGGGCCGTTATTCCCCGTGGGGCTCCACTCAGGTGGTGGTTATACACAAGGCCCAAGCCCCAACTTGGAGGCCCCTAGCTCGGCCAGGGGACCTCCCAGGACCCCCAGACTTGGCAGGCAGATGCCCCTGACCTCCACCCAGGGAACCAGCATGGGAAGCCCCCAGCCAGGGGACGCTATCCCCCGTGGGGCCCCACTCAGTTGGCTGTTTTATACAAGGCCTGAGCCAGACCATGGAGGCCCATAACTCGGCCAGGGGAGGTCCCAGGAGCCCCAGACTTGGCAGGCTGATGCCTGGGACCTCTCCCCAGGGAACCAGCACGGGAAGGCCCGGGCAGCCCCCAGCCAGGGGCCGTTATTCCCCGTGGGGCTCCACTCAGGTGGTGGTTATACACAAGGCCCAAGCCCCAACTTGGAGGCCCCTAGCTCGGCCAGGGGAGGTCCCAGGACCCCCAGACTTGGCAGGCAGATGCCCCTGACCTCCACCCAGGGAACCAGCACGGGAAGCCCCCAGCCAGGGGACGCTATCCCCCGTGGGGCCCCACTCAGTTGGCTGTTTTATACAAGGCCTCAGCCAGACCATGGAGGCCCATAGCTCGGCCAGGGGAGGTCCCAGGAGCCCCAGACTCGGCAGGCTGATGCCTGGGACCTCTCCCCAGGGAACCAGCACCCGAAGGCCCGGGCAGCCCCCCGCCAGGGGCCGTTATTCCCCGTGGGGCTCCACACAGGTGGCGGTTATACACAAGGCCCGAGCCCCAACTTGGAGGCCCATAGCTCGGCCAGGGGAGGTCCCAGGAGCCCCAGACTTGGCAGGCAGATGCCTGGGACCTCTCCCCAGGGAACCAGCACCCGAAGGCCCGGGCAGCACCCCGCCAGGGGCCGTTATTCCCCGTGGGGCCCCACTCAGGTGGCGGTTATACACAAGGCCCGAGCCCGACTTTGGAGGCCCATATCTCGGCCAGGGGAGGTCCCAGGAGCCCCAGACTTGGCAGGCAGATGCCTGGGACCTCTCCCCAGGGAACCAGCACCCGAAGGCCCGGTCAGCCCCCCGACAGGGGCCGTTATTCCCCGTGGGGCTCCACTCAGGTGGCGGTTATACACAAGGCCCGAGCCCGACTTTGGAGGCCCATATCTCGGCCAGGGGAGGTCCCAGGAGCCCCAGACTTGGCAGGCAGATGCCCCTGACCTCTCCCCAGGGAACCAGCACCCGAAGGCCCGGGCAGCCCCCCGCCAGGGGCCGTTATTCCCCGTGGGGCTCCACTCAGGTGGCGGTTATACACAAGGCCCGAGCCCGACTTTGGAGGCCCATAGCTCGGCCAGGGGAGGTCCCAGGAGCCCCAGGCTTGGCAGGCAGATGCCCCTGACCTCCACCCAGGGAACCAGCACGGGCGGTCATGTCCGAGGCCCCAGCCCGACTTTGGAGGCCCATAGCTCGGCCAGGGGAGGTCCCAGGTGCCCCTGACTGCAGATTCCCCCCAGGATCCCAGGTATCAATTCCAAAAACATAGTCCCAATTCCAAAAGTCGAGTCTGGGCCACAGACCCCGCAGGGCGGCAGGGGAGACCAGTCTGCATGGCCCTGCAGTGGAATTTCCCCATTTTGGGCCAATTCCACAAATCAAGTCTGGGAAATAGCCACCTGGTGTCATGGAACGGTACTGCAGCTGAACTTGGGATAAGGGGGTTTATCGCGGTATAAAATCGTGGGGAGGTCCAAAATTAATTCCAAGGGTGTCATAAAATCTGTAATAACCCTCTGCAAAATCCCAAAAAGCGACCCAGCCCACAGGAAAACCGTTTAATGGCTTTTCGGAATTTCGGACTCGATTTGTGGAATCCAATTCCACCTTAAGAGTCTATTGTCCTATCTCCGCCTAATTAGGGTTAGGGTTAGGGTTAGGGTTCCACAAAGATCCACGTCCTGGCCTAGGCCAAGGCCGTGTTGTGCACTGTCCTTCCCAAGCCCCATCCCCGATGCCCCACAGATGCCAGGCAAGCACCCCAACGTGTATTTGGACTATCCTTCCATTCTCCTTTGATGTTAAGCGTGGCGTGGGGATTGTATCTCCGTCAATTTTAGGACACATCATCAGTGGTGTTCCTTTGAATCATGGGGTGTTTCGGCCTTTCAACACCAGACACCCTCATCAAAGGCGGCCAGCCACAGGGTGATCAAACCCGAGCTTGTGTCCCATGCCCAATCACAAGTCCAGGATTTGGGGATGGGTTAGGGTTAGGGTTATGATTTGGGGTTGGGGTTAAAATTTAAAATTGGGCTTATGGCTATAATTAAAATTGAGGTTAGGATTTGGGGTTGAGGTTAGGATTAGGGTTAAGGTTAGGGTTAAAGTATTTGGGTTTTATTTGGTCCAAATATAGACTTTTAGAAAACAAAAGCTGGTGGCCAATATTCCGTTTTTAAAGAAATAGTATTTAAATGCAATTACACGGTTTGGCCACAAGATGGCAATGAGCCCTCTACAGTCCAGAAATAGACTTTTGGAAGATTAATGCTGGATTTTGTTGAAAACAATAAATCAAAGCTCTCTTCAGTCTAGAAGCAGACTTTTTTTGGCTTACCAATTACTGCTCCCCCAATCTGCCAACAGCACTCAGAACCAGAAAGTCATTATATGTCAGACGGACCTCCAAAAACTGCAGAACCACATCCTCGAAACAAAGAGAAGACAGTTATTCAGTGGCTGTCCTGTTTTTTAGCCTTAAGCTGCAACTTCAGTCTTTGTGGCTTGTTTACCCTTGACTTTGTGGCTTGTTTTGCCTTGATGGCTTGTTTGCCCTTGACTTGTGGCTCGTTTTGCCTTGACTTACTGTGTAGCTTAGACAGCACAGGATACTCGGCCGTTACTGCAGGTAGTCAATCTCTGTGGCTTGTTTTCCCTTGACCATGTAGTTCCTGAAATCCATTGGAGGCCGCTGGCATTTTGTGTCTCTCCCTGGTCTTGTGGCTTGTTGTGGCTTGTTTTCCTTGAGGAGGCCCCTCCCCTTCCTTGTTGGGGGATGACTAAGCAATTACTTTCCCTTAACTTTGTGACTCATTTTGCCTTGACAGGATATTTCCCTTGTTTCCCTTTATCTTTATTTCCCTTGGACATTTATGTTTTTAATTTTGTTCCACCCTTTAGGCCTAATAGTGATTTTTTTATTTCTTCCTAGTATAGTTTTTGTAGTTTATTATGCCCATCAGGAGAAACACAAACAGGGGATATGCACTGGCACCGCACAACATCCAGACAGGACCCGGGAGGCACTGGCTGGTTAGGTTTCCACAAAGATCCACGTCCTGGCCTAGGCCAAGGCCGTGTTGTGCACTGTCCTTCCCAAGCCCCATCCCCGATGCCCCACAGATGCCAGGCAAGCACCCCAACGTGTATTTGGACTATCCTTCCATTCTCCTTTGATGTTAAGCGTGGCGTGGGGATTGTATCTCCGTCAATTTTAGGACACATCATCAGTGGTGTTCCTTTGAATCATGGGGTGTTTCGGCCTTTCAACACCAGACACCCTCATCAAAGGCGGCCAGCCACAGGGTGATCAAACCCGAGCTTGTGTCCCATGCCCAATCACAAGTCCAGGATTTGGGGATGGGTTAGGGTTAGGGTTATGATTTGGGGTTGGGGTTAAAATTTAAAATTGGGCTTATGGCTATAATTAAAATTGAGGTTAGGATTTGGGGTTGAGGTTAGGATTAGGGTTAAGGTTAGGGTTAAAGTATTTGGGTTTTATTTGGTCCAAATATAGACTTTTAGAAAACAAAAGCTGGTGGCCAATATTCCGTTTTTAAAGAAATAGTATTTAAATGCAATTACACGGTTTGGCCACAAGATGGCAATGAGCCCTCTACAGTCCAGAAATAGACTTTTGGAAGATTAATGCTGGAATTTGTTGAAAACAATAAATCAAAGCTCTCTTCAGTCTAGAAGCAGACTTTTTTTGGCTTACCAATTACTGCTCCCCCAATCTGCCAACAGCACTCAGAACCAGAAAGTCATTATATGTCAGACGGACCTCCAAAAACTGCAGAACCACATCCTCGAAACAAAGAGAAGACAGTTATTCAGTGGCTGTCCTGTTTTTTAGCCTTAAGCTGCAACTTCAGTCTTTGTGGCTTGTTTACCCTTGACTTTGTGGCTTGTTTTGCCTTGATGGCTTGTTTGCCCTTGACTTGTGGCTCGTTTTGCCTTGACTTACTGTGTAGCTTAGACAGCACAGGATACTCGGCCGTTACTGCAGGTAGTCAATCTCTGTGGCTTGTTTTCCCTTGACCATGTAGTTCCTGAAATCCATTGGAGGCCGCTGGCATTTTGTGTCTCTCCCTGGTCTTGTGGCTTGTTGTGGCTTGTTTTCCTTGAGGAGGCCCCTCCCCTTCCTTGTTGGGGGATGACTAAGCAATTACTTTCCCTTAACTTTGTGACTCATTTTGCCTTGACAGGATATTTCCCTTGTTTCCCTTTATCTTTATTTCCCTTGGACATTTATGTTTTTAATTTTGTTCCACCCTTTAGGCCTAATAGTGATTTTTTTATTTCTTCCTAGTATAGTTTTTGTAGTTTATTATGCCCATCAGGAGAAACACAAACAGGGGATATGCACTGGCACCGCACAACATCCAGACAGGACCCGGGAGGCACTGGCTGGTTAGGTTTCCACAAAGATCCACGTCCTGGCCTAGGCCAAGGCCGTGTTGTGCACTGTCCTTCCCAAGCCCCATCCCCGATGCCCCACAGATGCCAGGCAAGCACCCCAACGTGTATTTGGACTATCCTTCCATTCTCCTTTGATGTTAAGCGTGGCGTGGGGATTGTATCTCCGTCAATTTTAGGACACATCATCAGTGGTGTTCCTTTGAATCATGGGGTGTTTCGGCCTTTCAACACCAGACACCCTCATCAAAGGCGGCCAGCCACAGGGTGATCAAACCCGAGCTTGTGTCCCATGCCCAATCACAAGTCCAGGATTTGGGGATGGGTTAGGGTTAGGGTTATGATTTGGGGTTGGGGTTAAAATTTAAAATTGGGCTTATGGCTATAATTAAAATTGAGGTTAGGATTTGGGGTTGAGGTTAGGATTAGGGTTAAGGTTAGGGTTAAAGTATTTGGGTTTTATTTGGTCCAAATATAGACTTTTAGAAAACAAAAGCTGGTGGCCAATATTCCGTTTTTAAAGAAATAGTATTTAAATGCAATTACACGGTTTGGCCACAAGATGGCAATGAGCCCTCTACAGTCCAGAAATAGACTTTTGGAAGATTAATGCTGGATTTTGTTGAAAACAATAAATCAAAGCTCTCTTCAGTCTAGAAGCAGACTTTTTTTGGCTTACCAATTACTGCTCCCCCAATCTGCCAACAGCACTCAGAACCAGAAAGTCATTATATGTCAGACGGACCTCCAAAAACTGCAGAACCACATCCTCGAAACAAAGAGAAGACAGTTATTCAGTGGCTGTCCTGTTTTTTAGCCTTAAGCTGCAACTTCAGTCTTTGTGGCTTGTTTACCCTTGACTTTGTGGCTTGTTTTGCCTTGATGGCTTGTTTGCCCTTGACTTGTGGCTCGTTTTGCCTTGACTTACTGTGTAGCTTAGACAGCACAGGATACTCGGCCGTTACTGCAGGTAGTCAATCTCTGTGGCTTGTTTTCCCTTGACCATGTAGTTCCTGAAATCCATTGGAGGCCGCTGGCATTTTGTGTCTCTCCCTGGTCTTGTGGCTTGTTGTGGCTTGTTTTCCTTGAGGAGGCCCCTCCCCTTCCTTGTTGGGGGATGACTAAGCAATTACTTTCCCTTAACTTTGTGACTCATTTTGCCTTGACAGGATATTTCCCTTGTTTCCCTTTATCTTTATTTCCCTTGGACATTTATGTTTTTAATTTTGTTCCACCCTTTAGGCCTAATAGTGATTTTTTTATTTCTTCCTAGTATAGTTTTTGTAGTTTATTATGCCCATCAGGAGAAACACAAACAGGGGATATGCACTGGCACCGCACAACATCCAGACAGGACCCGGGAGGCACTGGCTGGTTAGGTTTCCACAAAGATCCACGTCCTGGCCTAGGCCAAGGCCGTGTTGTGCACTGTCCTTCCCAAGCCCCATCCCCGATGCCCCACAGATGCCAGGCAAGCACCCCAACGTGTATTTGGACTATCCTTCCATTCTCCTTTGATGTTAAGCGTGGCGTGGGGATTGTATCTCCGTCAATTTTAGGACACATCATCAGTGGTGTTCCTTTGAATCATGGGGTGTTTCGGCCTTTCAACACCAGACACCCTCATCAAAGGCGGCCAGCCACAGGGTGATCAAACCCGAGCTTGTGTCCCATGCCCAATCACAAGTCCAGGATTTGGGGATGGGTTAGGGTTAGGGTTATGATTTGGGGTTGGGGTTAAAATTTAAAATTGGGCTTATGGCTATAATTAAAATTGAGGTTAGGATTTGGGGTTGAGGTTAGGATTAGGGTTAAGGTTAGGGTTAAAGTATTTGGGTTTTATTTGGTCCAAATATAGACTTTTAGAAAACAAAAGCTGGTGGCCAATATTCCGTTTTTAAAGAAATAGTATTTAAATGCAATTACACGGTTTGGCCACAAGATGGCAATGAGCCCTCTACAGTCCAGAAATAGACTTTTGGAAGATTAATGCTGGATTTTGTTGAAAACAATAAATCAAAGCTCTCTTCAGTCTAGAAGCAGACTTTTTTTGGCTTACCAATTACTGCTCCCCCAATCTGCCAACAGCACTCAGAACCAGAAAGTCATTATATGTCAGACGGACCTCCAAAAACTGCAGAACCACATCCTCGAAACAAAGAGAAGACAGTTATTCAGTGGCTGTCCTGTTTTTTAGCCTTAAGCTGCAACTTCAGTCTTTGTGGCTTGTTTACCCTTGACTTTGTGGCTTGTTTTGCCTTGATGGCTTGTTTGCCCTTGACTTGTGGCTCGTTTTGCCTTGACTTACTGTGTAGCTTAGACAGCACAGGATACTCGGCCGTTACTGCAGGTAGTCAATCTCTGTGGCTTGTTTTCCCTTGACCATGTAGTTCCTGAAATCCATTGGAGGCCGCTGGCATTTTGTGTCTCTCCCTGGTCTTGTGGCTTGTTGTGGCTTGTTTTCCTTGAGGAGGCCCCTCCCCTTCCTTGTTGGGGGATGACTAAGCAATTACTTTCCCTTAACTTTGTGACTCATTTTGCCTTGACAGGATATTTCCCTTGTTTCCCTTTATCTTTATTTCCCTTGGACATTTATGTTTTTAATTTTGTTCCACCCTTTAGGCCTAATAGTGATTTTTTTATTTCTTCCTAGTATAGTTTTTGTAGTTTATTATGCCCATCAGGGTTAGGGTTAGGGTTAGGGTTAGGGTTAGGGCTAACCCTAACCCTAACCCTAACCCTCCCAGGACCCCCAGACTTTACAGGCAGATGCCTCTCAC
The DNA here is from genome assembly GCF_027579695.1 of Neoarius graeffei. Lineage (NCBI taxonomy): Eukaryota > Metazoa > Chordata > Actinopteri > Siluriformes > Ariidae > Neoarius > Neoarius graeffei. The sequence goes on from NC_083593.1 coordinate 59,450,712, forward strand.
CTCTCCCCAGGGAACCAGCATGGGAAGGCCCGGGCAGCCCCCAGCCAGGGGACGCCAGCCCCAGGATTCCAGATATCAAGTCCGACTTTGGAGGCCCATAGCTCGGCCAGGGGACCTCCCAGGACCCCCAGACTTGGCAGGCAGATGCCCCTGACCTCCACCCAGGGAACCAGCACGGGAAGGCCCGGGCAGCCCCCAGCCAGGGGACGCCAGCCCCAGGATTCCAGATATCGAGTCCGAATTTGGAGGCCCATAGCTCGGCCAGGGGACCTCCCAGGACCCCCAGACTTTACAGGCAGATGCCTCTCACCTCTCCCCAGGGAACCAGCACGGGAAGGCCCGGGCAGCCCCCAGCCAGGGGACGCCAGCCCCAGGATTCCAGATATCGAGTCCGACTTTGGAGGCCCATAGCTCGGCCAGGGGACCTCCCAGGACCCCCAGACTTTACAGGCAGATGCCTCTCACCTCTCCCCAGGGAACCAGCATGGGAAGGCCCGGGCAGCCCCCAGCCAGGGGACGTCAGCCCCAGGATTCCAGATATCGAGTCCGACTTTGGAGGCCCATAGCTCGGCCAGGGGACCTCCCAGGACCCCCAGACTTGGCAGGCAGATGCCCCTGACCTCCACCCAGGGAACCAGCACAGGAAGGCCCGGGCAGCCCCCAGCCAGGGGACGCCAGCCCCAGGATTCCAGATATCAAGTCCGACTTTGGAGGCCCATAGCTCGGCCAGGGGACCTCCCAGGACCCCCAGACTTTACAGGCAGATGCCTCTCACCTCTCCCCAGGGAACCAGCATGGGAAGGCCCGGGCAGCCCCCAGCCAGGGGACGTCAGCCCCAGGATTCCAGATATCGAGTCCGACTTTGGAGGCCCATAGCTCGGCCAGGGGACCTCCCAGGACCCCCAGACTTGGCAGGCAGATGCCCCTGACCTCCACCCAGGGAACCAGCACGGGAAGGCCCGGGCAGCCCCCAGCCAGGGGACGCCAGCCCCAGGATTCCAGATATCAAGTCCGACATTGGAGGCCCATAGCTCGGCCAGGGGACCTCCCAGGACCCCCAGACTTGGCAGGCAGATGCCCCTGACCTCCACCCAGGGAACCAGCACAGGAAGGCCCGGGCAGCCCCCAGCCAGGGGACGCCAGCCCCAGGATTCCAGATATCAAGTCCGACTTTGGAGGCCCATAGCTCGGCCAGGGGACCTCCCAGGACCCCCAGACTTTACAGGCAGATGCCTCTCACCTCTCCCCAGGGAACCAGCACGGGAAGGCCCGGGCAGCCCCCAGCCAGGGGACGTCAGCCCCAGGATTCCAGATATCGAGTCCGACTTTGGAGGCCCATAGCTCGGCCAGGGGACCTCCCAGGACCCCCAGACTTGGCAGGCAGATGCCCCTGACCTCCACCCAGGGAACCAGCACAGGAAGGCCCGGGCAGCCCCCAGCCAGGGGACGCCAGCCCCAGGATTCCAGATATCAAGTCCGACATTGGAGGCCCATAGCTCGGCCAGGGGACCTCCCAGGACCCCCAGACTTGGCAGGCAGATGCCCCTGACCTCCACCCAGGGAACCAGCTCGGGAAGGCCCGGGCAGCCCCCAGCCAGGGGACGCCAGCCCCAGGATTCCAGATATCGAGTCCGACTTTGGAGGCCCATAGCTCGGCCAGGGGACCTCCCAGGACCCCCAGACTTGGCAGGCAGATGCCCCTGACCTCCACCCAGGGAACCAGCACAGGAAGGCCCGGGCAGCCCCCAGCCAGGGGACGCCAGCCCCAGGATTCCAGATATCAAGTCCGACTTTGGAGGCCCATAGCTCGGCCAGGGGACCTCCCAGGACCCCCAGACTTGGCAGGCAGATGCCCCTGACCTCCACCCAGGGAACCAGCACAGGAAGGCCCGGGCAGCCCCCAGCCAGGGGATGCCAGCCCCAGGATTCCAGATATCAAGTCCGACTTTGGAGGCCCATAGCTCGGCCAGGGGACCTCCCAGGACCCCCAGACTTTACAGGCAGATGCCTCTCACCTCTCCCCAGGGAACCAGCACGGGAAGGCCCGGGCAGCCCCCAGCCAGGGGACGTCAGCCCCAGGATTCCAGATATCGAGTCCGACTTTGGAGGCACATAGCTCGGCCAGGGGACCTCCCAGGACCCCCAGACTTGGCAGGCAGATGCCCCTGACCTCCACCCAGGGAACCAGCACAGGAAGGCCCGGGCAGCCCCCAGCCAGGGGATGCCAGCCCCAGGATTCCAGATATCAAGTCCGACTTTGGAGGCCCATAGCTCGGCCAGGGGACCTCCCAGGACCCCCAGACTTTACAGGCAGATGCCTCTCACCTCTCCCCAGGGAACCAGCATGGGAAGGCCCGGGCAGCCCCCAGCCAGGGGACGTCAGCCCCAGGATACCAGATATTAAGCCTCAGTGGGTTCCCCAAGCCCACTCATCACCTGTATCCTGATGGCACCTCTCAGCACCACCAGGTGCGCAACAGCACTTCCAGGGGGGGGATGCAGTCGCCCTCCTCCCAGGAGAGAGCTCTCCTCCTCGGGCACGGCCAGGGGGAAGAGTGCCCTGGTCCATCCACCATGTCTAAGATTTTGGCCATGTCTGAATTCCATGGTATAACTGCCCATGGTATAACTGAGCAGCCCGCCCTCGGAGGCCCATAGCTCGGCCAGGGGAGCTCCCAGGTGCCCCTGACTGCAGGTTCCCCCAGGATTCCAGATATCAAGTCCGATTTGGAGGCCCCTAGCTCGGCCAGGGGACCTCCCAGGACCCCCAGACCTCATAGGCAGATGCCCCTGACCTCCACCCAGGGAACCAGCACGGGAAGGCCCGGGCAGCCCCCAGCCAGGGGGACGGTAGACCCAGGATTCCATGAATCAAGTCTCAATGGGTTCCCAGGCCCACTCATCCCCTGTATCCCGATGGCACCTCTCAGCAGCACCAGGTGCGCAGCAGCACTTCCAGGGGGGGATGCAGTCTCCCTCCTCCCAGCAGAGAGCTCTCCTAATCGGGCATGGACAGGGGGAAGAGTCCCTGGTCCATCCACCCTGTCTAAGTTTTTGCCCTAGCCTGAATCCCATGGTATAACTGTCTATGGTATAACTGCCCATATTATATCTGCCCATGGTATAACTGAGCAGCCCCAGACTGCAGATTCCACCAGGATTCCAGATATCCAGTCCGATTTTGGAGGCCCCTAGCTCGGCCAGGGGACCTCCCAGGACCCCCAGACTTTACAGGCAGATGCCCCCGACCTCCACCCAGGGAACCAGCAGGGGAAGCCCCCAGCCAGGGGACGCTATCCCCCGTGGGGCCCCACTCAGTCGGAGGTTCGATACAAGGCCCGAGCCCCAACTTGGAGGCCCATAGCTCGGCCAGGGGAGGTCCCAGGAGCCCCAGGCTTGGCAGGCTGATGCCTGGGACCTCCACCCAGGGAACCAGCACGGGAAGGCCCGGGCAGCCCCCAGCCAGGGGCCGTTATTCCCCGTGGGGCTCCACTCAGGTGGTGGTTATACACAAGGCCCAAGCCCCAACTTGGTGGCCCATAGCTCGGCCAGGGGAGGTCCCAGGAGCCCCAGGCTTGGCAGGCAGATGCCCCTGACCTCCACCCAGGGAACCAGCACGGGAAGGCCCGGGCAGCCCCCAGCCAGGGGCCGTTATTCCCCGTGGGGCTCCACACAGGTGGTGGTTATACACAAGGCCCAAGCCCCAACTTGGAGGCCCATAGCTCGGCCAGGAGAGGTCCCAGGAGCCCCAGGCTTGGCAGGCTGATGCCTGGGACCCCTCCCCAGGGAACCAGCACGGGAAGGCCCGGGCAGCCCCCAGCCAGGGGCCGTTATTCCCCGTGGGGCTCCACACAGGTGGTGGTTATAGACAAGGCCCAAGCCCCAACTTGGAGGCCCCTAGCTCGGCCAGGGGAGGTCCCAGGACCCCCAGACTTGGCAGGCAGATGCCCCTGACCTCCACCCAGGGAACCAGCATGGGAAGCCCCCAGCCAGGGGACGCTATCCCCCGTGGGGCCCCACTCAGTTGGCTGTTTTATACAAGGCCTCAGCCAGACCATGGAGGCCCATAGCTCGGCCAGGGGAGGTCCCAGGAGCCCCAGACTTGGCAGGCTGATGCCTGGGACCTCTCCCCAGGGAACCAGCACGGGAAGGCCCGGGCAGCCCCCAGCCAGGGGCCGTTATTCCCCGTGGGGCTCCACTCAGGTGGTGGTTATACACAAGGCCCAAGCCCCAACTTGGAGGCCCCTAGCTCGGCCAGGGGACCTCCCAGGACCCCCAGACTTGGCAGGCAGATGCCCCTGACCTCCACCCAGGGAACCAGCATGGGAAGCCCCCAGCCAGGGGACGCTATCCCCCGTGGGGCCCCACTCAGTTGGCTGTTTTATACAAGGCCTGAGCCAGACCATGGAGGCCCATAACTCGGCCAGGGGAGGTCCCAGGAGCCCCAGACTTGGCAGGCTGATGCCTGGGACCTCTCCCCAGGGAACCAGCACGGGAAGGCCCGGGCAGCCCCCAGCCAGGGGCCGTTATTCCCCGTGGGGCTCCACTCAGGTGGTGGTTATACACAAGGCCCAAGCCCCAACTTGGAGGCCCCTAGCTCGGCCAGGGGAGGTCCCAGGACCCCCAGACTTGGCAGGCAGATGCCCCTGACCTCCACCCAGGGAACCAGCACGGGAAGCCCCCAGCCAGGGGACGCTATCCCCCGTGGGGCCCCACTCAGTTGGCTGTTTTATACAAGGCCTCAGCCAGACCATGGAGGCCCATAGCTCGGCCAGGGGAGGTCCCAGGAGCCCCAGACTCGGCAGGCTGATGCCTGGGACCTCTCCCCAGGGAACCAGCACCCGAAGGCCCGGGCAGCCCCCCGCCAGGGGCCGTTATTCCCCGTGGGGCTCCACACAGGTGGCGGTTATACACAAGGCCCGAGCCCCAACTTGGAGGCCCATAGCTCGGCCAGGGGAGGTCCCAGGAGCCCCAGACTTGGCAGGCAGATGCCTGGGACCTCTCCCCAGGGAACCAGCACCCGAAGGCCCGGGCAGCACCCCGCCAGGGGCCGTTATTCCCCGTGGGGCCCCACTCAGGTGGCGGTTATACACAAGGCCCGAGCCCGACTTTGGAGGCCCATATCTCGGCCAGGGGAGGTCCCAGGAGCCCCAGACTTGGCAGGCAGATGCCTGGGACCTCTCCCCAGGGAACCAGCACCCGAAGGCCCGGTCAGCCCCCCGACAGGGGCCGTTATTCCCCGTGGGGCTCCACTCAGGTGGCGGTTATACACAAGGCCCGAGCCCGACTTTGGAGGCCCATATCTCGGCCAGGGGAGGTCCCAGGAGCCCCAGACTTGGCAGGCAGATGCCCCTGACCTCTCCCCAGGGAACCAGCACCCGAAGGCCCGGGCAGCCCCCCGCCAGGGGCCGTTATTCCCCGTGGGGCTCCACTCAGGTGGCGGTTATACACAAGGCCCGAGCCCGACTTTGGAGGCCCATAGCTCGGCCAGGGGAGGTCCCAGGAGCCCCAGGCTTGGCAGGCAGATGCCCCTGACCTCCACCCAGGGAACCAGCACGGGCGGTCATGTCCGAGGCCCCAGCCCGACTTTGGAGGCCCATAGCTCGGCCAGGGGAGGTCCCAGGTGCCCCTGACTGCAGATTCCCCCCAGGATCCCAGGTATCAATTCCAAAAACATAGTCCCAATTCCAAAAGTCGAGTCTGGGCCACAGACCCTGCAGGGCGGCAGGGGAGACCAGTCTGCATGGCCCTGCAGTGGAATTTCCCCATTTTGGGCCAATTCCACAAATCAAGTCTGGGAAATAGCCACCTGGTGTCATGGAACGGTACTGCAGCTGAACTTGGGATAAGGGGGTTTATCGCGGTATAAAATCGTGGGGAGGTCCAAAATTAATTCCAAGGGTGTCATAAAATCTGTAATAACCCTCTGCAAAATCCCAAAAAGCGACCCAGCCCACAGGAAAACCGTTTAATGGCTTTTCGGAATTTCGGACTCGATTTGTGGAATCCAATTCCACCTTAAGAGTCTATTGTCCTATCTCCGCCTAATTAGGGTTAGGGTTAGGGTTAGGGTTAGGGTTCCACAAAGATCCACGTCCTGGCCTAGGCCAAGGCCGTGTTGTGCACTGTCCTTCCCAAGCCCCATCCCCGATGCCCCACAGATGCCAGGCAAGCACCCCAACGTGTATTTGGACTATCCTTCCATTCTCCTTTGATGTTAAGCGTGGCGTGGGGATTGTATCTCCGTCAATTTTAGGACACATCATCAGTGGTGTTCCTTTGAATCATGGGGTGTTTCGGCCTTTCAACACCAGACACCCTCATCAAAGGCGGCCAGCCACAGGGTGATCAAACCCGAGCTTGTGTCCCATGCCCAATCACAAGTCCAGGATTTGGGGATGGGTTAGGGTTAGGGTTATGATTTGGGGTTGGGGTTAAAATTTAAAATTGGGCTTATGGCTATAATTAAAATTGAGGTTAGGATTTGGGGTTGAGGTTAGGATTAGGGTTAAGGTTAGGGTTAAAGTATTTGGGTTTTATTTGGTCCAAATATAGACTTTTAGAAAACAAAAGCTGGTGGCCAATATTCCGTTTTTAAAGAAATAGTATTTAAATGCAATTACACGGTTTGGCCACAAGATGGCAATGAGCCCTCTACAGTCCAGAAATAGACTTTTGGAAGATTAATGCTGGATTTTGTTGAAAACAATAAATCAAAGCTCTCTTCAGTCTAGAAGCAGACTTTTTTTGGCTTACCAATTACTGCTCCCCCAATCTGCCAACAGCACTCAGAACCAGAAAGTCATTATATGTCAGACGGACCTCCAAAAACTGCAGAACCACATCCTCGAAACAAAGAGAAGACAGTTATTCAGTGGCTGTCCTGTTTTTTAGCCTTAAGCTGCAACTTCAGTCTTTGTGGCTTGTTTACCCTTGACTTTGTGGCTTGTTTTGCCTTGATGGCTTGTTTGCCCTTGACTTGTGGCTCGTTTTGCCTTGACTTACTGTGTAGCTTAGACAGCACAGGATACTCGGCCGTTACTGCAGGTAGTCAATCTCTGTGGCTTGTTTTCCCTTGACCATGTAGTTCCTGAAATCCATTGGAGGCCGCTGGCATTTTGTGTCTCTCCCTGGTCTTGTGGCTTGTTGTGGCTTGTTTTCCTTGAGGAGGCCCCTCCCCTTCCTTGTTGGGGGATGACTAAGCAATTACTTTCCCTTAACTTTGTGACTCATTTTGCCTTGACAGGATATTTCCCTTGTTTCCCTTTATCTTTATTTCCCTTGGACATTTATGTTTTTAATTTTGTTCCACCCTTTAGGCCTAATAGTGATTTTTTTATTTCTTCCTAGTATAGTTTTTGTAGTTTATTATGCCCATCAGGAGAAACACAAACAGGGGATATGCACTGGCACCGCACAACATCCAGACAGGACCCGGGAGGCACTGGCTGGTTAGGTTTCCACAAAGATCCACGTCCTGGCCTAGGCCAAGGCCGTGTTGTGCACTGTCCTTCCCAAGCCCCATCCCCGATGCCCCACAGATGCCAGGCAAGCACCCCAACGTGTATTTGGACTATCCTTCCATTCTCCTTTGATGTTAAGCGTGGCGTGGGGATTGTATCTCCGTCAATTTTAGGACACATCATCAGTGGTGTTCCTTTGAATCATGGGGTGTTTCGGCCTTTCAACACCAGACACCCTCATCAAAGGCGGCCAGCCACAGGGTGATCAAACCCGAGCTTGTGTCCCATGCCCAATCACAAGTCCAGGATTTGGGGATGGGTTAGGGTTAGGGTTATGATTTGGGGTTGGGGTTAAAATTTAAAATTGGGCTTATGGCTATAATTAAAATTGAGGTTAGGATTTGGGGTTGAGGTTAGGATTAGGGTTAAGGTTAGGGTTAAAGTATTTGGGTTTTATTTGGTCCAAATATAGACTTTTAGAAAACAAAAGCTGGTGGCCAATATTCCGTTTTTAAAGAAATAGTATTTAAATGCAATTACACGGTTTGGCCACAAGATGGCAATGAGCCCTCTACAGTCCAGAAATAGACTTTTGGAAGATTAATGCTGGAATTTGTTGAAAACAATAAATCAAAGCTCTCTTCAGTCTAGAAGCAGACTTTTTTTGGCTTACCAATTACTGCTCCCCCAATCTGCCAACAGCACTCAGAACCAGAAAGTCATTATATGTCAGACGGACCTCCAAAAACTGCAGAACCACATCCTCGAAACAAAGAGAAGACAGTTATTCAGTGGCTGTCCTGTTTTTTAGCCTTAAGCTGCAACTTCAGTCTTTGTGGCTTGTTTACCCTTGACTTTGTGGCTTGTTTTGCCTTGATGGCTTGTTTGCCCTTGACTTGTGGCTCGTTTTGCCTTGACTTACTGTGTAGCTTAGACAGCACAGGATACTCGGCCGTTACTGCAGGTAGTCAATCTCTGTGGCTTGTTTTCCCTTGACCATGTAGTTCCTGAAATCCATTGGAGGCCGCTGGCATTTTGTGTCTCTCCCTGGTCTTGTGGCTTGTTGTGGCTTGTTTTCCTTGAGGAGGCCCCTCCCCTTCCTTGTTGGGGGATGACTAAGCAATTACTTTCCCTTAACTTTGTGACTCATTTTGCCTTGACAGGATATTTCCCTTGTTTCCCTTTATCTTTATTTCCCTTGGACATTTATGTTTTTAATTTTGTTCCACCCTTTAGGCCTAATAGTGATTTTTTTATTTCTTCCTAGTATAGTTTTTGTAGTTTATTATGCCCATCAGGAGAAACACAAACAGGGGATATGCACTGGCACCGCACAACATCCAGACAGGACCCGGGAGGCACTGGCTGGTTAGGTTTCCACAAAGATCCACGTCCTGGCCTAGGCCAAGGCCGTGTTGTGCACTGTCCTTCCCAAGCCCCATCCCCGATGCCCCACAGATGCCAGGCAAGCACCCCAACGTGTATTTGGACTATCCTTCCATTCTCCTTTGATGTTAAGCGTGGCGTGGGGATTGTATCTCCGTCAATTTTAGGACACATCATCAGTGGTGTTCCTTTGAATCATGGGGTGTTTCGGCCTTTCAACACCAGACACCCTCATCAAAGGCGGCCAGCCACAGGGTGATCAAACCCGAGCTTGTGTCCCATGCCCAATCACAAGTCCAGGATTTGGGGATGGGTTAGGGTTAGGGTTATGATTTGGGGTTGGGGTTAAAATTTAAAATTGGGCTTATGGCTATAATTAAAATTGAGGTTAGGATTTGGGGTTGAGGTTAGGATTAGGGTTAAGGTTAGGGTTAAAGTATTTGGGTTTTATTTGGTCCAAATATAGACTTTTAGAAAACAAAAGCTGGTGGCCAATATTCCGTTTTTAAAGAAATAGTATTTAAATGCAATTACACGGTTTGGCCACAAGATGGCAATGAGCCCTCTACAGTCCAGAAATAGACTTTTGGAAGATTAATGCTGGATTTTGTTGAAAACAATAAATCAAAGCTCTCTTCAGTCTAGAAGCAGACTTTTTTTGGCTTACCAATTACTGCTCCCCCAATCTGCCAACAGCACTCAGAACCAGAAAGTCATTATATGTCAGACGGACCTCCAAAAACTGCAGAACCACATCCTCGAAACAAAGAGAAGACAGTTATTCAGTGGCTGTCCTGTTTTTTAGCCTTAAGCTGCAACTTCAGTCTTTGTGGCTTGTTTACCCTTGACTTTGTGGCTTGTTTTGCCTTGATGGCTTGTTTGCCCTTGACTTGTGGCTCGTTTTGCCTTGACTTACTGTGTAGCTTAGACAGCACAGGATACTCGGCCGTTACTGCAGGTAGTCAATCTCTGTGGCTTGTTTTCCCTTGACCATGTAGTTCCTGAAATCCATTGGAGGCCGCTGGCATTTTGTGTCTCTCCCTGGTCTTGTGGCTTGTTGTGGCTTGTTTTCCTTGAGGAGGCCCCTCCCCTTCCTTGTTGGGGGATGACTAAGCAATTACTTTCCCTTAACTTTGTGACTCATTTTGCCTTGACAGGATATTTCCCTTGTTTCCCTTTATCTTTATTTCCCTTGGACATTTATGTTTTTAATTTTGTTCCACCCTTTAGGCCTAATAGTGATTTTTTTATTTCTTCCTAGTATAGTTTTTGTAGTTTATTATGCCCATCAGGAGAAACACAAACAGGGGATATGCACTGGCACCGCACAACATCCAGACAGGACCCGGGAGGCACTGGCTGGTTAGGTTTCCACAAAGATCCACGTCCTGGCCTAGGCCAAGGCCGTGTTGTGCACTGTCCTTCCCAAGCCCCATCCCCGATGCCCCACAGATGCCAGGCAAGCACCCCAACGTGTATTTGGACTATCCTTCCATTCTCCTTTGATGTTAAGCGTGGCGTGGGGATTGTATCTCCGTCAATTTTAGGACACATCATCAGTGGTGTTCCTTTGAATCATGGGGTGTTTCGGCCTTTCAACACCAGACACCCTCATCAAAGGCGGCCAGCCACAGGGTGATCAAACCCGAGCTTGTGTCCCATGCCCAATCACAAGTCCAGGATTTGGGGATGGGTTAGGGTTAGGGTTATGATTTGGGGTTGGGGTTAAAATTTAAAATTGGGCTTATGGCTATAATTAAAATTGAGGTTAGGATTTGGGGTTGAGGTTAGGATTAGGGTTAAGGTTAGGGTTAAAGTATTTGGGTTTTATTTGGTCCAAATATAGACTTTTAGAAAACAAAAGCTGGTGGCCAATATTCCGTTTTTAAAGAAATAGTATTTAAATGCAATTACACGGTTTGGCCACAAGATGGCAATGAGCCCTCTACAGTCCAGAAATAGACTTTTGGAAGATTAATGCTGGATTTTGTTGAAAACAATAAATCAAAGCTCTCTTCAGTCTAGAAGCAGACTTTTTTTGGCTTACCAATTACTGCTCCCCCAATCTGCCAACAGCACTCAGAACCAGAAAGTCATTATATGTCAGACGGACCTCCAAAAACTGCAGAACCACATCCTCGAAACAAAGAGAAGACAGTTATTCAGTGGCTGTCCTGTTTTTTAGCCTTAAGCTGCAACTTCAGTCTTTGTGGCTTGTTTACCCTTGACTTTGTGGCTTGTTTTGCCTTGATGGCTTGTTTGCCCTTGACTTGTGGCTCGTTTTGCCTTGACTTACTGTGTAGCTTAGACAGCACAGGATACTCGGCCGTTACTGCAGGTAGTCAATCTCTGTGGCTTGTTTTCCCTTGACCATGTAGTTCCTGAAATCCATTGGAGGCCGCTGGCATTTTGTGTCTCTCCCTGGTCTTGTGGCTTGTTGTGGCTTGTTTTCCTTGAGGAGGCCCCTCCCCTTCCTTGTTGGGGGATGACTAAGCAATTACTTTCCCTTAACTTTGTGACTCATTTTGCCTTGACAGGATATTTCCCTTGTTTCCCTTTATCTTTATTTCCCTTGGACATTTATGTTTTTAATTTTGTTCCACCCTTTAGGCCTAATAGTGATTTTTTTATTTCTTCCTAGTATAGTTTTTGTAGTTTATTATGCCCATCAGGAGAAACACAAACAGGGGATATGCACTGGCACCGCACAACATCCAGACAGGACCCGGGAGGCACTGGCTGGTTAGGTTTCCACAAAGATCCACGTCCTGGCCTAGGCCAAGGCCGTGTTGTGCACTGTCCTTCCCAAGCCCCATCCCCGATGCCCCACAGATGCCAGGCAAGCACCCCAACGTGTATTTGGACTATCCTTCCATTCTCCTTTGATGTTAAGCGTGGCGTGGGGATTGTATCTCCGTCAATTTTAGGACACATCATCAGTGGTGTTCCTTTGAATCATGGGGTGTTTCGGCCTTTCAACACCAGACACCCTCATCAAAGGCGGCCAGCCACAGGGTGATCAAACCCGAGCTTGTGTCCCATGCCCAATCACAAGTCCAGGATTTGGGGATGGGTTAGGGTTAGGGTTATGATTTGGGGTTGGGGTTAAAATTTAAAATTGGGCTTATGGCTATAATTAAAATTGAGGTTAGGATTTGGGGTTGAGGTTAGGATTAGGGTTAAGGTTAGGGTTAAAGTATTTGGGTTTTATTTGGTCCAAATATAGACTTTTAGAAAACAAAAGCTGGTGGCCAATATTCCGTTTTTAAAGAAATAGTATTTAAATGCAATTACACGGTTTGGCCACAAGATGGCAATGAGCCCTCTACAGTCCAGAAATAGACTTTTGGAAGATTAATGCTGGATTTTGTTGAAAACAATAAATCAAAGCTCTCTTCAGTCTAGAAGCAGACTTTTTTTGGCTTACCAATTACTGCTCCCCCAATCTGCCAACAGCACTCAGAACCAGAAAGTCATTATATGTCAGACGGACCTCCAAAAACTGCAGAACCACATCCTCGAAACAAAGAGAAGACAGTTATTCAGTGGCTGTCCTGTTTTTTAGCCTTAAGCTGCAACTTCAGTCTTTGTGGCTTGTTTACCCTTGACTTTGTGGCTTGTTTTGCCTTGATGGCTTGTTTGCCCTTGACTTGTGGCTCGTTTTGCCTTGACTTACTGTGTAGCTTAGACAGCACAGGATACTCGGCCGTTACTGCAGGTAGTCAATCTCTGTGGCTTGTTTTCCCTTGACCATGTAGTTCCTGAAATCCATTGGAGGCCGCTGGCATTTTGTGTCTCTCCCTGGTCTTGTGGCTTGTTGTGGCTTGTTTTCCTTGAGGAGGCCCCTCCCCTTCCTTGTTGGGGGATGACTAAGCAATTACTTTCCCTTAACTTTGTGACTCATTTTGCCTTGACAGGATATTTCCCTTGTTTCCCTTTATCTTTATTTCCCTTGGACATTTATGTTTTTAATTTTGTTCCACCCTTTAGGCCTAATAGTGATTTTTTTATTTCTTCCTAGTATAGTTTTTGTAGTTTATTATGCCCATCAGGAGAAACACAAACAGGGGATATGCACTGGCACCGCACAACATCCAGACAGGACCCGGGAGGCACTGGCTGGTTAGGTTTCCACAAAGATCCACGTCCTGGCCTAGGCCAAGGCCGTGTTGTGCACTGTCCTTCCCAAGCCCCATCCCCGATGCCCCACAGATGCCAGGCAAGCACCCCAACGTGTATTTGGACTATCCTTCCATTCTCCTTTGATGTTAAGCGTGGCGTGGGGATTGTATCTCCGTCAATTTTAGGACACATCATCAGTGGTGTTCCTTTGAATCATGGGGTGTTTCGGCCTTTCAACACCAGACACCCTCATCAAAGGCGGCCAGCCACAGGGTGATCAAACCCGAGCTTGTGTCCCATGCCCAATCACAAGTCCAGGATTTGGGGATGGGTTAGGGTTAGGGTTATGATTTGGGGTTGGGGTTAAAATTTAAAATTGGGCTTATGGCTATAATTAAAATTGAGGTTAGGATTTGGGGTTGAGGTTAGGATTAGGGTTAAGGTTAGGGTTAAAGTATTTGGGTTTTATTTGGTCCAAATATAGACTTTTAGAAAACAAAAGCTGGTGGCCAATATTCCGTTTTTAAAGAAATAGTATTTAAATGCAATTACACGGTTTGGCCACAAGATGGCAATGAGCCCTCTACAGTCCAGAAATAGACTTTTGGAAGATTAATGCTGGATTTTGTTGAAAACAATAAATCAAAGCTCTCTTCAGTCTAGAAGCAGACTTTTTTTGGCTTACCAATTACTGCTCCCCCAATCTGCCAACAGCACTCAGAACCAGAAAGTCATTATATGTCAGACGGACCTCCAAAAACTGCAGAACCACATCCTCGAAACAAAGAGAAGACAGTTATTCAGTGGCTGTCCTGTTTTTTAGCCTTAAGCTGCAACTTCAGTCTTTGTGGCTTGTTTACCCTTGACTTTGTGGCTTGTTTTGCCTTGATGGCTTGTTTGCCCTTGACTTGTGGCTCGTTTTGCCTTGACTTACTGTGTAGCTTAGACAGCACAGGATACTCGGCCGTTACTGCAGGTAGTCAATCTCTGTGGCTTGTTTTCCCTTGACCATGTAGTTCCTGAAATCCATTGGAGGCCGCTGGCATTTTGTGTCTCTCCCTGGTCTTGTGGCTTGTTGTGGCTTGTTTTCCTTGAGGAGGCCCCTCCCCTTCCTTGTTGGGGGATGACTAAGCAATTACTTTCCCTTAACTTTGTGACTCATTTTGCCTTGACAGGATATTTCCCTTGTTTCCCTTTATCTTTATTTCCCTTGGACATTTATGTTTTTAATTTTGTTCCACCCTTTAGGCCTAATAGTGATTTTTTTATTTCTTCCTAGTATAGTTTTTGTAGTTTATTATGCCCATCAGGAGAAACACAAACAGGGGATATGCACTGGCACCGCACAACATCCAGACAGGACCCGGGAGGCACTGGCTGGTTAGGTTTCCACAAAGATCCACGTCCTGGCCTAGGCCAAGGCCGTGTTGTGCACTGTCCTTCCCAAGCCCCATCCCCGATGCCCCACAGATGCCAGGCAAGCACCCCAACGTGTATTTGGACTATCCTTCCATTCTCCTTTGATGTTAAGCGTGGCGTGGGGATTGTATCTCCGTCAATTTTAGGACACATCATCAGTGGTGTTCCTTTGAATCATGGGGTGTTTCGGCCTTTCAACACCAGACACCCTCATCAAAGGCGGCCAGCCACAGGGTGATCAAACCCGAGCTTGTGTCCCATGCCCAATCACAAGTCCAGGATTTGGGGATGGGTTAGGGTTAGGGTTATGATTTGGGGTTGGGGTTAAAATTTAAAATTGGGCTTATGGCTATAATTAAAATTGAGGTTAGGATTTGGGGTTGAGGTTAGGATTAGGGTTAAGGTTAGGGTTAAAGTATTTGGGTTTTATTTGGTCCAAATATAGACTTTTAGAAAACAAAAGCTGGTGGCCAATATTCCGTTTTTAAAGAAATAGTATTTAAATGCAATTACACGGTTTGGCCACAAGATGGCAATGAGCCCTCTACAGTCCAGAAATAGACTTTTGGAAGATTAATGCTGGATTTTGTTGAAAACAATAAATCAAAGCTCTCTTCAGTCTAGAAGCAGACTTTTTTTGGCTTACCAATTACTGCTCCCCCAATCTGCCAACAGCACTCAGAACCAGAAAGTCATTATATGTCAGACGGACCTCCAAAAACTGCAGAACCACATCCTCGAAACAAAGAGAAGACAGTTATTCAGTGGCTGTCCTGTTTTTTAGCCTTAAGCTGCAACTTCAGTCTTTGTGGCTTGTTTACCCTTGACTTTGTGGCTTGTTTTGCCTTGATGGCTTGTTTGCCCTTGACTTGTGGCTCGTTTTGCCTTGACTTACTGTGTAGCTTAGACAGCACAGGATACTCGGCCGTTACTGCAGGTAGTCAATCTCTGTGGCTTGTTTTCCCTTGACCATGTAGTTCCTGAAATCCATTGGAGGCCGCTGGCATTTTGTGTCTCTCCCTGGTCTTGTGGCTTGTTGTGGCTTGTTTTCCTTGAGGAGGCCCCTCCCCTTCCTTGTTGGGGGATGACTAAGCAATTACTTTCCCTTAACTTTGTGACTCATTTTGCCTTGACAGGATATTTCCCTTGTTTCCCTTTATCTTTATTTCCCTTGGACATTTATGTTTTTAATTTTGTTCCACCCTTTAGGCCTAATAGTGATTTTTTTATTTCTTCCTAGTATAGTTTTTGTAGTTTATTATGCCCATCAGGAGAAACACAAACAGGGGATATGCACTGGCACCGCACAACATCCAGACAGGACCCGGGAGGCACTGGCTGGTTAGGTTTCCACAAAGATCCACGTCCTGGCCTAGGCCAAGGCCGTGTTGTGCACTGTCCTTCCCAAGCCCCATCCCCGATGCCCCACAGATGCCAGGCAAGCACCCCAACGTGTATTTGGACTATCCTTCCATTCTCCTTTGATGTTAAGCGTGGCGTGGGGATTGTATCTCCGTCAATTTTAGGACACATCATCAGTGGTGTTCCTTTGAATCATGGGGTGTTTCGGCCTTTCAACACCAGACACCCTCATCAAAGGCGGCCAGCCACAGGGTGATCAAACCCGAGCTTGTGTCCCATGCCCAATCACAAGTCCAGGATTTGGGGATGGGTTAGGGTTAGGGTTATGATTTGGGGTTGGGGTTAAAATTTAAAATTGGGCTTATGGCTATAATTAAAATTGAGGTTAGGATTTGGGGTTGAGGTTAGGATTAGGGTTAAGGTTAGGGTTAAAGTATTTGGGTTTTATTTGGTCCAAATATAGACTTTTAGAAAACAAAAGCTGGTGGCCAATATTCCGTTTTTAAAGAAATAGTATTTAAATGCAATTACACGGTTTGGCCACAAGATGGCAATGAGCCCTCTACAGTCCAGAAATAGACTTTTGGAAGATTAATGCTGGATTTTGTTGAAAACAATAAATCAAAGCTCTCTTCAGTCTAGAAGCAGACTTTTTTTGGCTTACCAATTACTGCTCCCCCAATCTGCCAACAGCACTCAGAACCAGAAAGTCATTATATGTCAGACGGACCTCCAAAAACTGCAGAACCACATCCTCGAAACAAAGAGAAGACAGTTATTCAGTGGCTGTCCTGTTTTTTAGCCTTAAGCTGCAACTTCAGTCTTTGTGGCTTGTTTACCCTTGACTTTGTGGCTTGTTTTGCCTTGATGGCTTGTTTGCCCTTGACTTGTGGCTCGTTTTGCCTTGACTTACTGTGTAGCTTAGACAGCACAGGATACTCGGCCGTTACTGCAGGTAGTCAATCTCTGTGGCTTGTTTTCCCTTGACCATGTAGTTCCTGAAATCCATTGGAGGCCGCTGGCATTTTGTGTCTCTCCCTGGTCTTGTGGCTTGTTGTGGCTTGTTTTCCTTGAGGAGGCCCCTCCCCTTCCTTGTTGGGGGATGACTAAGCAATTACTTTCCCTTAACTTTGTGACTCATTTTGCCTTGACAGGATATTTCCCTTGTTTCCCTTTATCTTTATTTCCCTTGGACATTTATGTTTTTAATTTTGTTCCACCCTTTAGGCCTAATAGTGATTTTTTTATTTCTTCCTAGTATAGTTTTTGTAGTTTATTATGCCCATCAGGAGAAACACAAACAGGGGATATGCACTGGCACCGCACAACATCCAGACAGGACCCGGGAGGCACTGGCTGGTTAGGTTTCCACAAAGATCCACGTCCTGGCCTAGGCCAAGGCCGTGTTGTGCACTGTCCTTCCCAAGCCCCATCCCCGATGCCCCACAGATGCCAGGCAAGCACCCCAACGTGTATTTGGACTATCCTTCCATTCTCCTTTGATGTTAAGCGTGGCGTGGGGATTGTATCTCCGTCAATTTTAGGACACATCATCAGTGGTGTTCCTTTGAATCATGGGGTGTTTCGGCCTTTCAACACCAGACACCCTCATCAAAGGCGGCCAGCCACAGGGTGATCAAACCCGAGCTTGTGTCCCATGCCCAATCACAAGTCCAGGATTTGGGGATGGGTTAGGGTTAGGGTTATGATTTGGGGTTGGGGTTAAAATTTAAAATTGGGCTTATGGCTATAATTAAAATTGAGGTTAGGATTTGGGGTTGAGGTTAGGATTAGGGTTAAGGTTAGGGTTAAAGTATTTGGGTTTTATTTGGTCCAAATATAGACTTTTAGAAAACAAAAGCTGGTGGCCAATATTCCGTTTTTAAAGAAATAGTATTTAAATGCAATTACACGGTTTGGCCACAAGATGGCAATGAGCCCTCTACAGTCCAGAAATAGACTTTTGGAAGATTAATGCTGGATTTTGTTGAAAACAATAAATCAAAGCTCTCTTCAGTCTAGAAGCAGACTTTTTTTGGCTTACCAATTACTGCTCCCCCAATCTGCCAACAGCACTCAGAACCAGAAAGTCATTATATGTCAGACGGACCTCCAAAAACTGCAGAACCACATCCTCGAAACAAAGAGAAGACAGTTATTCAGTGGCTGTCCTGTTTTTTAGCCTTAAGCTGCAACTTCAGTCTTTGTGGCTTGTTTACCCTTGACTTTGTGGCTTGTTTTGCCTTGATGGCTTGTTTGCCCTTGACTTGTGGCTCGTTTTGCCTTGACTTACTGTGTAGCTTAGACAGCACAGGATACTCGGCCGTTACTGCAGGTAGTCAATCTCTGTGGCTTGTTTTCCCTTGACCATGTAGTTCCTGAAATCCATTGGAGGCCGCTGGCATTTTGTGTCTCTCCCTGGTCTTGTGGCTTGTTGTGGCTTGTTTTCCTTGAGGAGGCCCCTCCCCTTCCTTGTTGGGGGATGACTAAGCAATTACTTTCCCTTAACTTTGTGACTCATTTTGCCTTGACAGGATATTTCCCTTGTTTCCCTTTATCTTTATTTCCCTTGGACATTTATGTTTTTAATTTTGTTCCACCCTTTAGGCCTAATAGTGATTTTTTTATTTCTTCCTAGTATAGTTTTTGTAGTTTATTATGCCCATCAGGAGAAACACAAACAGGGGATATGCACTGGCACCGCACAACATCCAGACAGGACCCGGGAGGCACTGGCTGGTTAGGTTTCCACAAAGATCCACGTCCTGGCCTAGGCCAAGGCCGTGTTGTGCACTGTCCTTCCCAAGCCCCATCCCCGATGCCCCACAGATGCCAGGCAAGCACCCCAACGTGTATTTGGACTATCCTTCCATTCTCCTTTGATGTTAAGCGTGGCGTGGGGATTGTATCTCCGTCAATTTTAGGACACATCATCAGTGGTGTTCCTTTGAATCATGGGGTGTTTCGGCCTTTCAACACCAGACACCCTCATCAAAGGCGGCCAGCCACAGGGTGATCAAACCCGAGCTTGTGTCCCATGCCCAATCACAAGTCCAGGATTTGGGGATGGGTTAGGGTTAGGGTTATGATTTGGGGTTGGGGTTAAAATTTAAAATTGGGCTTATGGCTATAATTAAAATTGAGGTTAGGATTTGGGGTTGAGGTTAGGATTAGGGTTAAGGTTAGGGTTAAAGTATTTGGGTTTTATTTGGTCCAAATATAGACTTTTAGAAAACAAAAGCTGGTGGCCAATATTCCGTTTTTAAAGAAATAGTATTTAAATGCAATTACACGGTTTGGCCACAAGATGGCAATGAGCCCTCTACAGTCCAGAAATAGACTTTTGGAAGATTAATGCTGGATTTTGTTGAAAACAATAAATCAAAGCTCTCTTCAGTCTAGAAGCAGACTTTTTTTGGCTTACCAATTACTGCTCCCCCAATCTGCCAACAGCACTCAGAACCAGAAAGTCATTATATGTCAGACGGACCTCCAAAAACTGCAGAACCACATCCTCGAAACAAAGAGAAGACAGTTATTCAGTGGCTGTCCTGTTTTTTAGCCTTAAGCTGCAACTTCAGTCTTTGTGGCTTGTTTACCCTTGACTTTGTGGCTTGTTTTGCCTTGATGGCTTGTTTGCCCTTGACTTGTGGCTCGTTTTGCCTTGACTTACTGTGTAGCTTAGACAGCACAGGATACTCGGCCGTTACTGCAGGTAGTCAATCTCTGTGGCTTGTTTTCCCTTGACCATGTAGTTCCTGAAATCCATTGGAGGCCGCTGGCATTTTGTGTCTCTCCCTGGTCTTGTGGCTTGTTGTGGCTTGTTTTCCTTGAGGAGGCCCCTCCCCTTCCTTGTTGGGGGATGACTAAGCAATTACTTTCCCTTAACTTTGTGACTCATTTTGCCTTGACAGGATATTTCCCTTGTTTCCCTTTATCTTTATTTCCCTTGGACATTTATGTTTTTAATTTTGTTCCACCCTTTAGGCCTAATAGTGATTTTTTTATTTCTTCCTAGTATAGTTTTTGTAGTTTATTATGCCCATCAGGAGAAACACAAACAGGGGATATGCACTGGCACCGCACAACATCCAGACAGGACCCGGGAGGCACTGGCTGGTTAGGTTTCCACAAAGATCCACGTCCTGGCCTAGGCCAAGGCCGTGTTGTGCACTGTCCTTCCCAAGCCCCATCCCCGATGCCCCACAGATGCCAGGCAAGCACCCCAACGTGTATTTGGACTATCCTTCCATTCTCCTTTGATGTTAAGCGTGGCGTGGGGATTGTATCTCCGTCAATTTTAGGACACATCATCAGTGGTGTTCCTTTGAATCATGGGGTGTTTCGGCCTTTCAACACCAGACACCCTCATCAAAGGCGGCCAGCCACAGGGTGATCAAACCCGAGCTTGTGTCCCATGCCCAATCACAAGTCCAGGATTTGGGGATGGGTTAGGGTTAGGGTTATGATTTGGGGTTGGGGTTAAAATTTAAAATTGGGCTTATGGCTATAATTAAAATTGAGGTTAGGATTTGGGGTTGAGGTTAGGATTAGGGTTAAGGTTAGGGTTAAAGTATTTGGGTTTTATTTGGTCCAAATATAGACTTTTAGAAAACAAAAGCTGGTGGCCAATATTCCGTTTTTAAAGAAATAGTATTTAAATGCAATTACACGGTTTGGCCACAAGATGGCAATGAGCCCTCTACAGTCCAGAAATAGACTTTTGGAAGATTAATGCTGGATTTTGTTGAAAACAATAAATCAAAGCTCTCTTCAGTCTAGAAGCAGACTTTTTTTGGCTTACCAATTACTGCTCCCCCAATCTGCCAACAGCACTCAGAACCAGAAAGTCATTATATGTCAGACGGACCTCCAAAAACTGCAGAACCACATCCTCGAAACAAAGAGAAGACAGTTATTCAGTGGCTGTCCTGTTTTTTAGCCTTAAGCTGCAACTTCAGTCTTTGTGGCTTGTTTACCCTTGACTTTGTGGCTTGTTTTGCCTTGATGGCTTGTTTGCCCTTGACTTGTGGCTCGTTTTGCCTTGACTTACTGTGTAGCTTAGACAGCACAGGATACTCGGCCGTTACTGCAGGTAGTCAATCTCTGTGGCTTGTTTTCCCTTGACCATGTAGTTCCTGAAATCCATTGGAGGCCGCTGGCATTTTGTGTCTCTCCCTGGTCTTGTGGCTTGTTGTGGCTTGTTTTCCTTGAGGAGGCCCCTCCCCTTCCTTGTTGGGGGATGACTAAGCAATTACTTTCCCTTAACTTTGTGACTCATTTTGCCTTGACAGGATATTTCCCTTGTTTCCCTTTATCTTTATTTCCCTTGGACATTTATGTTTTTAATTTTGTTCCACCCTTTAGGCCTAATAGTGATTTTTTTATTTCTTCCTAGTATAGTTTTTGTAGTTTATTATGCCCATCAGGAGAAACACAAACAGGGGATATGCACTGGCACCGCACAACATCCAGACAGGACCCGGGAGGCACTGGCTGGTTAGGTTTCCACAAAGATCCACGTCCTGGCCTAGGCCAAGGCCGTGTTGTGCACTGTCCTTCCCAAGCCCCATCCCCGATGCCCCACAGATGCCAGGCAAGCACCCCAACGTGTATTTGGACTATCCTTCCATTCTCCTTTGATGTTAAGCGTGGCGTGGGGATTGTATCTCCGTCAATTTTAGGACACATCATCAGTGGTGTTCCTTTGAATCATGGGGTGTTTCGGCCTTTCAACACCAGACACCCTCATCAAAGGCGGCCAGCCACAGGGTGATCAAACCCGAGCTTGTGTCCCATGCCAATCACAAGTCCAGGATTTGGGGATGGGTTAGGGTTAGGGTTATGATTTGGGGTTGGGGTTAAAATTTAAAATTGGGCTTATGGCTATAATTAAAATTGAGGTTAGGATTTGGGGTTGAGGTTAGGATTAGGGTTAAGGTTAGGGTTAAAGTATTTGGGTTTTATTTGGTCCAAATATAGACTTTTAGAAAACAAAAGCTGGTGGCCAATATTCCGTTTTTAAAGAAATAGTATTTAAATGCAATTACACGGTTTGGCCACAAGATGGCAATGAGCCCTCTACAGTCCAGAAATAGACTTTTGGAAGATTAATGCTGGATTTTGTTGAAAACAATAAATCAAAGCTCTCTTCAGTCTAGAAGCAGACTTTTTTTGGCTTACCAATTACTGCTCCCCCAATCTGCCAACAGCACTCAGAACCAGAAAGTCATTATATGTCAGACGGACCTCCAAAAACTGCAGAACCACATCCTCGAAACAAAGAGAAGACAGTTATTCAGTGGCTGTCCTGTTTTTTAGCCTTAAGCTGCAACTTCAGTCTTTGTGGCTTGTTTACCCTTGACTTTGTGGCTTGTTTTGCCTTGATGGCTTGTTTGCCCTTGACTTGTGGCTCGTTTTGCCTTGACTTACTGTGTAGCTTAGACAGCACAGGATACTCGGCCGTTACTGCAGGTAGTCAATCTCTGTGGCTTGTTTTCCCTTGACCATGTAGTTCCTGAAATCCATTGGAGGCCGCTGGCATTTTGTGTCTCTCCCTGGTCTTGTGGCTTGTTGTGGCTTGTTTTCCTTGAGGAGGCCCCTCCCCTTCCTTGTTGGGGGATGACTAAGCAATTACTTTCCCTTAACTTTGTGACTCATTTTGCCTTGACAGGATATTTCCCTTGTTTCCCTTTATCTTTATTTCCCTTGGACATTTATGTTTTTAATTTTGTTCCACCCTTTAGGCCTAATAGTGATTTTTTTATTTCTTCCTAGTATAGTTTTTGTAGTTTATTATGCCCATCAGGAGAAACACAAACAGGGGATATGCACTGGCACCGCACAACATCCAGACAGGACCCGGGAGGCACTGGCTGGTTAGGTTTCCACAAAGATCCACGTCCTGGCCTAGGCCAAGGCCGTGTTGTGCACTGTCCTTCCCAAGCCCCATCCCCGATGCCCCACAGATGCCAGGCAAGCACCCCAACGTGTATTTGGACTATCCTTCCATTCTCCTTTGATGTTAAGCGTGGCGTGGGGATTGTATCTCCGTCAATTTTAGGACACATCATCAGTGGTGTTCCTTTGAATCATGGGGTGTTTCGGCCTTTCAACACCAGACACCCTCATCAAAGGCGGCCAGCCACAGGGTGATCAAACCCGAGCTTGTGTCCCATGCCCAATCACAAGTCCAGGATTTGGGGATGGGTTAGGGTTAGGGTTATGATTTGGGGTTGGGGTTAAAATTTAAAATTGGGCTTATGGCTATAATTAAAATTGAGGTTAGGATTTGGGGTTGAGGTTAGGATTAGGGTTAAGGTTAGGGTTAAAGTATTTGGGTTTTATTTGGTCCAAATATAGACTTTTAGAAAACAAAAGCTGGTGGCCAATATTCCGTTTTTAAAGAAATAGTATTTAAATGCAATTACACGGTTTGGCCACAAGATGGCAATGAGCCCTCTACAGTCCAGAAATAGACTTTTGGAAGATTAATGCTGGATTTTGTTGAAAACAATAAATCAAAGCTCTCTTCAGTCTAGAAGCAGACTTTTTTTGGCTTACCAATTACTGCTCCCCCAATCTGCCAACAGCACTCAGACCAGAAAGTCATTATATGTCAGACGGACCTCCAAAAACTGCAGAACCACATCCTCGAAACAAAGAGAAGACAGTTATTCAGTGGCTGTCCTGTTTTTTAGCCTTAAGCTGCAACTTCAGTCTTTGTGGCTTGTTTACCCTTGACTTTGTGGCTTGTTTTGCCTTGATGGCTTGTTTGCCCTTGACTTGTGGCTCGTTTTGCCTTGACTTACTGTGTAGCTTAGACAGCACAGGATACTCGGCCGTTACTGCAGGTAGTCAATCTCTGTGGCTTGTTTTCCCTTGACCATGTAGTTCCTGAAATCCATTGGAGGCCGCTGGCATTTTGTGTCTCTCCCTGGTCTTGTGGCTTGTTGTGGCTTGTTTTCCTTGAGGAGGCCCCTCCCCTTCCTTGTTGGGGGATGACTAAGCAATTACTTTCCCTTAACTTTGTGACTCATTTTGCCTTGACAGGATATTTCCCTTGTTTCCCTTTATCTTTATTTCCCTTGGACATTTATGTTTTTAATTTTGTTCCACCCTTTAGGCCTAATAGTGATTTTTTTATTTCTTCCTAGTATAGTTTTTGTAGTTTATTATGCCCATCAGGAGAAACACAAACAGGGGATATGCACTGGCACCGCACAACATCCAGACAGGACCCGGGAGGCACTGGCTGGTTAGGTTTCCACAAAGATCCACGTCCTGGCCTAGGCCAAGGCCGTGTTGTGCACTGTCCTTCCCAAGCCCCATCCCCGATGCCCCACAGATGCCAGGCAAGCACCCCAACGTGTATTTGGACTATCCTTCCATTCTCCTTTGATGTTAAGCGTGGCGTGGGGATTGTATCTCCGTCAATTTTAGGACACATCATCAGTGGTGTTCCTTTGAATCATGGGGTGTTTCGGCCTTTCAACACCAGACACCCTCATCAAAGGCGGCCAGCCACAGGGTGATCAAACCCGAGCTTGTGTCCCATGCCCAATCACAAGTCCAGGATTTGGGGATGGGTTAGGGTTAGGGTTATGATTTGGGGTTGGGGTTAAAATTTAAAATTGGGCTTATGGCTATAATTAAAATTGAGGTTAGGATTTGGGGTTGAGGTTAGGATTAGGGTTAAGGTTAGGGTTAAAGTATTTGGGTTTTATTTGGTCCAAATATAGACTTTTAGAAAACAAAAGCTGGTGGCCAATATTCCGTTTTTAAAGAAATAGTATTTAAATGCAATTACACGGTTTGGCCACAAGATGGCAATGAGCCCTCTACAGTCCAGAAATAGACTTTTGGAAGATTAATGCTGGATTTTGTTGAAAACAATAAATCAAAGCTCTCTTCAGTCTAGAAGCAGACTTTTTTTGGCTTACCAATTACTGCTCCCCCAATCTGCCAACAGCACTCAGAACCAGAAAGTCATTATATGTCAGACGGACCTCCAAAAACTGCAGAACCACATCCTCGAAACAAAGAGAAGACAGTTATTCAGTGGCTGTCCTGTTTTTTAGCCTTAAGCTGCAACTTCAGTCTTTGTGGCTTGTTTACCCTTGACTTTGTGGCTTGTTTTGCCTTGATGGCTTGTTTGCCCTTGACTTGTGGCTCGTTTTGCCTTGACTTACTGTGTAGCTTAGACAGCACAGGATACTCGGCCGTTACTGCAGGTAGTCAATCTCTGTGGCTTGTTTTCCCTTGACCATGTAGTTCCTGAAATCCATTGGAGGCCGCTGGCATTTTGTGTCTCTCCCTGGTCTTGTGGCTTGTTGTGGCTTGTTTTCCTTGAGGAGGCCCCTCCCCTTCCTTGTTGGGGGATGACTAAGCAATTACTTTCCCTTAACTTTGTGACTCATTTTGCCTTGACAGGATATTTCCCTTGTTTCCCTTTATCTTTATTTCCCTTGGACATTTATGTTTTTAATTTTGTTCCACCCTTTAGGCCTAATAGTGATTTTTTTATTTCTTCCTAGTATAGTTTTTGTAGTTTATTATGCCCATCAGGAGAAAC
Organism: Neoarius graeffei; assembly: GCF_027579695.1. Taxonomy (NCBI): domain Eukaryota; kingdom Metazoa; phylum Chordata; class Actinopteri; order Siluriformes; family Ariidae; genus Neoarius; species Neoarius graeffei. Next base: position 59,476,038 of record NC_083593.1, read on the forward strand.
ACAAACAGGGGATATGCACTGGCACCGCACAACATCCAGACAGGACCCGGGAGGCACTGGCTGGTTAGGTTTCCACAAAGATCCACGTCCTGGCCTAGGCCAAGGCCGTGTTGTGCACTGTCCTTCCCAAGCCCCATCCCCGATGCCCCACAGATGCCAGGCAAGCACCCCAACGTGTATTTGGACTATCCTTCCATTCTCCTTTGATGTTAAGCGTGGCGTGGGGATTGTATCTCCGTCAATTTTAGGACACATCATCAGTGGTGTTCCTTTGAATCATGGGGTGTTTCGGCCTTTCAACACCAGACACCCTCATCAAAGGCGGCCAGCCACAGGGTGATCAAACCCGAGCTTGTGTCCCATGCCCAATCACAAGTCCAGGATTTGGGGATGGGTTAGGGTTAGGGTTATGATTTGGGGTTGGGGTTAAAATTTAAAATTGGGCTTATGGCTATAATTAAAATTGAGGTTAGGATTTGGGGTTGAGGTTAGGATTAGGGTTAAGGTTAGGGTTAAAGTATTTGGGTTTTATTTGGTCCAAATATAGACTTTTAGAAAACAAAAGCTGGTGGCCAATATTCCGTTTTTAAAGAAATAGTATTTAAATGCAATTACACGGTTTGGCCACAAGATGGCAATGAGCCCTCTACAGTCCAGAAATAGACTTTTGGAAGATTAATGCTGGATTTTGTTGAAAACAATAAATCAAAGCTCTCTTCAGTCTAGAAGCAGACTTTTTTTGGCTTACCAATTACTGCTCCCCCAATCTGCCAACAGCACTCAGAACCAGAAAGTCATTATATGTCAGACGGACCTCCAAAAACTGCAGAACCACATCCTCGAAACAAAGAGAAGACAGTTATTCAGTGGCTGTCCTGTTTTTTAGCCTTAAGCTGCAACTTCAGTCTTTGTGGCTTGTTTACCCTTGACTTTGTGGCTTGTTTTGCCTTGATGGCTTGTTTGCCCTTGACTTGTGGCTCGTTTTGCCTTGACTTACTGTGTAGCTTAGACAGCACAGGATACTCGGCCGTTACTGCAGGTAGTCAATCTCTGTGGCTTGTTTTCCCTTGACCATGTAGTTCCTGAAATCCATTGGAGGCCGCTGGCATTTTGTGTCTCTCCCTGGTCTTGTGGCTTGTTGTGGCTTGTTTTCCTTGAGGAGGCCCCTCCCCTTCCTTGTTGGGGGATGACTAAGCAATTACTTTCCCTTAACTTTGTGACTCATTTTGCCTTGACAGGATATTTCCCTTGTTTCCCTTTATCTTTATTTCCCTTGGACATTTATGTTTTTAATTTTGTTCCACCCTTTAGGCCTAATAGTGATTTTTTTATTTCTTCCTAGTATAGTTTTTGTAGTTTATTATGCCCATCAGGAGAAACACAAACAGGGGATATGCACTGGCACCGCACAACATCCAGACAGGACCCGGGAGGCACTGGCTGGTTAGGTTTCCACAAAGATCCACGTCCTGGCCTAGGCCAAGGCCGTGTTGTGCACTGTCCTTCCCAAGCCCCATCCCCGATGCCCCACAGATGCCAGGCAAGCACCCCAACGTGTATTTGGACTATCCTTCCATTCTCCTTTGATGTTAAGCGTGGCGTGGGGATTGTATCTCCGTCAATTTTAGGACACATCATCAGTGGTGTTCCTTTGAATCATGGGGTGTTTCGGCCTTTCAACACCAGACACCCTCATCAAAGGCGGCCAGCCACAGGGTGATCAAACCCGAGCTTGTGTCCCATGCCCAATCACAAGTCCAGGATTTGGGGATGGGTTAGGGTTAGGGTTATGATTTGGGGTTGGGGTTAAAATTTAAAATTGGGCTTATGGCTATAATTAAAATTGAGGTTAGGATTTGGGGTTGAGGTTAGGATTAGGGTTAAGGTTAGGGTTAAAGTATTTGGGTTTTATTTGGTCCAAATATAGACTTTTAGAAAACAAAAGCTGGTGGCCAATATTCCGTTTTTAAAGAAATAGTATTAAATGCAATTACACGGTTTGGCCACAAGATGGCAATGAGCCCTCTACAGTCCAGAAATAGACTTTTGGAAGATTAATGCTGGATTTTGTGAAAACAATAAATCAAAGCTCTCTTCAGTCTAGAAGCAGACTTTTTTGGCTTACCAATTACTGCTCCCCCAATCTGCCAACAGCACTCAGAACCAGAAAGTCATTATATGTCAGACGGACCTCCAAAAACTGCAGAACCACATCCTCGAAACAAAGAGAAGACAGTTATTCAGTGGCTGTCCTGTTTTTTAGCCTTAAGCTGCAACTTCAGTCTTTGTGGCTTGTTTACCCTTGACTTTGTGGCTTGTTTTGCCTTGATGGCTTGTTTGCCCTTGACTTGTGGCTCGTTTTGCCTTGACTTACTGTGTAGCTTAGACAGCACAGGATACTCGGCCGTTACTGCAGGTAGTCAATCTCTGTGGCTTGTTTTCCCTTGACCATGTAGTTCCTGAAATCCATTGGAGGCCGCTGGCATTTTGTGTCTCTCCCTGGTCTTGTGGCTTGTTGTGGCTTGTTTTCCTTGAGGAGGCCCCTCCCCTTCCTTGTTGGGGGATGACTAAGCAATTACTTTCCCCTTAACTTTGTGACTCATTTTGCCTTGACAGGATATTTCCCTTGTTTCCCTTTATCTTTATTTCCCTTGGACATTTATGTTTTTAATTTTGTTCCACCCTTTAGGCCTAATAGTGATTTTTTTATTTCTTCCTAGTATAGTTTTTTGTAGTTTATTATGCCCATCAGGAGAAACACAAACAGGGGATATGCACTGGCACCGCACAACATCCAGACAGGACCCGGGAGGCACTGGCTGGTTAGGTTTCCACAAAGATCCACGTCCTGGCCTAGGCCAAGGCCGTGTTGTGCACTGTCCTTCCCAAGCCCCATCCCCGATGCCCCACAGATGCCAGGCAAGCACCCCAACGTGTATTTGGACTATCCTTCCATTCTCCTTTGATGTTAAGCGTGGCGTGGGGATTGTATCTCCGTCAATTTTAGGACACATCATCAGTGGTGTTCCTTTGAATCATGGGGTGTTTCGGCCTTTCAACACCAGACACCCTCATCAAAGGCGGCCAGCCACAGGGTGATCAAACCCGAGCTTGTGTCCCATGCCCAATCACAAGTCCAGGATTTGGGGATGGGTTAGGGTTAGGGTTATGATTTGGGGTTGGGGTTAAAATTTAAAATTGGGCTTATGGCTATAATTAAATTGAGGTTAGGATTTGGGGTTGAGGTTAGGATTAGGGTTAAGGTTAGGGTTAAAGTATTTGGGTTTTATTTGGTCCAAATATAGACTTTTAGAAAACAAAAGCTGGTGGCCAATATTCCGTTTTTAAAGAAATAGTATTTAAATGCAATTACACGGTTTGGCCACAAGATGGCAATGAGCCCTCTACAGTCCAGAAATAGACTTTTGGAAGATTAATGCTGGATTTTGTTGAAAACAATAAATCAAAGCTCTCTTCAGTCTAGAAGCAGACTTTTTTTGGCTTACCAATTACTGCTCCCCCAATCTGCCAACAGCACTCAGAACGCAGAAAGGTCATTATATGTCAGACGGACCTCCAAAAACTGCAGAACCACATCTCGAAACAAGAGAAGACAGTTATTCAGTGGCTGTCCTGTTTTTTAGCCTTAAGCTGCAACTTCAGTCTTTGTGGCTTGTTTACCCTTGACTTTGTGGCTTGTTTTGCCTTGATGGCTTGTTTGCCCTTGACTTGTGGCTCGTTTTGCCTTGACTTACTGTGTAGCTTAGACAGCACAGGATACTCGGCCGTTACTGCAGGTAGTCAATCTCTGTGGCTTGTTTTCCCCTTGACCATGTAGTTCCTGAAATCCATTGGAGGCCGCTGGCATTTTGTGTCTCTCCCTGGTCTTGTGGCTTGTTGTGGCTTGTTTTCCTTGAGGAGGCCCCTCCCCTTCCTTGTTGGGGGATGACTAAGCAATTACTTTCCCTTAACTTTGTGACTCATTTTGCCTTGACAGGATATTTCCCTTGTTTCCCTTTATCTTTATTTCCCTTGGACATTTATGTTTTTAATTTTGTTCCACCCTTTAGGCTAATAGTGATTTTTTTATTTCTTCCTAGTATAGTTTTTGTAGTTTATTATGCCCATCAGGAGAAACACAAACAGGGGATATGCACTGCACCGCACAACATCCAGACAGGACCCGGGAGGCACTGGCTGGTTAGGTTTCCACAAAGATCCACGTCCTGGCTAGGCCAAGGCCGTGTTGTGCACTGTCCTTCCCAAGCCCCATCCCCGATGCCCCACAGATGCCAGGCAAGCAC